>NC_039270.1:3970208-4324655 GCF_003368295.1 Carassius auratus
TTGATAACGGCCGGATGTTCTCCGAGTCCGATGACTCCGATCGGCGATCGCACGGGTATTACACACAATGTTAAACAGACCCGGGACCCGAGGTAATAGATTCGGACCCGACCCGGACCCGGCTGATGATTTAAAATATAGACGGGTTGAGACACACACCGTACGGGTCCCGGGTCGGGTCCGGGATCGATGGGTCTCGGGTGCACTGTGAAGACCTCTAATTTGTAGTCCAGATTAATTTTTTTTTTTTTTTTTAATTCTTCAGCTACTCAAACTTTCCTTCTCACCGCACATTAGGACGATATAGACACATGTCCTCTTCCAGGCAGTTTCATAATGGGAAGTTGTGGCCTACTGGTTAGAGAATATGACTCCTAACCCTAGGGTTGTGGGTTTGAGTCTCGGGCCGGCAATACCACAACTTAGGTGTCCTTGAGCAACCCCCAACTGCTCCCTGGGCGCCGCAGCATAAATGGCTGCCCACTGCTCCGTGTGTGTTAACAGTGTGTTTGTGTGTGTGCACTTTGGATGGGTTAAATTAGATTACATCCTGTATAATCCATGAAATGAAAGAGATAGAAAACGAGGAATTGGTGTCTCACACATTTAATGGCTGGTACACGGCCACGTGCTCTTCTAATACGTGAGAGAGTAACTCTTTTTTGGCATTACAAATAAAGTAAAGACAAAATTATATTATATTGCACATATATAGGCCGTTCAGATTACTTGTTAAAGTGCAATGACATACCTTATATCTGCAGACGATGTAGGTCTGTTTGTGGATGGAGACTTTGTAACAGCCAAAACTATGTATTTTGCATGCATCACATTATAGTGCAGTGTGTATGAAAATAATAACAAGATGGCAGAGTGAACTTATCATCCAAAGTGTTTCTCACGTAGTCTTAACTTATAACACACACTGTGTGGTGATGACATAGAAGTACTTCGTGAGAACCACTATGCATTCATTCTGCCGCCTTATTATTTTTATGCACTCCGCACTATAATGTGAAGCATGCAAAATATGATAACATCCTATTATGCTTTTTCACTTTTTGAATTTTAGTCAGTGTATAGTGTGTATGTTTGGGCATAACTAAGATCTACAATGTTACAAATCTCAAAGTCCACTACAAAGTGAACCATTTCATTTTTAAAAAATCCCTTTTTACTACAATAAACAGCTTGTTTGGACTACAGCATTGTTTTCCAAAACAATATCAAATTGATATGGCAATATTGATGCCATCCTTATCAGAAGGAACTTGCTGTTTTGGCAAGGGGTGAACAGTACTGAAAAACCATCTGAGCTGTTCACCAATCACAACACACTGGGACAGCTAACCAATCACAACACATTTTGTTTTTCGGAAGGCAGGTCTTCATCAAACCCTGAACTAATCGAGACATTTGTGACAAGCTGGGGAGAAAGGTATTGTAATAATGTAAATTATGTGAAAAACAATATGTTTTTCGAACCACCAAGCATGAGAGCATTTTCTAGTACACCCCCAAAAGAGCATAATAGGACCCCTTTAACCACTCCTATCCAACCAGGTATTGAACTTAGAAATCCCTGACCACTAATTAACATACTTTGTCAATAGGATAAAAGTGGGTTTTGATCAAAGTTGCTATTTTCCATGCACATAGATCTTTGATATGAATATTTTTGGTAACTAAATATCGCCAGCTAAAAAGTAACTAGTAACTTGTGCTCTGATTATTTTTTGAGAGGAGTACTTTTTACTTTTACTTAAGTACTGTTTTGACAGCAGTACTTTTACTTGTAATTGAGTATTTTTTCATCAATGTAACAGTACTTGTACTTAAGTACACATTTTCAGTACTCTTTCCACCACTGGTTGTTGCACATTTGATCGTAAGAAAAATACTATGAACATCTGCTCAACTGCTTGGTTATACACATTATTCAAAATAACATTTATCATAACATCAGAATATTGTTTTTGTGTGAATAAGTGAACAGGGTGAATTTCACATAATTTTTGTAGCATAAACTTTATATATATATATATATATATATATATATATATATATATATATATATATATATATATATATATACACACACAGTAAAAAAGGTTGGGTTGTTTTTTTAACCTAACCGTTGGGTTACACATATTGGGTCAATGTGTTGGGTTATCTTAAAAATTGTTGGGTCATTTTTTTTCGTCGTTGGGTTATTTTTAGTTATAACCCAACTGTCTCTGGCTTCAAATTTTTATAATAATAATAATAATAAACTTTATTTTATAAAGCGCCTTTAAAGGCTACTTCTCAAAGCGCTGTACACAAACAAGCAATACAAAGCTCAAACAATAAAAGTAACATCAACAATCAAATGCTAATTTAAAAAAATAAGTCTTAAGTCTACCTTTAAAAATGTCATAGCCCTGTGCTTCCGTAAGATCAGGAGGCAGAGAATTCCGACAGGAGCATATGAAGAAAAGGCCCTGTCACGTAAGCGTGTTTGAGGAACAACCAACAAGTTGGATTGAGAAGAACGCAGTCTCCGAGTTGGGGTATAGGAAGTTAACAACTCAGATAAATTATAAGGGGCCAAGCTATGCAATGCTTTATATGTCAGCATCATCATTTTAAAATCTACTCTGAATCGGACTGGGAGCCAGTGTAAGGACTCCAAAACTGGAGTGATGTGATTGCATACCCTGGACCCAGTCAATATCCTGGCGGCCGAGTTTTGTACATATTGTAGTTTGTTAAGTGTGGATTTAGAGACTCCGGCTAGAAGGGCGTTATCGTAATCTATCCTAGAGATGACAAAGGAATTCATCAGCTTTACAGCTACTGAGAAATTTAGCATAGAATGTAATCTAGCTATATTTCTGAGGTGAAAGAAGGATGATTTAAATGTACTCTGGACAAAAGAATCAAATGAAAGCCTGGTATCGAAAAGTAACTCCAAGATTCCTTACTTTAGCTTGAGTAGCCAAGACAGAGCCATCAATAGTCAAAGATAAGGAACCAGCTTTTGAAATTTGATGACAGAAGCCAATAAGCATAACTTAAGTTTTACCACTATTCAGACACAAACAAATCATCCATTCCTTTATCTCAGAAACACAGCCGGACAGAAAATCAACATTAAGATGTTCACCAGACTGAGTGTATATAAATCTGCATATCATCAGCATAAAAGTGTTAATGGAGGCCAAGCGATCGCAACAACTGTCCAAGTGGTGCCAGATAAATATTAAAAAGCAGAGGACTGAGCCCTGAGGAACCCCAGTGAAAACAGAGCTAATCTCAGACCTGAAACCACCCATGGAAACGAACTGAGAACGGTCTGTAAAATAGGATTTAAACCACTTCAAAGCTATCCCCGACACACCAAAATCTTGTTCAAGGTGGGCGAGTAATAGACTATGATCAACAGTATCAAAAGCTGCTCTTAAATCAAGAAAGATGAAAATGGAAATTACACCAGAGTCAGAAGCCATCAACAAATCATTGGTAACTCTGACCAAAGCCGTTTCAGTACTGTGGAATTTATGAAAACCTGACTGAAGAGGATCAAACAGGTTATTAATTGCGAGATGGTTACGTAGATGAAAGGCAACAACACGCTCAAGTATTTTTGCCATGAACGGAAGGTTGGAGATACGTCGAAAATTTTTGAAATCCTCCAGAGTAATATTTTAATATTAGTTTGATGTATATAACTGTTATAACATAAAGTTTGTGTCTGATACGTTAATTTTTTTTAATACATTAAAAAGTTTGTGTTCCCTTTAGTCCGTTTGTTTCCCCCAGAGAATTAGATCGATTGTAAATGAATGCTATTCCTGTTTGTTCGCCAGCATTAATACATTAAAAGATTTAATGTTTAGACAAGCATTACTTATAGTTAATAAAAATTGTCTGGTGAAATGTGAAAGTTTGACGAAATCATTAGAATTAAGCAAGAAAGCTTTATTTATACTAGTGCCCCAAATTTACATAACGTTAACATTACTCCTACAACCAACCTTTAAGTCATATGCATTTTAGGGGACCAGCACTAATTAATTGTACAGTAAAAGTGTTTTTATGGTTTATTCATATTGAATATTCTTATGCATCTATTAGAATACCCTATAATTACAGCAATTTCTCTTATGAAGCTAGATTGATTGACATGTTTTTTTATGTGTTTTGCTAAATGTGTTTATACTTCTGTTTTATACAAAGGACTTTTTTTGTGAAGAAAAAATTGCAACAATAGAATTTCTGCCTGAACATTTCAAGGTAAGTAACCTATTTAAATTAATGATACCATGATACATACATACAAGTTTTAAATTTTACTTAGACTTATGACTTCCAAAAATGAGGTGAAATAAGTGTATTGCCGGATTCCGTCCAACAAAGCTTTCCTTCAATTACAGTGTACTTTTGTTCCTCCCTACAAGTCCCAATCAGTTTAAGGGTAAAGGGTGGTAAAATTTACTCACATTAGCCGCAAATATTGGCACAAATTTTCTGGAGGGAAATCTACTGACCGACATCTCATGAAGCACGTTTAGTCCAACGAAACAATAACGTTGTAATATGGATCATAATTACTTTGTTTACGTTTCAGTTCTTCAGCGACAGAACTGCTTGTGTCCGTTATGGAATAACTCACGGTCAGAAACTGTGTCTTGGTAGTAAAAAAACGGCATGGTTTAGCAGTGTACAGTGTCACAAACAGAATGAGACGATCCACCGGAAAAAAGAATGAATGAAAGATAGTATATTGGAAGTTTGGCGCTCCCTCAGCTGATGGAGGCGGAACTTATAGCGATCGCTTTTTTCTTTCTTTTATTTTTCAACAGTTTTTATATGTGTGAGAGTGTGTTTTATGTTGAATGTGAATGTATCTGCATGATTACCATCTGTTTGAGTGCAAATCAGCCCAAATCAGCTCACTATTACTGTATGATCACGGCTATCAAAGTGAACGCGTCTATATGAATAGAGAGAGTGCATTATTTACTTTATGGCACATTTGTGTTATTACCATCTGTATAAGTGGCCATCAGCACATCAGCACTTATTTGCATCGTAATTCATTGTAAATACTGCATTTCTAGCAATCTCAGGATGTTCTATATTGGCAAACAAAGTTAAATCTTTTTTTTATTTTTCTTATTATTCTTATTTTTCTCACTCAAATTATTGTTATTGTATTTTTCTAGTGCTCAAGTAAATCACTTTTATGATGTCTAAGTTTCTGTCTAGTGTTTTATAACTGAAAAAAAAAACTATGCAGTGGTATGATTACCTTCACCTTTTTTGTATAAGACAAGTTGTAAAAATAAAAATGGTTCCAAGAAGATATTTAGAAAAAAAAAATGACAATTTTATTTTTTGGGTGTATTATCACTTTAACCAATTTAAATTCGCTATAGCTTTTAACTCATTTAAATTCACTCATTTGTAAAGTAAGTGTATCAATGAAATATCATCACAATGCATGTTAACTGAACTTTTTTTTTTTTTTTTTTTTAAGGTTGGCACTAATTAGTGCTGTACTTGAATCATGAGACAAGCCATAATCCACATGTCCTGGTGCTTGGTGAAAAAGGAAAACTTATATTATTTTATTAAAAGTTTTTATTATTTTTAAACAGGGAGGCTATGGACCAGAAGACGATACTAAAAGCAGTCGATATGTGCTTCAAAATTTTCTTTGTATATGACATCTACTACCTAATCAGTAAAAAACTTTTTTATCATCAGTAGGCCCAGCAGTATATTTTTTATTATTATTACTTGACTTTATTATTATTTTTTGTTTGGTTATTATATTTTATATTCATTTTATGTGAAAGTCGTAATATTTGCCAAGTATAGTAACCCATATTCGGAATTGGTGCTCTGCATTTAACCCATCCAAGTGCACACACAGAGCAGTGAGAAGTGAACACACACCCGGAGCAGTGGGCAGCTATAGATCCAGCGCCCCCCGGGAGCAACTGAGGGTTCAGTGCCTTGCTCAAGGGCACTTCAGCCATGAGTATTGAGGGTGAAAGAGAGCACTGTTCATACACTCTCCCCCACCTACAACTCCTGCCAGCACCGAGACTCAAACCTGCGACTTTCGTGTTACAGGTCCAACTCTCTAAACATTAGGCCATAGCTGTGAACTGTATTTGCACATTTGTGTGTTTTGATATGAATATGAATTTGTACATCTTGAAAATGGCAGTTGTATTTTTACACATTCTGTATATTAAAATATATTTGTAAATGTGTTATAAGCATATTAAAATAAAATCTGTAATTTACAACAAAGTTGTTTCAAAATATGGTTGTGTTAAGTAATTTCTTTATAAAAATACTGATGTTAATATGAATAATTAACTTAACTGTTGGGTGACTTTTAACCCAACAGGATTTTAACCCACATATGGGAAGGTGCTATATAGTTGGGTTACAGGTTGGGTTAGTTTAAACCCAACATTTGCCGTGTGTGTGTGTGTGTGTGTGTGTATATATATATATATATATATATATATATATATATATATATATGAAGAATTTGGTTCCAAAACGCGATAAACGGCAATTTAGAAAAAAACGAGTTACCGCCAAAACAAGCTCCCCATTGACTCTCTATTCAAAGTTTGATAATCAGTTTTTAACAAAACGCGATATCCGCCGTGTTTCGCTGCCCTGTTTATTCCCTTTTTTCTCAAACAGAGACAAACGCCAGTCCTGTTTTTCCGAAAAAAGCCCTACAGTTCCATTCGACCAATCACCGTGCACCATTCCATGACGCAAACTGTCATGGCGGCACCCTGTCAGTAGACGCCGGTAAACACTCGCCTCAGACTTTTAAGTTTTTATATAGGCTACTAAAATGAATAACTTTGATGGTATTGAGGAGCCAATGGTTGTGTCGTCTGTGGGAAAGAAGCGGAAGCGGTCAAAAGACAACCATGCAAGGGAAGTCAGAAAGAAAGTCAGGCGGTGGCAAAATACCGACGATTGCTTGTTCTCACAGTGAATCAAAAAACTTTTGTCATGCCGACAAACTGACAGCTGACGATCTTGTAAAAAACTTCGACACTCTCTACTGTCATACCACAAAGGCCGAACAAGACCAAGCAATTTTACGCCTGATAACAGTAAAACGGGTACAGCGAAGACGTCCCAAGGTGGCAATTGAAGATGCACAGAAGGAGAGGGAGATCACGAACAAGTTCTACTTGCTCTCCAAGGATCATCCCACGAAGGTTCCTGTCTGCAAGGCAACTTTCTGTGCAGTGCTGGGTGAGTTTATTTGTTTTATTTCATAAATAAATAAATAGATAGATAAATTAATAAACAGATAGATAAATACACAAATATATAAATAAATAACATGCTAAAAGTGAGATATTATGTAAAAAGTTATTCAAGTTATTGGTTTGTAGGCCAACCCCAATTCAGGCTGAAATGGGTTTGTGGTTGACTGCCACTGTATATTCTGATGAGCCACTAGCCTATGCTATCTCAGTTTCCTCTTAACAAAGAAATAAATTGTTAGTTTAACTTGTCATTGCAGGTATTGGCAAAGATAGAGTAGCTCGAGTGGCAAGATATTATGCAGAGAATGCTGAGGCCAGACCAGAACATAGGGGTGGTGCTTGCAAAGTTACAGAAAATGAAGAAAAGAATAAGAAGAAACTTGTGATGGATCACATTCAAACATTCACTTGTAGGGCAAGCCACTATGGCAGAAGAGGAGCACCTGGGCGGAAAATACCTTTCCAGTGACCTCAGCGTAAAAAAAATGCATAATTTGTTCAAGCAGCAAAATAATGATGCTGTTAGCTACTCTCTCTATTACAGTGTTTTCCGATACAATTTCAACCTTGCATTTGGACATCCAGCCACCGACGCGTGTTCTACATGTGCAAAGTTTCATCTCACAGTAAAGAACCCCAGCTTGCCCGAAGAGGAGAAGCGTACAGCATCAGCATCTTTCATTTTGCATCCCAGACGAGCAAGGGTGTTTTATGATTTCCTTGGGCAAAGTGACAATGCAGCATTGACAGTCTGCTTCAACATGATGGAGAATCTGGTACTCCCAAAAACCCCCATTGGTCAGGCGTACTACTCCCGCCAGCTCTACATGTACATCTTTGGTGTTGTTGTCCATGCTGGGAAAGGCAGCAAGCAAAGCAAGGATGACATCCATCTTTACACATGGATGGTACACAAGAACAGAAAAGACAGTAATTTGACTGCTTCTGCTCTGAACCACTGTTTTGTTTTCGACAGCCATTGAATGTTGCACTTTGCAATGTTCAGAAGTTGAGATTATTCAGTGATTCCTGTTTTGGACAAAACAAAAATGTGAATGTTCTGTCAATGCTGTTTGCTTTAACAAAGCAGAATTGTCCTAATATGATCACGGAATATGTGTTTCCCATCAGGGGACACAGTTTCCTTCCTGTTGACCGCGTTTTTGAGAGGATTGAGCAGCAGATTCGAAAGCACAATACCAACCTCATGCCAGAAGAGTACTATGACATTTTGAGGAACCATGGACATGTCCATGTCTACGGCCAGGACTGACAAGCTTATGATTTCAAGAAGGCAACACAGGTTTTTGTAAAGCCACAGAAGTCATTCAAGCTCAGTGATGCTAGAATGCTGGAACTTAGGAATGACAAACTTGGATTCAAGACTGTGTACAACAGTGACTTCTGCTATCACTCGGTTTTGAAGCGACGACAGAACTGGGCAAACTTCAAGCCGAGTCAGCTCCCAAATGTAAGCACAGTGAAGGATGCAAAAAGAAAGGATGTGCTTAACTTGCTTGCTGAAATTGGTGCCAGTGACACTGTGCGTGCCTTCTATGATGGAGCACTCATTGTAAATGATGCCGACCGTGACAGCCCCGAAGAATAATTCTGCCGATTGTGCCTTTTGAGTTCATGGTTTCAGTGCATAATAAGTGTGTGTGAACACGTGTGTGTGAGAAATACCTCAGCAAACAGGAGGAGGAGTTAAGTGAGTGCGGAGAAAGTCTGTGTGTAGTTGGGTGTGTCTAGATAATGGCACTTCACAATGGCACTGAATTGTAGTTGTCCATAATAAATAGATAGATAGATAAATAAATACATAGATAGATAGATAGATAAATAACATGCACTACAACATGATTAATGTATTTCATATATCTGTGTTCCACTATAAGAAATTTGTTCAAGTTGGCATTGTTATGTAAATCGACTGTCATGGTTGCTTATAGCCTAGTTATGTTGCACAATCTCACACAGATGTATTGTTTATTTAAAGTTATATTTTGCACAGTTATGTTTTAATGACACAGAAATATTGTTTTTATGAACATGTTTTTATGAAGCATTGTGATGGATGTATTTTTTAGAAAATCTGTTGTCCACGTTTGGGATTTGTATAGATAACTTACTATTTAATACTATTTAACTTAATAATTGCACAGTTTTGTACATTGTTTTGAAAATTTTATGAATGTAGTGAACAGAATAACAAGATGAATGCAACAGAAACAAAATTTTGCTCTAATGTTACGTATGAGTTCAGGATGAATTTGAAATGTTGCTATTAACAGCATTAATATCAGACTGAAATGAATGCAATCTGAAAAAGGCAGCGAGATGAATGTACTTTTAAAAATTGGTTTAATGGTTTAATATAAGTGATGTTGTTCAAGTTTTGGGGTTTGTCATATGTATAGACAACCTTTCCTTGTTATTCATTGTTATGTCTTTGCTCAATTTCATACAGAAAGTGAGTTTTTGTTGATGAAATGGATTTGTAGCATTTTGGGGAAAAACGTGTCATGGATATATTGGATTTTGGAGAGAAAAAAATTTATTTGTTTAATAAATGTTTAAAATCAAAATATGGATTTGATTTTTCTATGTTATTACAAACTCATAATGATATATTACAGTTGGAAACAGAAAATAACAGTTTTCATACAAACAGTCTTTTGGGAAAGAAAATGCCTTTTTTCTCAATTTAACAATTTTGGATTTATAGCGTTTTGGAACCAAACTCTTCATATATAGATAGATAGATAGATAGACAGACACACACACACACACACACACACGGCAGGGCCCCAAAACACCAGATAAGTAAAACTTTGTGAGCCTAAATGTAACATTACCACAAACAGACATTAAAGATAAATGAAGAATACACACCAACCTCTTTCTGGTTCCTCATGTTTTATTCTCCCGTTTTCTGATTCCTCGTGTTTTATTCTGCAGGATTCTGGTTCCTCGTGTTTTATTCTCACGGTTTCCAGTTCCTCGTGTTTTATTCTCCAGGTTTCTGGTTCCTCTTGTTTTATTCTCCAGGTTTCTGGTTCCTCTTGTTTTATTCTCAAGGTTTCTGGTTCCTCGTGTTTTATTCTCCAGGTTTCTGGTTCCTTGTGTTCTATTATCCAGGTTTCTGGTTCCTCCTGTTTTATTCTCACGGTTTCTAGTTCCTCCTGTTTTATTCTCCAGGTTTCTGGTTCCTCGTGTTTTATTCTCCAGGTTTCTGGTTCCTTGTGTTCTATTATCCAGGTTTCTGGCTCCTCGTGTTTTATTCTACAGGTTTCTGGTTCCATGTGTTTTATTCTCCAGGTATCTAGTTCCTCATGTTTTATTCTCCAGGTTTCTGGTTCCTCTTGATTTATTCTCCAGGTTTCTGGTTCCTCGTGTTTTATTCCGCATTTTTCTGGTTCCTCATATTTTATTCCCCATGTTTCTTGATCCTCGTGTTTTATTCTCCAGGTTTCTGGTTCCTCGTGTTCACTCTCCTCTTTAACAAACATCATTTTCACAGCAGCAGATCTTAGTTCAGCTGATACTCCTCCAGATATTCCTGCATGTTTCAAAACTTAGACGACTGTGAAGATGAAAATATTACAGGTACGCCTATTTACTGAACTGATCAAGAAACTGTATTTTTATCTTAAAAGAAACGTTTCTAACTGTTTGTATTAAGGGAGCATGCCGACAAAACAACAACAGAGAGCACGGCGAAAATAATTCTTCCTCCTCTGAGGTTTACTGGTGTTTGTAAAACAAACGAATGTGTGTAGCGCCTCCCGCTGGACTGGAGAGTGCGAGGTGCAGAACAAAAACACCCCAGACAGCACACATACGTTGTGCTGATGTCGGCACGGTATCGGTCAGGGAGCGTTTGATAGGAAAGATTTCGCCGCAAGGTCGGCCTCTGATCGGAAATGCTCTCCGGCCGATGATGGGACGATGCATCCCGGCCGCTCTGCGTGGATGCGGTTCACCGGCGTTTTGATCATCGTTATGGACCATATATAACAAAACAATACACACCTCTTTCAAGAACAGATGCAACTTTATTAATATTTTCATTTATTTCATATTACATGTACAAATACATTAACATTTACCCGATGCTTTGATCAAAAGTGGATAATTCGGGATTATTTGTAGTCTTTTGAAATTCAACCATGATTTTACTACAGCTTTTGCAGTAAAACCATAGTAAAAACAAAATCAACCATAGTTTTACTACAATCACCATGGTTTAACTATGACTGTTGCAGTAAAACATTAGTATCTACCAAAATAACCACGACTAGATTACTTGCATGGTTATATGTTGTATGAGTATAGCACTTTTTTACAATACTTATTTAAAAGTAGGTTTACATAAAATGCATGTTTCAAGGTTGCAGTTTAAAAAGCCAGAGGTGACAGACTCATTGGGAAAGACCATCTACTAGTTCATAATAAAAAGTCATGTGTTCAGTGCTGTCAACATCGCAGGCTAACTTTATGGCAAAAACTTTTTATAAAGAGTTACATAAACACATAAATAATAATTAAAGCAATTAAAATATATACATAGTTTATACATATTTATTTACACACACATATATATATATTATAAATAAGTAATTAAAATGTTTTAAATTGCATGATACAAATTCTAAAATATTTTCTGATAAAATCTTACTAAACAAGTCTCTTTTTTTGTGTTCAGTTCACATTAACATTATCTTTCAACATTTTTAAAGGGTAAGTTAAAAAATGTTCAATCCATTTTGTATTGTTATATTGTTGGTAACATTTGTAAAAGAACAATGTTTATTCTTTCTCCAAGATACCGTTTATTTGTCAGCAAAACTGATGCAAAACAACATGTTTTCATTTAGATGCTGCATTGTGTCATTTTGTTAAAACTCCTCATCCTGTAGAGTGCTGCTTACAAATAAAATTGGACATGTAGGTTCACATAACTCAGAGAGCGTAAATACTGTTCATTTACAGATATTAGAGATGTTGCAATAAAGCAGGTTGAAAATCATTAAATTTACTCTTATAGGCAAAATAAGGAAAATATCTGTTTTGTTTGTTCAATATTTTGTGTGTTCATGTACAGTTGTTGTCGTCTGTAGTCTTTGTGAGCGTTGGCATCATCTGAAGTCTTCACAAGTGAGTTTGGATTCAGTCTGGAGCTGCTGTAATCTCTAGAAACCTTGGGATGGCCATCCTGAGATGACAGGGAAATCAAAAGAAGAAAGTTTAGCATAGCTGCTGCTGTTCATATTATTTCAGACAAAAGATTATTTATTTCATCACATATAACTGGAGTGGATGGTCATTACATGTGTTGTGTGAATACTAAACTATGTATTTTAATCTAATTTAAACAAAAAAAAAAGTGTTAAAAAGTGCAAGCTAGTGTTAGAGGTCTGTACACATACACACACACAAATACAATTGCATAATTAATGAAAGAAAATAGAATATAAAAAGATTAGAAAGGTAGTTAGAATTTTTTTAAAGCATAGAATTAGAATAGTGAGTGTTAAAGTTAGAGGGTCAAATAAAGATGGAAGAGACTAAGCTGTCTGGATTGAGTGTCAGCATTTGACCTCCTGTAGTTTGTCTCCGTGCCTCTAGAGGTCCCCTGTGTTCCCTTCTGTCTTTGTTCTTCTTTGTCTACTCTTGTTAGCGTTATCCAGGTCACCTGTGCCTTGTTTCTGTTAGAGTATTTTAGCTGAGTCTTTCCCTTGTTTGACACCTGGTTTTTGAGTTCAGGCTGCATGATACCAGCTCTGTATTTACTATTTCTTCCAAGTCCTCCCATGCTACCTCAAGTAAGGTGTTCCTAGTTATTTGTTTGTTCACACGCTCTTGATCTGTTTTCTCCCCTTGTGGAGTTTTTATTTTCCCTTGTGGTTTTGTTTTCCCATTATCTCTCTTGTTATTAATTCCTCTGTCTGAGAATAACTTTTGTTGGAGTTTTTGGCTTGCAAAGTCCTTTTTTTAATAAACCAAAATTGCTTGGAGTACTGCCTTGAGTATTTCAATTGGGTCCAATTGAAATTGGGTCAATAAGATAGACCCTCTATCTTATTGACTCCCCTGAGTACCCTGTTATCCTGGGTCACCCTTGGCTGTGCAGACACAATCCCCATATCGACTGGCCCACTGGCACTATCCTAAGCTGGGGCTCTACTTGCCAACTCTCCTGCCAACTTCAGAGTTCCCCAGCCCCTTGTTTGGAGTTTCAAGAGTCTATCGACCTGTCTCGAGTCCCCAGAGTTTATCATAAGTTTAAGGCAGTGTTCAGCAAGTCCCGGGCCACCTCCTTACCACCTCACCGCGCTTATGACTGTGCTATTGAATTACTCCCTGGCTTGCCCTCCCAGGGGTCAGATCTTCTCCATGTCTCCCCCAGAGCGCTCAGCTAAGGAGTCCTTGGCAGCCGGTATCATCCGTGCCTCAACCTCCCCAGCTGGGGCAGGTTTCTTCTTTGTTCAGAAGAAAGACGGGGGTCTTAGGCCTTGTATTGATTACCGGGGCCTCAACAAGATCACGGTTCGTAATCGATACCCTCTACCGCTCATGGCCACTGCCTTTGAACTGCTTCAAGGAGCCTCTGTTTTCACTAAACTGGATCTCCGCAATGCTTACCATCTTGTGCGGATCCGGCAGGGAGACGAATGGAAGACTGCCTTCAACACCCCCACAGGCCACTATGAGTATCTCGTAATGCCGTTCGGACTCACCAATGCCCCCGCAGTGTTCCAAGCACTAATTAATGATGTCCTCCGGGACCTTCTTAATCAATTCGTCTTTGTATACCTTAACGATATTCTCATTTTCTCAAAGTCACTGGAGGAGCATGAGGGGCATGTAAGCAGGGTTCTCCAGAGACTCCTTGATAATCACCTCTACGTAAAGCCAGAGAAGTGTGAATTTCATGTTACCCAGGCTCAGTTTCTCAGATTCATTGTCACTCCTGGCCACCTGGAGATGGACCCTAAGAAGGTAGAGGCGATCCACAACTGGCCCATACCTACTAATGTGAAGGAGGTACAACGTTTCATTTGCTTTGCAAACTTCTACAGGAAGTTCATTAAGAATTTCAGCTCTGTTGTTGCCCCTTTGACAGCACTTACTAAGGGAGGAGGTACCAAGGTTCAGTGGAGTCCGGAGGCAGCGGGGGCCTTCGAAGATCTCAAGCGCCGTTTCACTTCCGCTCCTATTCTTCTGATTCCTGACCCAGACAGACCTTTTGTGGTGGAGGTGGATGCCTCAGAGGTGGGGGTGGGGGCCATCCTGTCGCAGAGAGGTACAGATGGAAAGTTACACCCTTGCGCCTTCATGTCTCGTCGCCTGTCGGATGCCGAGCGCAACTACCACATGGGGGATCGTGAGTTGCTCGCAGTTAAACTGGCCTTGGAGGAGTGGCGCCACTGGCTCGAGGGGGCCCAGCACCCTTTCCAGGTTCTCACGGACCACAAAAACCTGGAGTATCTCCAGCAGGCTAAGTGGTTGAATCCTCGGCAAGCTAGGTGGTCACTGTTTTTTAATCGATTCCAGTTTCTCCTATCTTACAGACCTGGCACCAAGAACGTCAAGCCAGATGCCCTGTCTCGAGCCTACTCCCCTGAGACACAAGAGAAGCCTTTGACCCCAATAATTCAGAGGTCTAGTATTGTCGCGCCCCTTCAGTGGGAACTGGAAAGAATGGTGCGAGAGGCCCTTGCCCATGAGCCTGATCCAGGTGGTGGTCCCCCTGGACGCCTGTTCGTTCCTCTAGCGGCCCGATCCCGGGTCTTGCAGTGGGCTCATGAGTCTCCCTTGACTTGCCATCCAGGAAGTGCCCGCACCCTTGACTTTCTCCAGCGGCGGTTTTGGTGGCCATCCATCAAGTGGGACGTTAAAGTCTATGTGGAGGCCTGCTCCGTATGCAACCAAGGGAAGTCTGCACATCAGCGACCTCAGGGACTGCTCCGTCCCTTACCTATTCCCCGCAGGCCATGGTCCCATCTCTCTCTGGACTTTGTTACCGGGCTTCCGCCATCCAAGGGCAATACAGTCATCCTGGTGGTTGTAGACCGGTTCTCCAAAGCGGCCCGGTTCATTCCCCTGCCCAAGCTGCCTTCAGCCAAGGAGACTGCGGAGCTCCTCATGAACCATGTCTTCCGCATATTTGGTATTCCCCTGGACATTGTCTCTGACCGAGGTCCCCAGTTCTCGCCACGGTCCTGGGGAGCCTTCTGCAGGCTTATTGGGGCAACGGCCAGCCTATCGTCTGGGTTCCATCCGGAGTCTAAAGGCCAGACGGAACGTATTTATCAGGACCTGGAGACCACCCTACGGTGTATGGCGGCTAACAATCCCACGTCTTGGGCCACCTATATTATTTGGGCTGAATATGCCCATAACACCCTCCAGTCCTCGGCCACTGGACTATCCCCCTTTGAATGCCAGTTTGGATATACCCCTCCATTATTCCCAGAGGAAGAGGCACAAGTTGGTGTTCCCTCGGCCCAACGCTTTGTCCAACGCTGTCGGCTTACATGGAGGAAGGCCAGACGTACCCTCCTTCGGACTTCCCAGAGGTACCAGGTTCAGGCTAATCGTCGCCGTCGGACAGCCCCCAACTTTTGAGCTGGTCAAAGTGTTTGGCTATCTACTAAGCACCTGCCCCTCCGGGTCGAATCCAAGAAACTCTCCCAGAAATACATCGGCCCTTTTCGCATAGCAAGGAAAGTTAACCCTGTTTCTTATCGTTTATTTCTCCCTCGTTCCCTTACAATTAACCCCACATTTCATATCTCTTTACTAAAACCTGTCTTGTCTTCTCCGTTTGCTCCCCCGCACAGGCCCCCTCCACCTCCCAGGATCATCAGCGGCCAGCCAGCCTACACAGTGCGCCGGATACTGGACTCCCAGAGGGTCCAGAACTCATTACAATATCTGGTGGACTGGGAGGGCTATGGGCCAGAGGAGCGCCCCTGGGTTCCAGCCAAAGACATCCTTGACCCAAGTTTAATCCGGGAGTTTCACACCCGGAGGCCTGGGTGTTCTGGAAGGAACGTCAGGAGCCGTTCCTAGAGGAGGGGGTCCTGTCAGCATTTGACCTCCTGTAGTTTGTCTCCGTGCCTCATAGAGGTCCCCTGTGTTCCCTTCTGTCTTTGTTCTTCTTTGTCTACTCTTGTTAGCGTTATCCAGGTCACCTGTGCCTTGTTTCTGTTAGAGTATTTTAGCTGAGTCTTTCCCTTGTTTGACACTTGGTTTTTGAGTTCAGGCTGCATGATACCAGCTCTGTATTTACTAGTTCTTCCAAGTCCTCCCATGCTACCTCAAGTAAGGTGTTCCTAGTTATTTGTTTGTTCACACGCTCTTGATCTGTTTTCTCCCCTTGTGGAGTTTTTATTTTCCCTTGTGGTTTTGTTTCCCCATTATCTCTCTTGTTATTAATTCCTCTGTCTGAGAAGAACTTTTGTTGGATTTTTTGGCTTGCAAAGTCCTTTTTTTTATATAAACCAAAATTGCTTGGAGTACTGCCTTGAGTATTTCAATTGGGTCCAACACCTCAGCCTCTGTGGCCTAGTGGCAGATCTCTCACCCACCTCACCAGAGACCCAAGTTCTAGCCCGGCCCGTGACATTGAGTTGGGGAGGTCATTCCACCAGGAGGGAACATTTAATTTAAAAGTCTGTAAAAGTGACTTTGTGCTTCTTTGGGATGGCACAATCAAGCGACGTTCACTTGCAGAACACAAGCTTCTAGAGTGCACATAAGTCTGAAGTAACAAATTTAGGTAAATGGGTGCAGAGCCAGTGGTAGTTTGTAGGCAAAAATCAATGCCTTGATTTTATACGAGCAGCTATTGGAAGCCAGTGCAAATTGATAAACAGAGGTGTGACATGTATTCTTTTTGGCTCATTAAAAATTAATCTTACTGCCGCGTTCTGAATTAATTGTAAAGGTTTGATAGAATTGGCTGGAACACCTGCCAAGAGGGCATTGCAATAGTCCAGCCTGGACAGAACAAGAGCTTGAACAAGGAGTTGTGCAGCATGTTCCAAAAGAAAGGGCTTGATCTTCTTGATGTTGAATAAAGCAAATCTGCAGGATCGGACAGTTTTAGCAATGTGGTCTGCGAAAGTCAGCTGATCATCAATCATAACTCCAAGGCTTCTGGCTGTTTTTGAAGGAGTTATGGTTGATGTGCCTAACTTGATGGTGAAATTGTGATGAAACGATGGGTTTGCTGGAATCACAAGCAGTTCTGTCTTGGCAAGGTTGAGTTGAAGGTCCATCATCCAGGAAGAAATGTCTGTTAGACAAGCTGAGATGTGAATAGCTACCGTCGGATCGTCAGGATGGAATGAGAGGTAGAGTTGAGTGTCATCAGCATAGCAGTGGTATGAAAGTAGGTTTACATAAAATGCATGTTTCAAGGTTGCAGTTTAAAAAGCCAGAGGTGACAGACTCATTGGGAAAGACCATCTACTAGTTCATAATAAAAAGTCATGTGTTCAGTGCTGTCAACATCGCAGGCTAACTTTATGGCAAAAACTTTTTATAAAGAGTTACATAAACACATAAATAATAATTAAAGCAATTAAAATATATACATAGTTTATACATATTTATTTACACACACATATATATATATTATAAATAAGTAATTAAAATGTTTTAAATTGCATGATACAAATTCTAAAATATTTTCTGATAAAATCTTACTAAACAAGTCTCTTTTTTTGTGTTCAGTTCACATTAACATTATCTTTCAACATTTTTAAAGGGTAAGTTAAAAAATGTTCAATCCATTTTGTATTGTTATATTGTTGGTAACATTTGTAAAAGAACAATGTTTATTCTTTCTCCAAGATACCGTTTATTTGTCAGCAAAACTGATGCAAAACAACATGTTTTCATTTAGATGCTGCATTGTGTCATTTTGTTAAAACTCCTCATCCTGTAGAGTGCTGCTTACAAATAAAATTGGACATGTAGGTTCACATAACTCAGAGAGCGTAAATACTGTTCATTTACAGATATTAGAGATGTTGCAATAAAGCAGGTTGAAAATCATTAAATTTACTCTTATAGGCAAAATAAGGAAAATATCTGTTTTGTTTGTTCAATATTTTGTGTGTTCATGTACAGTTGTTGTCGTCTGTAGTCTTTGTGAGCGTTGGCATCATCTGAAGTCTTCACAAGTGAGTTTGGATTCAGTCTGGAGCTGCTGTAATCTCTAGAAACCTTGGGATGGCCATCCTGAGATGACAGGGAAATCAAAAGAAGAAAGTTTAGCATAGCTGCTGCTGTTCATATTATTTCAGACAAAAGATTATTTATTTCATCACATATAACTGGAGTGGATGGTCATTACATGTGTTGTGTGAATACTAAACTATGTATTTTAATCTAATTTAAACAAAAAAAAAAGTGTTAAAAAGTGCAAGCTAGTGTTAGAGGTCTGTACACATACACACACACAAATACAATTGCATAATTAATGAAAGAAAATAGAATATAAAAAGATTAGAAAGGTAGTTAGAATTTTTTTAAAGCATAGAATTAGAATAGTGAGTGTTAAAGTTAGAGGGTCAAATAAAGATGGAAGAGACTAAGCTGTCTGGATTGAGTGTCAGCATTTGACCTCCTGTAGTTTGTCTCCGTGCCTCTAGAGGTCCCCTGTGTTCCCTTCTGTCTTTGTTCTTCTTTGTCTACTCTTGTTAGCGTTATCCAGGTCACCTGTGCCTTGTTTCTGTTAGAGTATTTTAGCTGAGTCTTTCCCTTGTTTGACACCTGGTTTTTGAGTTCAGGCTGCATGATACCAGCTCTGTATTTACTATTTCTTCCAAGTCCTCCCATGCTACCTCAAGTAAGGTGTTCCTAGTTATTTGTTTGTTCACACGCTCTTGATCTGTTTTCTCCCCTTGTGGAGTTTTTATTTTCCCTTGTGGTTTTGTTTTCCCATTATCTCTCTTGTTATTAATTCCTCTGTCTGAGAATAACTTTTGTTGGAGTTTTTGGCTTGCAAAGTCCTTTTTTTAATAAACCAAAATTGCTTGGAGTACTGCCTTGAGTATTTCAATTGGGTCCAATTGAAATTGGGTCAATAAGATAGACCCTCTATCTTATTGACTCCCCTGAGTACCCTGTTATCCTGGGTCACCCTTGGCTGTGCAGACACAATCCCCATATCGACTGGCCCACTGGCACTATCCTAAGCTGGGGCTCTACTTGCCAACTCTCCTGCCAACTTCAGAGTTCCCCAGCCCCTTGTTTGGAGTTTCAAGAGTCTATCGACCTGTCTCGAGTCCCCAGAGTTTATCATAAGTTTAAGGCAGTGTTCAGCAAGTCCCGGGCCACCTCCTTACCACCTCACCGCGCTTATGACTGTGCTATTGAATTACTCCCTGGCTTGCCCTCCCAGGGGTCAGATCTTCTCCATGTCTCCCCCAGAGCGCTCAGCTAAGGAGTCCTTGGCAGCCGGTATCATCCGTGCCTCAACCTCCCCAGCTGGGGCAGGTTTCTTCTTTGTTCAGAAGAAAGACGGGGGTCTTAGGCCTTGTATTGATTACCGGGGCCTCAACAAGATCACGGTTCGTAATCGATACCCTCTACCGCTCATGGCCACTGCCTTTGAACTGCTTCAAGGAGCCTCTGTTTTCACTAAACTGGATCTCCGCAATGCTTACCATCTTGTGCGGATCCGGCAGGGAGACGAATGGAAGACTGCCTTCAACACCCCCACAGGCCACTATGAGTATCTCGTAATGCCGTTCGGACTCACCAATGCCCCCGCAGTGTTCCAAGCACTAATTAATGATGTCCTCCGGGACCTTCTTAATCAATTCGTCTTTGTATACCTTAACGATATTCTCATTTTCTCAAAGTCACTGGAGGAGCATGAGGGGCATGTAAGCAGGGTTCTCCAGAGACTCCTTGATAATCACCTCTACGTAAAGCCAGAGAAGTGTGAATTTCATGTTACCCAGGCTCAGTTTCTCAGATTCATTGTCACTCCTGGCCACCTGGAGATGGACCCTAAGAAGGTAGAGGCGATCCACAACTGGCCCATACCTACTAATGTGAAGGAGGTACAACGTTTCATTTGCTTTGCAAACTTCTACAGGAAGTTCATTAAGAATTTCAGCTCTGTTGTTGCCCCTTTGACAGCACTTACTAAGGGAGGAGGTA
Organism: Carassius auratus; assembly: GCF_003368295.1. Classification (NCBI taxonomy): domain Eukaryota; kingdom Metazoa; phylum Chordata; class Actinopteri; order Cypriniformes; family Cyprinidae; genus Carassius; species Carassius auratus. The sequence goes on from NC_039270.1 coordinate 3,990,707, forward strand.
CCAAGGTTCAGTGGAGTCCGGAGGCAGCGGGGGCCTTCGAAGATCTCAAGCGCCGTTTCACTTCCGCTCCTATTCTTCTGATTCCTGACCCAGACAGACCTTTTGTGGTGGAGGTGGATGCCTCAGAGGTGGGGGTGGGGGCCATCCTGTCGCAGAGAGGTACAGATGGAAAGTTACACCCTTGCGCCTTCATGTCTCGTCGCCTGTCGGATGCCGAGCGCAACTACCACATGGGGGATCGTGAGTTGCTCGCAGTTAAACTGGCCTTGGAGGAGTGGCGCCACTGGCTCGAGGGGGCCCAGCACCCTTTCCAGGTTCTCACGGACCACAAAAACCTGGAGTATCTCCAGCAGGCTAAGTGGTTGAATCCTCGGCAAGCTAGGTGGTCACTGTTTTTTAATCGATTCCAGTTTCTCCTATCTTACAGACCTGGCACCAAGAACGTCAAGCCAGATGCCCTGTCTCGAGCCTACTCCCCTGAGACACAAGAGAAGCCTTTGACCCCAATAATTCAGAGGTCTAGTATTGTCGCGCCCCTTCAGTGGGAACTGGAAAGAATGGTGCGAGAGGCCCTTGCCCATGAGCCTGATCCAGGTGGTGGTCCCCCTGGACGCCTGTTCGTTCCTCTAGCGGCCCGATCCCGGGTCTTGCAGTGGGCTCATGAGTCTCCCTTGACTTGCCATCCAGGAAGTGCCCGCACCCTTGACTTTCTCCAGCGGCGGTTTTGGTGGCCATCCATCAAGTGGGACGTTAAAGTCTATGTGGAGGCCTGCTCCGTATGCAACCAAGGGAAGTCTGCACATCAGCGACCTCAGGGACTGCTCCGTCCCTTACCTATTCCCCGCAGGCCATGGTCCCATCTCTCTCTGGACTTTGTTACCGGGCTTCCGCCATCCAAGGGCAATACAGTCATCCTGGTGGTTGTAGACCGGTTCTCCAAAGCGGCCCGGTTCATTCCCCTGCCCAAGCTGCCTTCAGCCAAGGAGACTGCGGAGCTCCTCATGAACCATGTCTTCCGCATATTTGGTATTCCCCTGGACATTGTCTCTGACCGAGGTCCCCAGTTCTCGCCACGGTCCTGGGGAGCCTTCTGCAGGCTTATTGGGGCAACGGCCAGCCTATCGTCTGGGTTCCATCCGGAGTCTAAAGGCCAGACGGAACGTATTTATCAGGACCTGGAGACCACCCTACGGTGTATGGCGGCTAACAATCCCACGTCTTGGGCCACCTATATTATTTGGGCTGAATATGCCCATAACACCCTCCAGTCCTCGGCCACTGGACTATCCCCCTTTGAATGCCAGTTTGGATATACCCCTCCATTATTCCCAGAGGAAGAGGCACAAGTTGGTGTTCCCTCGGCCCAACGCTTTGTCCAACGCTGTCGGCTTACATGGAGGAAGGCCAGACGTACCCTCCTTCGGACTTCCCAGAGGTACCAGGTTCAGGCTAATCGTCGCCGTCGGACAGCCCCCAACTTTTGAGCTGGTCAAAGTGTTTGGCTATCTACTAAGCACCTGCCCCTCCGGGTCGAATCCAAGAAACTCTCCCAGAAATACATCGGCCCTTTTCGCATAGCAAGGAAAGTTAACCCTGTTTCTTATCGTTTATTTCTCCCTCGTTCCCTTACAATTAACCCCACATTTCATATCTCTTTACTAAAACCTGTCTTGTCTTCTCCGTTTGCTCCCCCGCACAGGCCCCCTCCACCTCCCAGGATCATCAGCGGCCAGCCAGCCTACACAGTGCGCCGGATACTGGACTCCCAGAGGGTCCAGAACTCATTACAATATCTGGTGGACTGGGAGGGCTATGGGCCAGAGGAGCGCCCCTGGGTTCCAGCCAAAGACATCCTTGACCCAAGTTTAATCCGGGAGTTTCACACCCGGAGGCCTGGGTGTTCTGGAAGGAACGTCAGGAGCCGTTCCTAGAGGAGGGGGTCCTGTCAGCATTTGACCTCCTGTAGTTTGTCTCCGTGCCTCATAGAGGTCCCCTGTGTTCCCTTCTGTCTTTGTTCTTCTTTGTCTACTCTTGTTAGCGTTATCCAGGTCACCTGTGCCTTGTTTCTGTTAGAGTATTTTAGCTGAGTCTTTCCCTTGTTTGACACTTGGTTTTTGAGTTCAGGCTGCATGATACCAGCTCTGTATTTACTAGTTCTTCCAAGTCCTCCCATGCTACCTCAAGTAAGGTGTTCCTAGTTATTTGTTTGTTCACACGCTCTTGATCTGTTTTCTCCCCTTGTGGAGTTTTTATTTTCCCTTGTGGTTTTGTTTCCCCATTATCTCTCTTGTTATTAATTCCTCTGTCTGAGAAGAACTTTTGTTGGATTTTTTGGCTTGCAAAGTCCTTTTTTTTATATAAACCAAAATTGCTTGGAGTACTGCCTTGAGTATTTCAATTGGGTCCAACACCTCAGCCTCTGTGGCCTAGTGGCAGATCTCTCACCCACCTCACCAGAGACCCAAGTTCTAGCCCGGCCCGTGACATTGAGTTGGGGAGGTCATTCCACCAGGAGGGAACATTTAATTTAAAAGTCTGTAAAAGTGACTTTGTGCTTCTTTGGGATGGCACAATCAAGCGACGTTCACTTGCAGAACACAAGCTTCTAGAGTGCACATAAGTCTGAAGTAACAAATTTAGGTAAATGGGTGCAGAGCCAGTGGTAGTTTGTAGGCAAAAATCAATGCCTTGATTTTATACGAGCAGCTATTGGAAGCCAGTGCAAATTGATAAACAGAGGTGTGACATGTATTCTTTTTGGCTCATTAAAAATTAATCTTACTGCCGCGTTCTGAATTAATTGTAAAGGTTTGATAGAATTGGCTGGAACACCTGCCAAGAGGGCATTGCAATAGTCCAGCCTGGACAGAACAAGAGCTTGAACAAGGAGTTGTGCAGCATGTTCCAAAAGAAAGGGCTTGATCTTCTTGATGTTGAATAAAGCAAATCTGCAGGATCGGACAGTTTTAGCAATGTGGTCTGCGAAAGTCAGCTGATCATCAATCATAACTCCAAGGCTTCTGGCTGTTTTTGAAGGAGTTATGGTTGATGTGCCTAACTTGATGGTGAAATTGTGATGAAACGATGGGTTTGCTGGAATCACAAGCAGTTCTGTCTTGGCAAGGTTGAGTTGAAGGTCCATCATCCAGGAAGAAATGTCTGTTAGACAAGCTGAGATGTGAATAGCTACCGTCGGATCGTCAGGATGGAATGAGAGGTAGAGTTGAGTGTCATCAGCATAGCAGTGGTATGAAAAGCCATGTTTCTGAATGACAGAACCTAATGATGCCATGTAGACAGAGAAGAGGAGTGGTCCAAGAACTGAGCCCTGAGGCACCTCAGTAGTTAGATGTTGTGAATTGGACACCTCACCTCTCCAAGATACTTTGAAGGAACTATCTGATAGGTAAGACTCAAACAATTGAAGTGTGGTTCCTGAGATGCCTTTTGCCAGTAGGGTTGATCTGGTGGTTAACCGTGTCAAAAGCAGTGGACAGATCAAGCAGGATAAGTACTGAAGATTTGGATTCCGCTCTTGCTAGTCTTAGAGCTTCAACAACTGAGAGCAAGGCAGTCTCAGTTGAATGTCCACTTCTGAAGCCAGATTGGTTGTTGTCAAAGAGGTTGTTGTGTGTGAGAAATGTAGAGACTTGGTTGCAATGAAACAACACAGTTGCAATGAAAGGAAGAAGGGAAACTGGGCTGTAGTTCTCTAAAAGAGATGGATTGAGGTTGGGTTTTTAAGTAGTGGAGTTATACGTACCTGACTAAATGATGAGGGAAAAAGACCAGTGTGGAGGGATGTGTTGATGATGTGAGTGAGTGCAGGTACAACTGCAGGAGAAATGGCTTGAAGGAGATGAGATGGAATAGGATCAAACGGGCAAGTTGTAGGGTGATTAGAAAGGATGAGTTTTGAGACTTCTGCCTCAGAGAGTGAAGAGAAGGATGTAAATGAGTGTAAGTTTGCTGGTGATATGAGCTTGACTGATTGTGGTGTGGAAAGTTGTGCACTAATGTGTTTAATTTCATTAATGAAAAACGTTGCAAATTTGTCAGCTATTAGAGATGAAGCAGGAGGGGGAGGAGGAGGACAAAGAAGTGAGGAAAATGTTTTAAAAAGCATGTGAGAGTTAGACAAATTGTTAATTTTGTTATGGTAGTATGTAATTTTAGCAGTGGAGACATTAGCAGAGAAAGAAGATAGGAGTGACTGATACATATTAAGGTCAGTAGAATTTCTGGATTCGCGCCACACCCTTTCAACAGCTCTAAGCTTAGAACGGTGTTCGCATAGAACATCAGATAACCAAGGGGCAGAAGGGGTGTTACGGGCTGGCCTGGAAGATAAGGGGCAAACAGTGTCTAAACAAGATGTAAGAGTGGAGCAGAAAGTATCAGTAGCACTGTTAACATCCAAAGATGTAAACAGTTTAGGGGAAGGAAGTGAAGAAAGCCGTGAGGGTGAAAGTGTGCGTAGGTTACGTCGAAAGATGACATGTGGAGGGGTAAGTGAAGTGTCAGGGACCATTACAGGGCGCCTTACATTTAAAGATACATAAATGAATTTACATAAAATTACATCAAATACACATTTTACCACATGGTACCTCTAACAGATGAATGTATGAAATCATGGATTTAATTATAAATGAATTATTAAACAACTGCACAGAAAATCTGCTTAACAGCAATTACACTCCCACCAAAAGCACTAATTTACTCGAAATGTGAGAATTTTCTTAGAATACAGTATATGAAAAGAATTAGATTCATGCCCTTTAGTCCTAAATGAGTTTAGTTGTGATGTGTATGTGACTTAATTGGCTTCAAGTAAAGTAACTACCTTGTGAATAGGCCTTTCTAGGTAAACTGATCTAGTTTGTGGTTTTCCCTTAACAAATGTAGTGTCACTGACTAGTAGCTTCACCTTTCGCACAATGCCATCCGAACTAGGGTAAGCTTCGATCACTCTTGCAAGCTTCCATTCATTTCTTCGAGCATTGTCATCCGCTGAACCTCAGTAGCTCTTCTGTATCTTCTACATTTTACACACTTGTAGATGTGTGAAGAGACCACGTTTCCACATCCCAAGATCCATACCCCATTTGCACGCAACTCATTCATGGTTATGCCTCTTCCTTGGTGATGTACACGTTCATGATGATGTTTAACGAGCAAGGCTGACACATGAGATTTCTTTGGAAGCATTATGGGATGCTTAACATCATGATGCAATGTTGATTGAGATAGTCGTCCTCCCACCCTGAGGACATTATTCTTGTCCAAGAAGGCATTTAACTTACGCAAACTGTTGTGCTTGTTCAGAATACCTTCTTTCTGGAGTTTGATCTTTTGGATATCTTCAGCAAAGGCGTCTTCTTGCACCAGTTTGATAATGCCTATTTCAGATTCTTTTATTTCTTCAAGACTAGTTGCTTCATTCGTTCTTGGCTGAAATTTCTTGAATTCTCTGATGAATCTCTTAAGCCTGGCGACAGCCTTCACTGCCCTGGACCAATCTGAAAATTTTGTAAAGTGGTTCACCATTGAATTCACCTCCTTCGTCTTAACTATGCAAACGTGTACTTTCCTAAGCTCTGGTTTCTATTTCTCCCACCGTTTCCTCTTTGTGTGGGAGATTTCTCTGCCACAGAAAATCGGTTCCCTTTAGCCAGTTAGACTCTTTTAGCTGAATGGCACTTAGCCCTCGTTAGGCATGGTCAGCATTCGGTTGGCTACAAATGTGTGAAGTCTCTTGGCATCGTTATTCACATAGCCAAGAACCACCATCGAATCAGTCCAGTAATATTCTTGCAGGTTTTCAACTTCAAGTTTCCTTCTGATGAAATCACCATTACGGACCGAAGTCACAGCTGATGACAGTTCAAGCCTTGGGATAGTCGTTAACTTGGTAGGGGCTACTCTCGCTTTCCCCATAATGAGTGAGCAACTGACCTGCCCTGTTTCACTTACTGCACAGAGATATGAACATGCACAATATCCACTGAAGCTTGTTTAATGATATAACCTTCATATTCATCCGGAAGAAGGAGGGGGAACCGGCGCACAATCAAACATCACTTTAATATTCAAAATAAACACAAAACAGCACACCAGCCCCTCACGGACGACTGGTGTGCATAAATAAAAACCAAAACATAAACTAAGATCCCAGGCCTGGTCCTCTCTCGTCCTTCACTATCATCGCTCCAGTTTTATACTCTTCCATCTCCTACGTGGGACTCGAGACCGGCGGTGGGGCGCATGTGCAGCTCATCTCCAATCACTACACCTGGCCTCACTCCTCGTTCCCATGCCTCTCCGGATTCCTTCACGGAGCCAGCAGGCTCCGGCCCCCTGGCGAACGGCGCCGACTCCTCCGCTCCCTCACGGACGAAATTATACAGCGCTTCATGTTTAAACATGCAACAATTTCTTAATCAGTTTACAGACAAATGTCTTTCCCCAGTAAGTTAAAGGACAGGTAATGAATAACAAAAATGCATGTTGTTTTATTAAAGGAAAAATATATATTTATATTGAAAATAAAATTTAAAATATAGGCATAATATATGAAAATATTGACATTTTGCATATTAATCCATGTAGCCTACCCCCCTAAAATAGGCTACCACTTTTAATGCTCCGATGCAAAGTAAACCACAATTTCTTTTGAATAATATAACGCATAATTAATATAATATAAATAATAACTGCACACATTTTAAATATGTCAAATCTAACATATGGTTTAATACCATGTAGATTAGAGAAAATATAATCACAGGTTCAGGCACAGGCTTGACATTTATCCTACTTGAATTCGTTCTAAGAAATGCACATAACTTCATAAGTAGCAAACTTTTGTCTGTGGATATTAAATATTAAATATTTTAACTACAGTGTTTTTCTTTAATTTTCCCTTACTGAAGCCATCAAATCTAACACATCCAAGTACACCCGGCTGCAGCCTGCAGATCGAGCCCCGCCCCATACCTCCTCTGATTGGTTCGATCGTCTTTCAAAGACACACATGATAGGAATTGTGTGCGTAGTTGGTGTAGGATGGAGAATGCTGTTTAAAAAGCTAAAAACGCTGTACAGTTTTACAAAGCCTTTACTATAATGCAGTTTTTTTTATTGTTAACGATTTACTATGTCTGATTTATTGAATCAAGAGATGTTAGCTGCTGCAAGTTTACTCTTCTTGACCAGATTAATTCACAAATGAATAATTGGGTCATTATAAAAGCACGCTTAACGTGAAAGTACGTGGCTTTAAGCATTAAAACAGTGTTTTAAAAAGACCAAACTCAGTTAACAAATTATTAATAAAGCATTCTATTCACAGACAAGCAGAATACAAACACAAAGCATTTAATTTCCACCCATAACCTGCTTGTCTGTAAATAAAATGTGTTATTAAAAATGTTTACTGAGTTTGGTCTTTTTAAAACACGTTTTAATGCATTACGCCATGTTACGCATTTTGCTTTTAGTCTAATGGGAGGAAAACGCTTAACACGTAATTAAACACATTACATTCTTATTCTGGACTCATCGAACTGTCAGTGAATAGAATGCTTTATTATTAATTTGTTTACTGAGTTTGGTCTTTTAAAAACACAGTTTTAATGCCACATTAAATGTAGAATGTCCCGAATCATTCCAGCTGATTGAAGACAATCGGCTCAATGGTCACAAAATGGATATCGGAGAAGATACCAATTTAATATAAATAGATGATACTTTATAAAGTTTATCTCAATATTTTACACTAGCAACAACCTGAATCTTCCTACTCTCTCCATAGAGGATGCAGAACATCTTGACTTGCCTATCTCACTGGAGGAATTACAACTAGCGCTAAAAAGTATGAAGAGAGGGCGATCCCCAGGCCTAGATGGTTTGCCGGTTGAGCTTTATTCAGTTTTGTGGGAGACTTTAGGTCCTGGCTGGATTCTATAAACTTTGCTATTGAACAATGGCATTTCCACAATGACCTTAACACTGCTCTTATTTCAGTTATCCCCAAACTGACAAAGACCCTTCTGACTGTGCAAGCTACCGGTCCTAAGTTTATTAAAAGTATATTCCATGTGTTTTGTGTGGGGCCAGTGGAGTACATGTATGTGAGAGAGGAGAAGTGTGAATGTGTGTGTGTGAGAGAGAGAGAGAGAGATCAGTATTGTGTGTCAGGGATATAAAAAAACCATGAAGGATGAATCAATGCACATACGTTTTATCAGGATACAGTTAGGAGCATTATAGACATTATGAAAGTAAACACAGCAGTGTTGGTAGCCTTATAACGTGCCTGTGTGAAGTCAGCATCGTGTCTTTGTAACTTTACTAAGGCTCATAACAAAACAGTTATCGTTGTGCTATCGTTTCACTTCATGTCTAACAAAATATTCATTGATAATTTAACGTGTACATTTTACCATTTTAACTATTAACGTTAAGCAGAGACATACAGTGAGTGTGACAAACACTTTTGTGTGATGGGAGTGAACTATTGAGATTAATGCACTTTTGATCTACATTTTAATGTATATGATTGGTCCATTTGATCATGTGATTTTTGTATTCTCCTTGTTCTTTTAACACGTCTGTTGATAGACTAATCAGTGACCTAGTGTCATAGGTTGGTTACAAAAAGAGGTGGAGACTGTTGCCCTTTCAGACTGTGCTTGAGAGATTGACAGGTGTCTCGTTTGGATTGCTTCACTATGTGGAAGACAACGCCCTGTCAAGTGGTGTGTGCCGTTGCTGTTATCTGAGAAGGAACACAAGAGCAGTGATAACTGAACATTTTACGGCTGTGCAGAAAACGGTGATTTGAAGTGTTGTGAAGACTTAGAGCAATCACAGATGCAGCTTTTGGAGACAAGTGAGTCGGCGTGTGTTTGGAGTCAAGTGTATCAGCAGTTGACTAGCAGAGTAACCACGTTTGGACAACCGCGTTGGAGACGAGTGAGACTGTGACGGAGGGCTTGTGCAACGCTGGAAATTGACTAGACTGGGTAGTGGGCACTGCTACCCAGTCATACTGTGAGTACAACCCCAGTTTGAAGATCGTTTGATGGATGTTATGGTGACCACCCTTACGAAAATTAACCATGGTTTTACTACAAATAAAACCAAAAAACCATGGTTACTGTAGTTAAACTATGGTAACCACAAATTAACCATGGTTTTGCTATATTAACCATAGTTTAACCATGGTATTTGTAGTAAATCTGTGGTTTTACAAATGGCAGTCAATACGCCAAAAAACCATCGGTTACTACAGTTTTACTATAATAAAACCATGGTTATTTTTCGTAAGGGCATTTCCGGCATTTAATTCCTAATTAATAGAGACTAAGAACTAATTGCCAGTGTACTAGCCATAGCTACTACACCTCTGTGTAGTTGTGTGACTTATTTGGTTGCAGTGTATATTGGTTGGTGTGGGTATTTGTGTGTGCACAAGTGAGAGTGGTAGTAGGCTACGTTAGCTTTTGCTAACATTGGACTGGAGATACTGGTAGTTGTTTCTTATTTCTCTTTAATATACAACTGGCTGGATCTGTAGAGACCTATGCGTGGTGGGACCAACCCAGAACATTCATTTGGTTGACCATAAGGACATCATATCGGACTGTACTGAGGACTGCATCTTTTTAATATTTGTTTTAATATCTCTCATCCTGATTTTATGGTAATAAAATTTGTTATTCAATCTACTACTGTTGAGTGTCAATCGTGTCCAGGCCTCAGTCAATAATTGAATTAGGTGAGCTTGAATTGGGTCCTAGGTTTTTGTAAACAACCTAGGTGGCGTAGTCGGCTACTTATGTAAGTGGGGTTTAATACCAACAGTGTTGGTGCTAGTAAGTATTATAAGAACAGCCCTTGAACCATCCCCCTTTGTGCCACGCCACATCTGGCGTAGTCGGCATGGTTATCTGTGAACCTGTGTGAGGGACTGAGGACGTTTTGACACTCACGTGGTAGATTGAACTAGGGTAAAAATGTTGATGCCCGTTTTCCCTGGGGCTCCTTGGGTTCCCAAATTTAGTGGGACAGGTGATGGTTTGAGTTACGGGGATTGGAAGGAACAAATGCAAGGACTTTTAGAGGCTCAAGAAATGAACGAAGCGAAGAAAGTAAAGATTTTATTAGGTGCTTTGGGTGGGAATGCAAAACGAGAGAAGCGTTTTAGCAGAGGAAGAACGTGATAAGTTGACCAAGGTTTTTGACCAGTTAGATGCTCTGTATGTTGAAGAAACCCCCTTACCTGTTCTTCGGTCACAATTTTTTAGCTGCAGACAGAAGTCAGATGAGCCTTTTAAAGCTTTTGTTTTAAGATTGCGAGAACTCTTTCGGAGGTTACAGCGACGCAGCCCAGAGGGAGCCCTGGTGGAAGACCAGCTGAAGGAACCGGTATTGCTGGGGATGGAGGACGGGCCAATGCAGAGAGCCTTGAAGACGTATGCCCGCCATTACGCAGAAGGGACCTTTGCTGAGCTGCACCAAGAGGCGTTATTGCTGGAGGTTGAGTATGGCCATGGGAGGTATGAGACTGCATGTGCTGCCATAAGTCAGCTTGATAAACCGAATCCACGTCCATATAGGCCTGACTGGAAAGCGGAGTTAAAGAGGGAAATTTTGGAGGAAGTCAAGGGCCAGATTCAAGAGTTGACTCAGGAGGTGGTAAGAGAGTTGAGGACTTCTAATCGTGCAGCCCCTGTAAATCCTGCATCCGTGCAACAGCCGGCTTTTTCTGTGCCTAGAAGGAGAGAATATCAGTCGCTTAACCGATGGGACCCTGATGGTAGACCCATTTGTCGACGCTGCCAGCAACCAGGCCATGTGGCCCGTCATTGCAGAGAGAACAGAGAGCCCAGACAAGCTTTAAACGAGAATGCCCTGTTGTAGAGGTCCAGACAACAGGGTTACGTGCTCCAATCGACAATCAAGAGGCCTATTCCTTAATTGATAACCACTCCTTTATTGTTAATTGTCCTATAGTGAATGTTGTGATTCAGAACGTTCCTTGTAAAGGCCTGTTAGACACTGGGTCGCAGGTAACTTTAATGCGGCAGAGCATGCTAGAAGAGACTTTTCCTAACTATAGATTGGGTGATACCCCTCTGTTGACACTGAGAGCGGCAAATGGTCTAGAAATACCTTATGTGGGGTACGCATTATTGGACTTCGAAGTGGCAGGCATCCAACTTCAGGGAAGGGGTGTTGTGATTGTGAAGGACGAATTTTCCACTAATCCCTTAATTATTGGAATGAATGTTATCTCCTCATGTTGGAATGCTCTTTTCCAGGGCTCTGCCCAGTCTTTGTCACTTCAGAACCCTACAGAACAGCAGGTGTGGAAACAGGCCATGGCAACATGTCAACGTGTTGCTGCTTGGGCTCAAGATGATGGGTTCCTGGGCTATGTGTGGCCAGCTAGTCGTCGCCGAAGATGGATCCCACCCCAGAGCGAGGTCATTGTGTGGGGCCGAGTCCGGATGGGCCGACAGAACCGTAGTTACTGTGGATTGGTGGAGCCCCTGTTAGAGCTGGACGGGTTGGCTGCTGCCCGGACTGTGGCTATCGTTAAGGATGGTAGGATTCCTATCAGATTGTGTAATTTGCAGCCTTATAAAGTGTCCGTAGGCCGGTACCAGAAGCTTGGTCGGCTGTATGAAACGTCTGGCGTGGACATTTATGGCCAAAGAGATCTTGAGTTGACTTCGAGCACAGCTGGGGTCGTCGATGTTCGTGTGGTGGAAGCTGGAATCCCGGAAGAGGAGGTAACTGTTGATGGGGTGAGTCCATTGATGCTTGGATCTGAATTAACTGATCAACAGCGTCAAGTTTTTGATGCACTTGTGAGGAAGTGGAGTGGAGGGTTTTCTAAGAATGAGTATGATCTGGGGTTTAATGAGACTGTCCAGCATAGGATCTATACTGGCACTGCACCTCCTGTCTGAGAAAAGTTTCGCCCTCTTCCCCCAATGATGTATAAGGAGATGAAACTACTGCTGGCAGGTATGTTGGAAAGAGGTGTAATTTCTGAGAGTAAGAGTCCATGGGCAGCCCCAATAGTTATGGTCAAGAAGAAGGATGGAAGTTAGCTCTGTGTTGACTATAGAAAGTTGAATGCCATTACCCATAAGGATGCATTCCCTCTTCCCCGGATAGAAGAAACCTAGACCACCTTAACTCAAGCTGAATGGTTTAGTACCCTTGACTTGACTTTCCTTAGAAAGCCACGTTTCTAGCATTTGTAAAACTGCATTTTTCCATCTCAAAAATATATCTAAATTACGGCCTATGCTCTCAATGTCAAATGCAGAAATGTTAATCCATGCATTTATGACTTCAAGGTTAGACTATTGTAATGCTTTATTGGGTGGTTGTTCTGCATGCTTGGTAAACAAACTACAGCTAGTCCAAAATGCAGCAGCAAGAGTTCTTACTAGAACCAGGAAGTATGACCATATTAGCCCGGTCCTGTCCACACTGCACTGGCTCCCTATCAAACATCGTATAGATTTTAAAATATTGCTTATTACTTATAAAGCCCTGAATGGTTTAGCACCTCAGTATTTGAATGAGCTCCTTTTACATTATACTCCTCTACGTCCGCTACGTTCTCAAAACTCAGGCAATTTGATAATACCTAGAATATCAAAATCAACTGCGGGCGGCAGATCCTTTTCCTATTTGGCGCCTAAACTCTGGAATAACCTACCTAACATTGTTCGGGAGGCAGACACACTCTTGCAGTTTAAATCTAGATTAAAGACCCATCTCTTTAACCTGGCATACACATAACATACTAATATGCTTTTAATATCCAAATCCGTTAATGGATTTTTAGGCTGCATTAATTAGGTAAACTGGAACCGGAACACTTCACATAACACCGTACTTTCTACATCATTAGAAGAATGGCATCTACGCTAATATTTGTCTGTTTCTCTCTTGTTCCGAGGTCACCGTGGCCACCAGATCCAGTCTGTGTCCAGATCAGAGGGTCACTGCAGTCACCCGGATACAGTACGTATCCAGACCAGATGGTGGATCAGCACCTAGAAAGGACCTCTACTGCCCTGAAAGACAGCGGAGACCAGGACAACTAGAGCCCCAGATACAGATCCCCTGTAAAGACCTTGTCTCAGAGGAGCACCAGGACAAGACCACAGGAAACAGATGATTCTTCTGCACAATCTGACTTTGCAGCAGCCTGGAATTGAACTACTGGTTTCGTCTGGTCAGAGGAGAACTGACCCCCCAACTGAGCCTGGTTTCTCCCAAGGTTTTTTTCTCCATTCTGTCACCGATGGAGTTTCGGTTCCTTGCCGCTGTCGCCTCTGGCTTGCTTAGTTGGGGTCATTCCATCTACAGCGATATCATTGACTTGATTTCAAATTAAAACAGACACTATTTCAACTGAACAGAGATGACATAACTGAATTCAATGATGAACTGCCTTTAACTATCATTTTGCATTATTGAGACACTGTTTTCCAAATGAATGTTGTTCAGTGCTTTGGCCCAATGTATTTTGTTTAAAGCACTATATAAATAAAGGTGATTGATTGATTGACTTGGCGAGTGGCTATTGGCAAGTGGGGGTGCATGTGGACGATCGCCAAAAGACCGCTTTTACAACTCCGCTGGGGCTTTTTGAATTCCAACGTATGCCGTTTGGCCTTTGCAATGGACCAGCTACGTTCCAGCGATTAATGCAGCATTGTTTGAGTGACTATATTGTAGACTTTCTGTTGGTCTATTTGGATGATGTCATTGTATATTCCATAGATTTTGACACCCATCTTCATCATTTGGAGCGGGTATTCCAGCGGCTGGCACAGTATGGACTGAAGCTGAGGCTGGACAAGTGTCAGTTCCTTCAGCAACAAGTGAAATTCTTAGGGCATGTAGTAGACAAGACCGGCATCAGCCCAGATCCTGGTAAAACCGTGGCGGTACAAGAGTGGCCTGTTCCAACCACCATTCGAGAGGTGAGGGCATTCTTGGGCCTAGCTGTGGTGTCATTAGACTTCTTCAGCAGATTCATGTCAAAACATTTTAGTCATTGTTGATTTGTTTACTCGTTATGCATGGGCTATCCCTACGAGCAATCAAACTGCTAAGGTGACAGTCAGGGCTTTGTGGGAACAGGTTGTCCAGACTTTCGGGTGTCCCTTAAGATTCCATTCTGATATGGGCCCAAATTTTGAATCCGCATTGATGAAAGAATTTTGCTATCTGTATGGTACAGTTAAGAGCCGAACAACTCCTTACCACCCGGCTGGGAATGGAAGAGTAGAGAGGGTGAACGAGACATTGTTGGGAATGCTGCGTACGTTAAAGAGATAAGCAGGAAAGTTGGCCAGAATTTCTCCCAGAGTTGATGCAGGCGTATAATAATACCATACATGGGGCTACGGGGTTTACACCTTCGTATTTGATGTTTGGTCGTTCCTTGCGGACCCCTGTAGATATGACCCTAGGAGTGGGAGTAGGACAAACTAGAAAGGATTTGACTGGGTGGGTAGAAGAGCACCATGAAAAAATGAGTTGGGCTTATGCAGTAGCAAAAAGAGCCATGGATAAGACTGCAAAAATATCAAAACGGATCTATGATCGTGGTGCCAAAGCTACCCCATTGTTGGCAGGTCAGCGTGTTTGGGTTCGGGACCGAAATAGACAGGGACGTGGGAAGTTGTGCAGTTGGTGGGATCCTACACCTTATGTTGTACTAGGGACTCTGGGAAATACGGGACTGGTGTATCAGGTGAGACCAGAACAAGGGGGAAAAGCGAGAAGTTTGCATCGAAATGCCCTTAAGCTGTGTTCTGCTCCGGAAATAAGATACCCGCAACCTGTAGTGCCTGAAGAGACAAGGCAACAGTTGGATCCCATGCCTTATAGCATGTGGGTTGCCTCAGAGCCTGATCATGTGGATGCAGAGAATCAAGTTAGACGTTCTGTACGTCCGAATTTAGGGCAACGTCCTCTGCGGTATAGATGAAGGGTTCGTTGCTGTTATCTGAGAAGGAACACAAGAGCAGTGATAACTGAACATTTTACGGCTGTGCAGAAAACGGTGATTTGAAGTGTTGTGAAGACTAAGAGCAATCACAGATGCAGCTTTTGGAGACAAGTGAGTCGGCGTGTGTTTGGAGTCGAGTGTATCAGCAGTTGACTAGCAGAGTAACCACGTTTGGACAACCGCGTTGGAGACGAGTGAGACTGTGATGGAGGGCTTGTGCAACGCTGGAAATTGACTAGACTGGGTAGTGGGCACTGCTACCCAGTCATACTGTGAGTACAACCCCAGTTTGAAGATCGTTTGATGGATGTTATGGTGACCATTTCCGGCATCTAATTCCTAATTAATAGAGACTAAGAACTAATTGCCAGTGTACTAGCCATAGCTCTTAGTTTTCCTCTTTTTGTAGTTGTGTGACTTATTTGGTTGCAGTGTATATTGGTTGGTGTGGGTATTTGTGTGTGCACAAGTGAGAGTGGTAGTAGGCTACGTTAGCTTTTGCTAACATTGGACTGGAGATACTGGTAGTTGTTTCTTATTTCTCTTTAGTATACAACTGGCTGGATCTGTGGAGACCTATGCGTGGTGGGACCAACCCAGAACATTCATTTGGTTGACCATAAGGACATCATATCGGACTGTACTGAGGACTGCATCTTTTTAATATTTGTTTTAATATCTCTCTCATCCTGATTTTATGGTAATAAAATTTGTTATTCAATCTACTACTGTTTAGTGTCAATCGTGCCCAGCCCTCAGTCAATAATTGAATTAGGTGAGCTTGAATTGGGTCCTAGGTTTTTGTAAACAACCTAGGTGGCGTAGTCGGCTACTTATGTAAGTGGGGTTTAATACCAACAGTGTTGGTGCTAGTAAGTATTATAAGAACAGCCCTTGAACCATCCCCCTTTGTGCCACGCCACATTTGGGCTAAGAACTGAATTTTAAATTACTTACAGCCATGGCAGATAACTTCTTCCTCTTCTGGGCAACTGGCAAATACAAAAAACAACTTCTTCTTCTTTCTGGCGATCGCAAAACAATATTTCCTTCTTTTACCAATTTAAAAACAACACAAACTTCTTCACTTCAGTCTCCTTGACGCTTCTTCCTGTTTGAAATTTAATGAGAACGTGACGTAGACGGATATAGGCGCGGCTTATGATGATACATCCGGGTGGGCAGGGTTGGATGTGTGACGTCTTTGGATGTGGGTGTGGTTTCTGACGTCACGCTTGGATGTGGGCGGGGTTGGATGCCAACCGCAGGCTGCAGCGAGCATAGACAGTAAAAGAAATGGACACAGCGACCCCATTGGAACTCAATTGAGACAAGTGAAGCCCAGTTTTAGCAAACTGCCATGTTAATCTTGCAGAGACGGCGAGCTTGAGCGGGGAGTTCTTTGTCGTGAGTGAGCAGGAGTAAGTATTCTGAATAATTATTTTGTATAGTATTTTAAAATGTAACGCCAGTACGCCATATTAAGTTAATTGCCTGCGAGCTTCTCCTCCTTTCTGTACGGTAATACGACAGAGAGACGAGTGGTTATGACGCAATCGTTAGCCTGTTTTTTACAAAAACTGTTTATACAGGGCCATAATGTAACATAAAAGGTAATGGAGCCCTTTATACATTGTTGTGTATCTTTAGAAATAAATAATGGACAAACGGAGTCTTTAAACGCCTCAGATGTAAAGTTATTCGCTGTCAAATCATTCATCATATATCATTGAGCTAATGCTGTTAAAGAGAGAGAGAAGTCTAGGACTATTCCCTAATCTTGGAGCTCATTATATTGAAGTAAATATCCAAACAGCAGAAACTGACTAATCTTTAAAGTCACAATTCTATAATGGTCAAAATTACTCAGGCCAATGGTATTTTTTAATGACATTATTTTATTACTATTATTATTATATAATTGTAGCTTACATAAATAGGTAAAGCAAAACAAATATTCGGATTGTCCCTTATTTTCCCCCTTGTTTTCCTAAAGAATAAACACGTATTTTTTACAAGAATAAACATGATAACATATTATTAATTAATAAAAATCATTTAAGCAATTAAAACCTTTTTTTAAAACTTGAATTTAAATACTATTAAACTAACTTTAAATTCTCAAAGAGTTTATAAGTAAAAAAAGTTCTAAATGAACTTGTGTTAACAATATAATTAGAACTAACAATATAATTCGATTTTTTTAAATGAACAATTCCTGTATAAAACGGGACAGCAACCTTTATATCAGTGGTTCTCGACCTTTTTTTCCAGCGAGCCGCACTATGGTCTAAGTGCAAGTTTACGCAATATTACGTCAGCAATACAAACCAACCTGATTTATAATATTATAGCCTAACTATTATGATATAATCTATTACATTCATTGAAATAAACAATTCTACTCACCATAAATAAAACACCTGATGCTGTCGGGAGCTGACCAATTTTGTGAGATTCAGCTTGAAAGGAGTAACACAAAGAAGTTGCGATTGTAACGCCTGTGTTCTACTTTCCGCATGAGCAATCCAGACGCGGACACGGCCAGCGCGGACGCAGACTTCTTCAATATGTATACTTCTGAATGCGCAGGCTGATGGCCAGCTCTGCAACTGCCCAGAATTATTGCACATCTCACTGTCTTTATATTCTTTTACTGACGGATTGCACAGGTTTGAGTAGCAATGAGCTTCTTCACTCTGCCTGGCTGCACATGTGCAATTTTGCTTTTGAAGCCAACTGACCAGGCGCACCTGTCCGCGAGGTCGTCTGAGCCTCTGCACACACTCTCCAATGACGATTTTTACTTCACGCCTACCTAACGGTCCATAGCGGACTCGCAGAAGTAGAAATCCTTAAAAATGTTGTTCATGATTTAGGAAGATGGGTTATTTTAGTTATCGAATTTATGGAAAATATTTTCATTTTGGGTAATATATATGGTCATAATAATAGTCTTAGAAATACACATCTTTTTGCAGAATTTGATGAACAAATAAATGACTTATTGATTTCTTTCAGCAACGCTAAATTAATTTTGGGGGGTGACTGGAACTGCATAAGTGACCCCATCAAAGACTGCCAACCTCAAAGATCCTTAAGAGGCAATTATGGAGAGTTTAGTAATCTATGCATGCATTTAAACTGTTGTGACATATGGAGACTAAAATATCCACAGCAAATCCAGTTCACTTGGACTAACAAAGATTTATCTAAGAGATCCAGGATTGACTTCTGGCTTATTTCAAATGAGTTGTCAGACAATGTGGAAGAAACCAAAATACAGCCCTCAGTATTTTCGGATCATAATATGATCACTTTAGTAATATGTATAAGGGGTCAATCAATAAAATATAAACCAAACTATTGGAAATTAAATAATATACTTTTGAGTGATAAAAGCTTCATTGAAAAAGCCAAAACAATCATAAATGAAAATTTGATAGAAGCAAAAAAATACAGAATATATGGAAAATATTGGGAGTATACAAAATTTCAAATTCGTAATATGGCCATTGAAAGGGCAAAAGAATTATCTAAGGAAAAAAGAATACTCAAGGGAATCATTTCTATTTTTGAAAAAAACGAGCATTATGGCCATTGAAAGGGCAAAAGAATTATCTAAGGAAGATAGAATACTCAAGGGAATCATTTCTATTTTTGAAAAAAACGAGCAATCACAAGCTGACATTAATATTTTATTTGAATTACAAGCTGAATTGGACAGTATCTATCAAAATTTGGCACAGGGAGCCTTTATTCGATCTAGGCGGAAATGGATAGAGCATGGTGAAAGGAATACAAAGTATTTTCATAATTTAGAAAAAAGAAATGTTAGTGTTAACAGTATATATAAACTTAAAATTAATGATCAGATCTCTGAAGACCCCTCAAAAATTTCTAATTTTGTGGAAGATTTTTATGTAAAACTATATTCCAAACATAACAGTTGTCAGAGCTCATATTTCCTCTCATGTATAAAAAGTGTGGCTCAAGGTATTGATAAAACTCAGAAGGACATTTGTGATCAAGACATATCCCTAGAAGAACTTAAAAAGAACATTAGTAAATTAAAAGAGAATAAATCCCCAGGGAATGATGGCCTAACAGGTGAATTTTATAAAGCATTTCAAGATTACATCTCTGAATTCTTATTATTAGTTTTTAAGGAGGCTATAGAAACCTGTAGACTTCCCCCAACTATGTGTCAAGGCTTAATTACATTGTTACCTAAACCCAATAAGGATCGTTTGCTTCTTGACAATTGGAGGCCTATAACTTTAATTAATAATGATGCAAAATTGCTGGCTCATATTTTCGCGCAAAGAATAAAGTTATGCTTAGATACAATAATAGATGACAGTCAGTCTGGTTTTATGCAAGGACGGCATATTAGTAACAATATTCGATTAATCTTAGATCTAATCGATTATAAGGATTTAATAACTGATAATAGTTACATTCTATTTATAGATATATACAAAGCCTTTGATACTGTGACACATGATTTTTTATTTGATGTTTTAGATTTTTTTGGTTTTGGTCAATACTTTAAAAGGGCAATACTAACTTTATATAGTGACTGCAATAGTTCAGTTAAACTTCCATGGGGAACTACTCGTAGATTTAGCATCTCCCGGGGCATAAAACAAGGAGATCCGGCGGCTCCTTTCTTGTTTCTTCTGGTCATGCAAACTATGGCTTTATATATAAATAATGACTCGTTTCAAGGTATCAAAATTATGGAAAAAGAAATTAAATGTTGTCAGCTAGCTGATGATACTGCTATGTTTTTAAAAGACATTTCACAGGTTAAAAAAGTTATAGAGTGTCTCAATATATTTTCTAAAGCTTCAGGATTATCTTTAAATGTAAAAAAATGTACTCTTTTTCCACTTAAAGACAATGATACTCCTTTAACTGAATTTGAAGGTATTCCAGTTAGAGAAGTTACGTACCTTGGTATTAATATCTGTAAAAATCAATCAGACAGAGTGCAATCTAATTTCCAACCCCTTATAGTGAAAACCAAAAAGAGATTTGATATGTGGCTCATGAGGGATTTATCACTCAAAGGTAGAGTTCTTCTGTCCAAAACTGAGGGGCTGTCTCGTTTAGTCTATCCTGCAAAGGTGTTAGATGTACCAAAATCTTGTATTAAAAAAAATTGATTCAACATTATTCAACTTTATATGGAAAAACAAGTCACACTATTTAAATAAAAATATTTTATGTAATTCTTATAATCAAGGAGGTTTAAATGTGCTTGATTTTGATACTTCTAATACAATCTTCAAATTGAACTGGATTAAACACTATATTAAGCATACTGATAAACTATGGTATATCATTCCGAATCTTATTTTTGAAAAAGTTGGTGGTATAGAGTTCCTCTTAAAATGCGACTTTGAGGTTAACAAGCTCCCCATTCAGCTATCCAATTTTCATAGACAGGCTCTTTTATGTTGGCTTCTTATATACAAACATAACTTCTCCCCTCACAAACAGTTAATTTGGAATAATAAAATTGTTAAATATAAGAATAAATCAATCTTCTATGACAATTGGATTAAAAACGATATTCTAATGGTCTCACAACTGATGAATAATGAGGGTTACTTACTAACATATACTGAATTTTTAAACATATTTAGGATTCCAATAACTCCAAGGGAGTATAGTATTGTCTTTGATGCAATTCCAGAAGGTTTATTGAGACTCTTGAGAGGTAGTAGTGAACCTCATAAGCAATCAATAAATAAAAAACAGGTCTTGTTAAACGGAGTTGATATAAAAGATAGTAAATGTAATAATAAGTTCTTTAGATGCTTGGTTCACTTCCCTGCTACGCCCCGAAATAAATATTTTTGGAATGAACACTTTGGAAATATTAATTGGAGATTGATTTGGACTTATAATAATAAATACTGTATTAATAATAAAGTTTTTGAAATATACTTTAAAATTATACATAAAATTTACCCAACAAATGAGTTCCTAAAACGATATAAAAATGACCTTTCTGAATCCTGTACATTTTGTAAAAAGGATACTGAAACTGTCTTACATCTTTTCTTTGAATGCTTGTATGTGAAGTTTTTTTGGATTGATGTGGAATATTTATTTAATATGTTGAGTGGAATTAAAATTTACATAGAGAAAAAGGATGTTTTTTTTTATTATGACAAAAAAGAGACAGATAAAAATCACAGTTTTGTGTTAAATCTTATTTTATTACTTGGTAAGTTTTACATACATAAATGTAAATGGTCTGAAAGGATACCCAACATCTACCATTTTAAGGCTGACATGAAGATTTACTTTGAAACACTGAAAGGACTTTCAAACCGCAAAGCAATAAGAACTATGGACATTATCAAAGAATTACATTTCTCTTCTTTATTTTAATTATATATGTACACCCCTTTTTCGTTATGTTTTTGTATATGTTTGTTGTCTTTTTTTGTTTTTTGTTTTTGTCCTATGATGCTTTGTAATCATATAGAATATTATTTGTTAAATATTTGTATTCATTGTACTACTTGATGTATAATAATGGAAAAAAAAAAAAAAAAAAAAAAAAAAAGACTCGCAGACGTAGAAAGTTTGACAGCGGGTTTAAGATGCAGGCTTGCATGGCCTGACGCGCAACATTTCAGAAAATGTGCGTTCACAAATGTAGCCTATTTTGACTCAAATATGGAAAGCACTATTGAATTTAATAATATGAGGTTCTCTCTTGAGATATTTGCCACATTTCTTCAATTAAGGATTGTTATATAGTGTATGGTGTTTCCATTTATCTGAACTTCTTCAAGTGAGTTGCAGGGCAAAAAAAAAAAAAACAAAAAAAAAAAAAACACACAAAAAACAACGAAAATCCAGCACTTCTCCTTCAATACTGATACTGCGACTGTTGACAGTTTGTACATGTTCATTCGCTGGCATTTTTTGAATTTCTTTTTTTTTTCTCCCTTAAAAAACAAATGTGTCCATCCATTCTGATGCACAATTTTACCTTACAGGCAATTTACCTAATGGCTGTTGATGACTATTTGAATTGAATTCTGCCAAAGTGCGCGCTTGTATGTGTTCGTTAAATGCTTATGCCAGTGCTCATGTCTGAAAATAATATATGAAGAAGAAAAAAACACTTAAAAACATTAGGATATAGCTTATATTTCATTAGTAGCATTTTTTTTTAAATGATGTAAACAATAAAATTGTACAAACTGATAAATGTTTTTTTTTCAGCATGTTGTGCAGACCGCATTAGAATTCGTGACGGGGCGCGGATTGAGAACCACTGCTTTCAAACATTTTTAAATCGTCCACAGCTGAGCTTTGCGGGAGGCTGATCTGCGCCAGATCACGTGAAGTGAATGTAATGAACAAAGTCGTTTTCAGATGCAAAGAAAGAAAAAACAAAAAAACAAACACATGGATAACCTAGATTAGTGCAAAATAATTATAATTAGTACTGTTAACCAAGAGTAACACATTTTAACGGATTAATCTATTTTCATTTGCTGAATGTTTTCTTTATTTTAAATTTTTTAAACACGCAAAAAAATAAACCAGAGTTTGTGAGAGGAAAAAAATAGGCTATAGGCTCAATCGGGAGAAATCAAACGTTTCCATATTTGTGATGTTGCCCATTTGAAGCTTAACTAGGCTATTATTAATGAGGTAAATAGGCTGTGTGCGTTTCAGTATTGATGAAAAAAAAAATCATAATTAACAAAATGTCAAAGTGCTCACGCCGAATGTCTGAATGAATCGAAATGAAAATGAAATTAAAACATTTAGCTTATATATAGGCCTTATATTTATTTACTGTTTAATAAAAATAGCATGCATATGATCCTTTGTGTTAAGGTCTTCTTTTAATTTTTGTTTAGTAGACTATGGTCTAAGACTATCCTACATTTTAAAAATTAACAAATTGTAAAAAAAAAACATTTTTTTTTTTAAATGTTACAATGTTATATCAATGTTATTGTTGTTTTACTTCCTTCTTTTATCTCATTTTACAATTACATTCATTTCGCAATGCGTCCCTTTGCGCCACCTGGCGGTAGTTTTGCGAATGATTTTAACACGCGACTGAATTACAGTTACCACCGCGGTACGCGCGGCCGTAAGCCCCAGAAAGGCTGGCCACCTACTGTACTACAGGATCCAGACTGTCAACTCAAGACACTGAGGTGAAAAAATGCAAAATAAATTATATGCATGTGATGTGAATTATATTATATTAATATTTTAATGCACTAATTCAGTAAGGCACACAATTTTTTTGTTGAAAATTATCCAACATGAAAGATCAGATGCTGCAGTTGCTGGTTTTTTTTTTTTTTTTTTTTGATAAATGTCACCACAGTTTAGTTGTTTTAAAAGTTAACAGGTTAATCAGGTATTTTGGGACATTAGATGTGCTTGTGTTCAGTAGTTTGGTGCTTCAATAGTTAACATTTATAATTGTGTTATTGAAGACATATCTAATGAAAAATATTCAATATGACTAATCATCCTGATTATTTAAATGTTATTGAATGCACTGTACATTAATTTCTATCAAGCTCAGATTCACAGCACTGTAGATCTACTACAGCAGATCTATCACAGGCCACAAACATGTGATGTATGTCAGGAGATGATCAGTGATAATAGAGCACACACACAAATGTCTGAACCTGCAGTTCCTCTCATAATGAGCAGAATTACTGTTGCATCAACACAGACATCAGTTAAAAAAAATTCTAGAGATGGTCTGAACCCAGATCATGTTCTCTGTTAGTGGATCAGCAATCCAGTGTTAGGTGAATTCTGCTACATAATAATAGGAAGAGTCGCATCAAAAGACCAACTGAAGTTCTTGCTATGAATGCTTAGCTGTCACAGGCTAGTTATCTCTTTTGAAGTTTGATAATATTTAAATGTTCTGTGATGCAATGCACATTAAACTGATTCCAGCATCATCTTCTCTTCTGCAGTTTTTTGGGTCCTGCTGCAGACGAAGGCTGTCAGTATGTGTCTGGAATTGTGAATAAAAACCCGTTACTCCTGAGTGAGCTGAATCTGAGTGGACATGAACTAGGAGACACACGAGTGAATCAGATCTCTGCTCTACTGCAGGATAAACACTGTACACTCAACACGCTGATGTGAGTATCTTAAAAAAAGTAACAAGATTTAAGGTATTCATTTGTCTAGCAATATTGTATGTTTTAAATACTACAATATTGCTAGATTAGTATGTATAATGATAGGATGTGAACATTCACGTTTCACATGACTAATATAGAAATATTTGTGATATTGTCAACAAGTAGAACATTATAAAATATACTAAACATTAATAAGTATTAATCAAATGTATGTATCATAATATTACGTATTAGTATTGTGCTCTCATCTAACTTGAAGAAGGGGCTATTTTACAGTACTTTTCAGTTCATAATATTTAATGCTACAACATCTACGCACTGCAGTCTTCCAATTTTGCTTAGCTCAATAAACAAAAGAACATCGTTGTGAGCTGTGGACATTTTGTCGCTCTTTTAGACATCACCTCTTCGAATGCCGACTTCCCGGGAGCTCATTTAAAAACTGAAAACCTACGCTTCACGTCTCAATAAGTCAGGCTCGGATTGGTTCTCTTCTCTCATGCAGTCTCGCCTGTTCCGTTTTGCCGGTTCTTTTGTTCATTCCTCGCATCTCTCCTGCTGATTTGATTTTCGTCACAATATATTTTCCTATATTTCCTATATTTATATTCAGTATATTTTCACAGTATATTATCGTCCTTTATTCGT
The DNA here is from genome assembly GCF_003368295.1 of Carassius auratus. Lineage (NCBI taxonomy): Eukaryota > Metazoa > Chordata > Actinopteri > Cypriniformes > Cyprinidae > Carassius > Carassius auratus. The sequence continues at coordinate 4,015,583 of NC_039270.1, forward strand.
TGATGATAATGTCAATCAATTTAGTCATAGATTTAGTCTCCATCAGTGCCTTCTTTTTTAGTTTTCGTTTAGTTTTCGTCCGCAAAAATATATTCGTGACGAAAATAATGACGAAAATATTTAGTCAACGAAATTAACACTGCATGGAGGGCACCTTTTACTGCCCGAAATCGTCTGGTGCTTCCTCTGTCTTCACTGCCCTCGATGGCGGAGTGGCCAAGGGGTATGCTGGGATTCCCCCAGTGGAGTGTTCTGTTGCGATGCAACTGTGTCCTCAGAGCACATCCGCATGGCATGGTGGTCCTAAGCTTCCCTCCAAGGCCTGTAAGTTCTCATCCACGCTTCTACCCTGCACGCCATGACCCCCTTCAAGTCTACAAGGTCAAGCTGCTCAAAGAGCTTGTGGCCACGCTTGTAGCCAAGGCTTACAGAGCTGTGGGTCAGGCCGCTTCTGCCCTGCATGCCATGGCCCCCCTTCAAGTCTAACAGGCCAAGCTGCTCAAAGATCTGCACGGGATACAAGGGGATTTGCAGGAGGCGTGCACCACTACCGCCCTGGCTCTCCGGGCAATGAAGGTTACTGCATGCTCCTTGGGTCAGGTGATGTCCACTTTGGTGGTCCAAGAGTGCCACCTATGGCTGACCCTGGCAGACATGAGGGAGTCTGATTGGACCCATCCTGCCCTGGCAGCCTGCTGCTGCCCACTGAAGCAGTCTCCTCAGCCTTTTCGTTGTGAAGGTTCTCCCACCTGGGTTCTCCTAATTGGGTTCTCCCATTCGTGTCTTTATGAAAGTCATGGAGGGAGCCCTGGCTCCTCTCAGGGAACTAGGTGTCTGTATCCTCAACTACCTCGATGACTGGCTGATTCTAGCTCACTCTCCTAGAAAGGACCTCTACATCCACTGCCCTTGATGGCGGAGTGGCCAAGGGGTATGCTGGGATTCCCCCAGTGGAGTGTTCTGTTGCGATGCAACTGTGTCCTCAGAGAACCTCCGCATGGCATGGTGGTCCTAAGCTTCCCTCCAAGGCCTGTAAGTTCTCATCCACGCTTGTGGCCAAGGCTTACAGAGCTGTGGGTCGGGCTGCTTCTGCCCTGCACGCCATGGCCCCCTTCAAGTCTACAAGGCCAAGCTGCTCATAGAGCTTGTGGCCACGCTTGTAGCCAAGGCTTACAGAGCTGCGGGTCAGGCCGCTTCTGCCCTGCCGGCAGCCATATCACCCTGGAGCCCAAGACCGTTTGCCCACTGAAGCTAAGCAGGGCTGAGCCTGGTCAGTACCTGGATGGGAGACCTCCTGAGAAAACTAGGTTGCTGCTGGAAGAGGTGCTCACCCTGTGGTCTGTGTGGGTCCTAGCACCCCAGTGTAGTGATGGGGACACTATACTGTCAACAAGCACCATCCTTCAGATGAGATGGTAAACCGAGGTCCTGATACTCTGTCGTCATTAAAAATCCCAGGATGTCTTTCGAAAAGAGTAGAGGTGTGACCTCAGCATCCTGGCTCAATTTGCCCATTGGCCTCTGACCATCATGGCCTCCTAAAAATCCCCATATCTGCTGATTGGCTTCATCACTCTGTCTCCTCTCCACCAGTAAGCTGGTGTGTGGTGAGCGTTCTGGCGCAATATGGCTGCCGTCGCATCATCCATGTGGATGCTGCACACTGGTGGTGGATGAGGAGATACCCCCTGACTATGTAAGCGCTTTGAGTGTCTAGAAAAGTGCTATATAAATGTAAGGAATTATTATTATTATTATGAAAGACAGCGGAGACCAGGACAACTAGAGCCCCAGATACAGATCCCCTGTAAAGACCTTGTCTCAGACGACCACCAGGACAAGACCACAGGAAACAGATGATTCTTAGCACAATCTGACTTTGCTGCACCCTGGAATTGAACTGCTGGTTTCATCTGGTCAGAGGAAACTGGCCCCCCAACTGAGCCTGGTTTCTCCCAAGGTTTTTTTCTCCATTCTGTCACCGATGGAGTTTCGGTTCCTTGCCGCTGTCACCTCTGGCTTGCTTAGAATCAATTTAAACAGAAATAAACAGCAATCAGAACGTTTTTAGGAATAAAAAAAAGAACGTTGTTAAGAATTAAAAGGTTGTTGTATTTCTATCAAGAATCAGGACAAATTGTAAATAAATCATGAAAAGTGTAAATAATTTGATTAAATGAACAATTTATTTTCTTTTCTGTTTTGAAGACCAATTTGAGAAAATTATCCAAAGGTATTCAGACACTCTTTCTCTGTTTTTGTTTTATTGAGACTGTGACTCTATTAAATAGTTTTTTTCTGTCTTCTCTCTTTCTCTCAATGTAGGTTAAGCAGCTGTTGTATAACAGATGATGGTTGTTCTGCTGTGACTTCAGCTCTGAAATCAAACCCATTACACCTGAGAGAACTGAACCTGAGTGGGAATAAACTACTAATAGACTCTGGAGTGAAAAACCTCAGTGATCTACTGATGAACACACAATTCAAGCTGGAGAAACTAGAGTTAGTATCATCATACTATATTTTCAATGAAAAAATAAATTAATAATAGTGATGATATTATTACACTTTTTTTTGTTTTTTATTAAAATAATTTAATAAACTAAATAATAAAGTATAATAATACTATTTTATTTTAAAATAAATGTGAATATTGAGTACAAATACTACTATTTTATAGTAAACTTAATAATAAAGTGCTGATATTTTTTATTATGGTTTATTATTATTATTTTATTATTTTTATTTTAATTTTCTTTTTCAAACTTCAAAATCAGCAAGGTTTTATTTCGGCGGGTTGCCCGAAAGTAAGTCTATACACTTCTGGGTTTAGTCTAAATAATGAAATGTCACAGTTTTGCGTTGTGCTTTGAAAATGTTAACGGGTAGCCTAGATTTATTCTTTCAGTTTGAATAGAACTTTAGAAGATAGAATATAATCTTATAAAGTACAGTTTGTAGTTTAAGGCGCGCTCTGAACTAATTTACAGCGCATTTCTTATTATATAATAATAAAAATTAAAAAAATGAATTCATTGAATTGCTACATGTACTGAGTTAAACTAACTGAGACTTGTTGCAGCACTTGTATATCATTGTCCTCATTTGTAAGTCGCTTTGGATAAAAGTGTCTGCTATTTTGTCGCATATGCACACCTGCAGACCACTCATGTGCACCCATTTTTTGTGCATATTACATTTACATTTAGTCATTTAGCAGAAGCTTTTAGCCAAAAGCGACTTACAAATGAGGGCAATGGAGCAATCAAAATCAACAAAAGAAGGGCTTTTAAATAATGTAATAAAAAGAAAACAGATAGAACAGAAAAAGAATAGAGCAAGCTAGTGTTAGAGGGCCTTTTTTATTTTGCTTTTGTTAAATGTATGATAAATTAAAAGAAAACAGATATAACACACAAATAAGGTTTCTGGCTGTTTTTGAAGGAGTTATGTTTGATGTGCCTAAATGGATGGTGAAATTGTGATGAAACAAATGGTTTGCTGGAACCACAAGCATTTATATCTTGGCAAGGTTGAGTTGAAGGTGACTGTCCTTCATCTAGTAAAAAAATATCTGCTTGACAAGCCGAGATGTGAACAGCTACCATCAGATCATCAGGATGGAATGAGAGGTAGAGGTGAGTGTCATCAGCATAGCAGTGGTATGAAAAGCCATGTTTCTGAATGACAGAACCTAATGATACCATGTAGACAGAAGGGGTCCAAGGACTGAGCCCTGGGCCACCACAGTAGTTAGATGTTGCAACTTGGACACCCCACCAAAGCCCCTTTCACACTGCATGTTGGACCCGGAAAATTGCCAGAACATTGCTGGGTCACTTTCAGTGTGAAAGCAAACTTGTCCCGAGATTGATTCCAGGATTGAGACCTAGTAACATTGCAGGGTTCAGTCCTGGAACGTGCGCTGTGTGAACAAAAGCCAGAACTAATGCCATAAATGGTGTGTCGTCGTGATGTCGCAAGTTATCGCACGACACTTTTACCGGGTGTTTTGAAGGCTGATCAACGTACGTGGCGAAAAAACTATGTACAAACTGTAATAAAGCAGAGATGAAAGTGAAAAAGTGACATGACATACAGCCAAGTATGACCTATACTCAGAATTTGTGCTCTGCATTTAACCCATCCAAAGAGCACACACACCGCAGTGAACACACACACACACACACACTGTGAACACACACCCGGAGCAGTGGGAAGCCATTTATGCTGCAGTGCCAGGGGAGCAGTTGGGGATTCGGTGCCTTGCTCAAGGGCACCTAAGTCATGGTATTGCTGGCCTGAGACTTGAACCCACAACCCTAGGGTTAGGAATCATACTCTCTAACCACTAGGCCACGACTTCCCTTCCCAGCTAGTTCCTCACTATCCGTGCTGAGGCTGAGATCATTCACCAGCTTCAGTGAAAGTTAACGTGCCTTGCGTTTTCAATGCGTACATTACATGTCACACTCTGATGACCTTTACGAGTTGTGTGTGAACGCACGCACATATTCCGGTTAATCACTGGCAGTGTGAAAGTGCAAGTTATATTATGGAGTTATATGAGCCTGTCTAAATGAAAAACACCAGTGTGGAGGGATATGTTAATGATGTGAATGAGTGCAGGTAGAACTTAAGGAGTGGCTTTAAGGAGAGGAGATGGAATAGGATCAAGCGAGCAAATAGTAGGATGATTAGAAAGGACGAGTTTTGAGACTTCTGCCTCAGAGAGTGAAGATAAGGATGTGAATGACTGTATGTGTGCTGGTGATATGTGCTTGATGGACTGTGGTTTGTGCACTGATGATTTTAATTTCATTAATGAAAAATGTGGTCATCAGCTATTAGAGTTGATACAGGTCGGGGAGGAGGAGGAGGACAAAGGAGCGAGATTCTTTTTTTTTTTTTTTTACATGCGAGAGTTAAACGAATTGTTAATTTTTTTATGGAAGTATGTCCTTTTAGCAGTGGAGACATTTGCAGACAAGGAAGAGATGAGTGACTGATACATATTAAGGTCAGTAGTATTTTTGGATTTGCGCCCACACCCTTTCAGCAGCTCTAAGCTTAGAATGGTATTCGCGTAGAACATCAGATAAACATGGGGCAGAAGGGGTGTTATGGGCTGGCCTGGAAGACAAGGGGCAAACAGTGTCTAAACAAGATGTAAGAGTGGAGCAGAAGCACTGTCAGCATCAAAGGATGCTAACAGTTTAGGGGAAACAAGCGAAGATAAAGCCATAGCAGATAGCCGGGAGGGTGAGAGTGAGCGTAGGTTACATCAAAAGATGACATGTGGAGGGGTAAGTGATTTGTCAGGGACCATGTTGAGTTTAAGAGTGAGGAAGAAGTGATCTGAGGTGTGCAGTGGAGTAACCAGTACATGATCAGTAGAGCAGTGACGTGTATAAATAAGGTCCAGTTGGTTGCCTGATTTGTGAGTAGCAGTAGTTGACACTCGATTGAGATCAAAAGAGGCAGGTAGAGTGTGGAAGTCTGCAGATAGAGGTTTATCTAGGTGGATGTTGAAATCTCCAAGCATAACTAAGGGAGTACCATCCTCAGGAAAATTTGAGAGCAGCACATCTAATTCATCAAAAAAAATGTATTGTTGTCCTCAGGGTCAATACACAACTATTCATACCCATACTCATAATTTGTGCTCTGCATTTAGCCCAGGGAACAGTTGGGGTTCAGTTCTTGCTCAAGTCGTGGTATTGAAGGTAGAAGAGAGTGCAGGATATTCACTCTCTCCACCCTACAATCCCTGTTGGACCTGAGACTCAAACCCACAACCTTCAGGTTACAAGCCTGACTCTCTCACCATTAGTCCATGACTGCCCCCGGTAAAACAAAAACCAAAGAAAAAAGATTAACAAAGTAGATTAAGATATAGGATCACCTACAGAACTACTTAAAATCATATTAAAATGTCACCATGAAATTAAAGTTGACAGTTATTGTTTTTAATGGAATATTGCAGTGCTGAAATGATTTATTTGTGCACATAATGTATTTCTAATTGATGTGTCCTCCTGATCTTTTATCAAAATAACTTTCCTTCTCCCTCACAACATCTTCTCTTCTCTCCTCTGATGATGGAGTAAGAAAATCATCTCGGGTTACTTGACTGTAACCCTGTTCCCTGAAAAAGCGGGAACGAGATGCTGCGCTCAATAGCGCTATTGAGAACATTCTTTGTTCGACCGGTTGTGAAGCACGTGTGTCAAACACGCCAAGAATTGGCTTAAATAACCTCGGTAGGTGACGTCACATATTACACTCACCTGAAGGTTATAAATAGACGTGACACGGAAACTCCCTCAGGTTAATATTTGTCTGAAAGGACGTCCGGGCACGTTAACAGTGCGGCATTGAGGCGCAGCATCTCGTTCCCGCTTTTTCAAGGAACAGGGTTACAGACAAGTAACCCGAGATGTTCCCTTATCAAAAGCTACTCTCGTGACCTCAACTGCTTAGCCCCACGAATGAAGCGGGCGACTAGAGGGTGCTTTCCCACAGAAATGCCATCAGTCAGACCATGGCAAGCCGAAATAGCGGCCACATAGGTTCTGAGAGTACTGGGGCCTGTGCCTGAGGATAATTTCTCTTGCAGAAACTCCAGTACTGAAACAATTTGGCAGTGAGCTGGGTCTACATGGTGTGTCATGCACCAGTCCTCGAAAACACGCCATTTGAGGGCATACATTCTTCTAGTGGAGGGAGCCCTAGCACTTAGAATAGTTTCTATTACATTTGCTGAAAGGCCAGCATCTCTTAGTTGGTCCCCTCTCAGGGGCCAGACGTGAAGGTTCCAGAGCTCGGGCCGGGGATGAAATACTGTCCCCTGCGCCTGAGAGAGAAGATCTCTCCTGATCGGAATCGCCCACGGCGAGCCGTCGAGGAGGGATATTAGATCTGAGAACCAGACTCTGGTCGGCCAACGGGGTGCTATCAGTAAGAGGCAAGACCCCTGTTGACGGACCTTGGCCAGGACTCCCGGGAGCAGAGCGATCGGAGGGAAGGCGTAAAGACGCAGTCTGGGCCACGCATTGGCCATAGCGTCCAGACCCAGGGGAGCCGGATGAGTCAGAGAGAAGTAGAGGGGACATTGTGCTGTCTCCTGTGTAGAAAAAAGGTGCACCTCTGCTTCGTAAAATCTTTCCCAGATTTGACTCACTGCTTCGGGGTGGAGTTTCCATTCCCCGTGTGTCACAGCTTGTCTGGACAGCAAATCTGCTCCCACATTCATATGCCCAGAAATGTAAATCGCCTTGAGGGACAAGAACTTGTCCTGTGCCCAAAGCAGGACCTGCTGTGCTAACTTGTTCAAGCGGCGCGAAAACAGTCCACCCTGGTGATTTATGTAAGAGACTACAGATGTGTTGTCCATCCGCACTAGGACATGGTAGCCTCTCAACTACTGGAGGAAGTATTTCAGGGCCAGAAATACAGCCTTCATTTCGAGGCAATTTATGTGCCATTCGAGAAGATGACCTCTCCAGATCCCTTGGGCTGGACGGTTATTTAAAGACCGCTCCCCAGCCAGTGAGGGAAACGTCTGTTGTTAGCATCTTGCGACGACAACACGGACCTAGAGTGGGACCCAAAGTCAGAAACCGGGGTCTGAATCCACATAGATAGGGTACGAAGCCCCTGGTGCGTAACCCTTAATTGCCACTGGGGATTGGCCCTTGGATGAAATCCCCTGGCTCTGAGCCACAACTGAAACGACCTAATATGCAGGAGACCCAAAGGTATCACCATGGATGCAGCTGCCATGAGACCTAAAACTTTCTGAAAGTGATGAACTGTGATTTTCTGGCCTAGCTTTATGTTCTTTAGGGTGTTTAGAATGGATTCGACACGTGCAGGAGACAGCTGTGCCGGCATTGCGACCGAGTTTCATACCACCCCCAAATACGTTGTCCTCTGGGAGGATGAGAGAACGCTTTTCATGGCATTGAGTCTCAATCCCAGAGATTCGAGATGAGCTAGATCGACATCTCGATGTCGAAGTGCTAGCTCTTGAGACTGAGCCAGGATCAGCCAGTCATCTATATAATTCAAAATGTGGATGCCCTTGAGTTGTAGAGGAAGCCACAGCTGCATCCATACATTTCGTGTACGTGCGGGGTGACAAAGATACTGGTAAGCTTCGCCCCCGAAAGCGAACCTCAGGAACTTCCTGTGTTGTGGCAAGATCTTGATGTGAAAATAAACGTCCTTGAGATCAATAGTCATGAACCAATGGCCTGACTGGATCTGAGACACAATCATCTTGATTGTCAGCATTTTGAACTTGTATGTTCTGATTTAGCGGTTCAACCCATGAAGATCTAAAATTGGACGCAACCCCCCATCTTTTTGGGGAACAAGAAAATACCCGCTGTAATAGCCTGACTGTCTGTCTGGCAGGGGAACATGTTCTATGGCCCCTTTCTCCAGTAGAGTTTGCAATTCCTGTGTCAATAAATGCACTCGTTCCGGTTTCACGGAAGTGGAGACCACGCCGTTGAAACGCGGAGGACGATACGCGAACTGAATTCTGTAGCCTTTCTCTACAGTCCTTTCTACCCATGGGCATTTGGCAGTAGCTTCCACGCCGCCAGCTTCTCCGAAAGGGGCACTAATTTTGACACTTCGTTTTGTTGGGGGGATGTTAGATGTCTGGTGTCCTGAAACATGGCAGTAGGCAACAGAGCATTTAACATTTCGCTGGAGACCGCTGCTCCCCGAAACACCGGTGGTGGCGGATATAAAACAACGGGCCCTGGAGGGTGCCAGGAAGGAGTCTTTATTCTCTGTTGGAATATTACGCACCCCTTCCGGAGGGGGCACACCCTCACGGTCCTGGGCACGCCAGCCTCAGGCTCAGGAACAGCTCCCCATTCTCTTCAAGGGGGGGCACGACGAAGTTCTAAAAACGCCTCTTCATTGATAGACCCGCCTGTGCTCAAGTCTTTTAGCAGGTCAGCCTGGTACGCCTGCAGAACCGCCAGGGTGTGCAGGGCAGCACCAGCCTGACCCGCGGCCTGAAAAGCTTTCCCCACCAGCGAAGATGTCATTCTGCATGGCTTAGTGGGGAGTGTAGGCTTTTTAAGGGACGATGAAGTCCCAGGGGAGAGATAGCCCGCAAGTGTCTCATCATATAGCCCCATGACTTTGAATCAACGATAGTCGAATAAATTGACGTCGACGGAACGAAGACATGGGACGAATATGGCTTACTCCACGACCGTACTAGCTCATCGTGGAGATCACCGAAAAAAGGGAGAGACCGTCACTGAGGCCCCTCCCCTTGGCCACCCGACAGAAATCTGTCGTCTAATTTTGAGCGTTTGGGGGCCTCTTGCTCTTGTGGCTAGTCTAGTTTTAAGCGATCAACTGCACAAGTTACCACTTCGAATAGCTCCTCATACGCTTTATCATCGTGGGAGGAACGCTCTATGGTGGCACTTTGCATCTCAACAGAGGCAACATATGAAGTCTCCTCGGGCTGTTCAGAAGAAGTGCCGGGCGCGCTTGAGAAACGGACACGAGGGCTTCATGATCTGGCGAGAGCACGAGAGAAAGGGGCGGAAGGGGCCACACGCCTCGGCCAGATCGACACGCGACCCCCAGGATCTTGAGGGAGAATCTGCCGGCTCGTAATTTTTGAAAAACGCGAGCGAAGCACTTTAATCGATAACGTGTCACAGTTCTCGCATTCTCCCTCGAGCCCGAGGACAGCGTGCTCTTCTCCCAAACACTCAAAACAGAATCTGTGAGGATCATCCTCTGAGATGAGCCTCTGACACTGAGGCAGGCATCTCTTATTTGATTCTGTCATTCTCTCTTTTTTTCTCTTTTAATATTCTGCTGCAACGCAGTGTTTTATTTATATTTTTCCCCTTTTTTTCTTTCTGTTTATTTTCTTATTTACTCAACTCTAACACACACATACACACACAATGCGGTCCTTGAAGACAAAGAAACCTGAGGGAGTTTCCGTGTCACGTCTATTTATAACCTTCAGGTGCGTGTAATATGTGACGTCACCTACCGATGTTATTTAAGCCAATTCTTGGCGTGTTTGACATACGTGCTTCACAACCGGTCGAACAAAAAGCATCGAGAGTAGCTTTTGATAAGGGAACTGTCAGTCACCAGAGATAACAGGAATAACAAATCACAGCAATCCAAATAATTAATGGACCAAATTAAATCCTGCTTTACCTTTTTTCACATTCACTCACTTACTGTCCAAAATAAAAAAGAAAAAAAGAATGACAATTGCAAAAAAAAAAAAAATTCTTAAAATTTCCTTGATTTCTCACATTTAAACTCCGTTTTCATGTTATTTTAAAGTAGTTGATTCTATATCCTAATGTGCTTTTTTTTCTTTCTTTTTTGTTATGTTTTTATTTATGGTCATATAAAAAGGTTTTTGGCAATGCTTTAATTATTGCACTGTATGGTGTTAACAAATTATTAATTACTCACACATGAACAAAACGTGTCTGATTCATTGTGTTTTCACTTTCTGTCTTCAGTCTGTGTAGATGTAGTATTACAGAGAAACAGTGTCTCATCCTGAGTTCAGCTCTGAAATCAAACCCATCACACCTGAGAGAACTGAACACGAGCAGGAATTAAATAAAAAACACAGGAGTGAATCACTTATGTGATGTACTGAAGGATTCACACTGTAAACTTGAGAGATTGAGGTCAGTAGCATTCACATAAAATAATCAAAATGATGAAAATCACTTTCTTTATCTCTTATGTGCTGTTCAAGGTGCTGAAATAAAAACATAAATGGTCCCTTTATCTAAATGATGTGGTACTTTGTATGGATGTCATCACTTGGTGCTTTAAAAATAGAAAATTAAATTGGATTGATATCTGGTTGTGTGTTATTGTTAAAAAAGCCACATTAAAATGAACAAGGAAATAATTTTTTTCAAACAAAATCAATAAATCCACCATAATTCAGACCACAAAATACACAAATTTAAATTGCATAGACATGAACAACCATCAATCACGTAATTAGCCCTCGCATTGAGTTCCTCTATGAGGTTAAAATTATATTAGATGCACCAGTAAAGGTCACAGTCTGGAGGTTACTTGCATCTGAAGGTGTCCCTTTGTTGTCGCTGATTGGCTGGAAGTTCAGTAGTCGCTGAAGTGACGTCTTGGGAAGGCCCGTGGTGGGGCATTTGCTGAAGATGGAGTTGTGTATGGCTGGTTGAAGTTGAACTGGCAGACGAGGTCAGGCGTCGGAGACTCGACGTTACAAATTTAACTCAGAACATGAAACTCTCAAACGGAAAAGAAAAGAAGTAAAGTTTGATGAGACTAGGTTGTGTTCCTTCTCATCGTGGCTAAGTAGCACGCTGGAACCACGCTTAAAGAGCATTGATAACAAACAGCATGGCTAAAAGCTAAAGCTAGGTAGCAAAGCTAACAACTAAAAGCCACATGACTAATAGCAGCAGCATCATAGCTAGAGACTAAAAGCCAGATTTTATGGTGTCCTAAGTATTTAAACTGGCCTGTTGGCCGCACCTCAAATGTTGTCTTGACCAATCAGATATTGTCTTGGCTCGGAGGTATCATAAATCATATGTTTATCTTACCAAGCATGTGGTCCGAATTTTCCCACTCTTGCAGGGTCTAATTTTGGACATGATTTCTATAACCAGGTTATGATATATTTGACAAATAAATGATTGTCTGAACTAATTCAAGCAAGCAGATTCGATTAAATCGATACTAGACATGTCTATGTATCCTATAGTTATCAAAAGACATACACAATAAGTGATTATAACATGGTAGTCGAATGTGTGGGTTACATATAAATGAGTATGGAGTTAAGCGTTGGAATGATATTCATTTAGAAGTCATTTTGGAGTTCATTTTGGTCCATATATATGTACAAAAGACAGTTTCTTTGTCATTCTCTGACATAGGGATGTTCTGTGAAGACAGAGGTTTAAAGCCTCTCCCCCTTAGGAATTTCAGTCTGGTTCTGCTAGGTGGGGGGGGGGTGGTCAATGGAAGTGTTTAACTCATGGGTTTCCATGTGATGTCCAGCGTTGCATTTCCATTACGAACAAAACATTTGACACCAAATTTCTCTTCTTCGAATTGAAATTGTAAATAATTGTTCTAGTGGTGTTAATGTTGAAAGCTGTTTTGTCAACAAGTTGGTTGCTCATCTTGCTTGGGACTTGTGGCACAGAATTATGACTTCCTGAGGAATTAGGCTCTGTGTTTCAAACACAGCCCTGATAGACTCTTTAATTTGAGTCATTTCTGTTACACTAGTGAACCAAACTGAGGGACCATTTTGAAGGCTCAGGAAACCTTTGCAGGTGTTTTGAGTTGATTTATTTGATTGGCATGTCACCATATTCTAATTCGTTGAGATTGAGAATTGATTGGTTTTTGTTAAAATGTGAGCCAAAATCATCACAATTAAAAGAACCAAAGACTTAAATGACTTCAGTCTGTGTGCATTGAATTTCCGAATTTGAGCTGAATTACTGAAATAAATGAACTTTTTCATGTTATCCTAATTTATTGCCAAACACCTGTGTGTGTGTGTGTGTGTGTGTGTATATATATATATATATATATACACACACACATATTACAAAATGACCTCTTCGTTCCTGTGGTCCCTGAAGGCCCCAAACAACATAAGTGTGACCTCCCCACATGAATAGCACATGCAGTAAGAATTAAACAAAACACTTTATACTCAATATCTCATGATGAATGGGTAAATATAATATTTGTGTATGATTCTTCACCTTAATGATTTCTTTGTAAGATGATCTCTGATCCTCTGTTTGTCTCTTTCTAGTCTTTATAATTGTGGCATTACAGATATTTCTTCTTTAACTGAGTGTTTGACAAACACAAAAGATCTGCAGTTTCTAAAAGAGCTTGATCTAAGGCGCAATAAGATTAGAGACTCAAAGCAGCCAATCATTGATGTGCTACGAAACTCAAACTGTAAACTGAGCTGAGTTAACTTCACTTTGTGATATTAAAGAGATACATTTACCTCTGATCAGAGTTCAAAATAAATCATTTCATACTGAAGCTGCTAGTTTGCCAGTTTCAGGTGATTATTAAACAGCAGCAAAAACTGCAAAAGCAGCAGTTCTTCAGTGCACTCAGTGTCCAGATTAATTGGTTTTCATTCACTCTTCCACTGAACTGTATTAGTGGACTAATGTAGGGAATAGTGCAGGGGTGTCAAACTCATTTTGGTCTGGGGGCTGCAGCTTAATCTGATCTCAAGGGGGCCAGACCAGTAAACTCATAGCAAAATTACATAGAACTAACAACAAGTCCACTTTTTTCTTTGTATTGGTGCAAAGAAGTAAATTATAAAAATCTTTATATTAAATGAATGAACAAAATATATTATGAACAACCTAAGTAGTATGTGCAATTTCTACAACACTATTACTCAGTTTAACATTTATTTAAGTGCATTATGCATAAAAACTTATCACAGTTAGCATATAATTGCACAAAACATTTAGTCACAGTTTTGTGGAACTTAAAAACACTGTCCTGCATGTTAACATAAATCACACATCAAAATATAGAAATTATTTAATATCCATTTTCCAATTTGTAGGAAGCAATTCTGAACACATGAATTGACTCCACACACTTAAAATCTTAAGTGGCAGCTGTTTTAAAAAGAAAATATTTGTAAAATGTGCAGATTTATACATAAGTGTGTATGTTTTTTTAAGGTAAACTAATTTATCAATTTGCCCCTGAGACTTGGCATCTTTTAGCCTGCACAAGTGCATCAATATCAGGTCCTGAGTAGCAGCCACTTTTAGAATCTCATTTAAGCGATTATGTGTGAGCTTTGAGCGCAGTTCGTTTTATTAATGTTCATTACTGAGAAAAATTGCTCACAAAGGTACAGTAGGTGGTCCCAAAAATGCACAACATTTTTGCAGCCAGTGCTGTTAATTTGTGATAGACTGGCAGGAGCTACTGATTAAATGTGTCCAAGCCCACAGAGGCAAGTTTGTTAAATTCTACATCACACTTCAAATCAATTATTTCAAGTTCCATGTCAACAGGCACATCAGAAACTCTGACTGTGAATGGTGAGCGAAAAACTGCGAATTCTGTCTCGAGTTCGCTAAAGACCTGGAATCGTTTCTCAAACTCCCTCAGCAACTCTGAAATCTTGTCTTTGTACCGTCTGACGTCAGGATTAACGCTTGCTGCGCACACATCTCTTAGACAGGTAAAATGAGCAGGGTCACCACTTGCCATCTGCGTCTCCCATAACGTGAGCTTTAACTTGAATGTATGCTGTCATAATACTGTGTTACAATTTTTTTGCGTCCTTGCAACATTTTGTTCAGATTATTTAAGTGCTCTGTAAAACAGCATCAACCATAAATGCAAAGTCCTGCAGAATTAAAAAAAAAATCATTTTAATTTTCGGCGGACCTAACAGCAGAATGTAGCACTGAGCTTGATGGTCTGAGTGGCATTTGGTTCAATCAGTTTTCAAGCTTTTTTTTGTTGGCCCTGTCACCCTCATCAGTGAAATGTCTGTCAAAAAAGAGAAAAGTGGACACAGAGTGTCGGATTTTTCAAGAAAAATGGCATCTGGCTATATGTTCACAGAGGTGAATGGGAAATATATAAGTCAAAGAAATGCCTGACTCATATACTGTATGACTCTGTGTTATTCTGTGCTGCTAATGACACACACTTAATGAATGACACACACGTGAATGTCATGACTGACCAATCAGAATCCAGTATTCCAGCTAGCTGTGCAATCATTTCACTTATTTACTGAGACCAATACAAACATGTTTAAACTAGAGGACAAACAGCTTTAACTAGTGCAACATTTAACTGAAAGCTCTTTGTTTCAAGAAAAAAAAAATCACATTTGTATTTGTTCCTTGTCAAATATTATATTTGATGTAAACTCGTTAGTGTGTCTCTCTTTAAATTGACTCAGTAGAGACACAAACAGAATGGAATTCATGTTAAAATGTATTATATTTTAAACACAAAAACTGTTTTAAAAATAAATATTCAAAATCAGGTATAGTCATTTATTAATCTGATTACAGGATTTTAATGAAACTTTTACTTTTTAAAAAAGTGATGGAAATATAGTAACTAATTTGTACTTTGCTACACTGAACTCTGTTGATCTTTCTCATCTGTCCCACCTTACAGTGTAAATCCATCACCAAAAGTCGCTGAAAGAGTTCAAACACAAGAAATACCTGATAGCGTTCAATCACCAAAAACTGATGAATGCTGTATATCATAATATGAAGTGGTCTTGAAAGGAGCACCAAACATCAGATGAAGATCCACAGAAGAGCTTCACTACTGTGTCTATGAGGAGAAATAAATGTGTGATAAATGTGTATATGTGTTCCATACAGGTGAAGAGACTCAGACTTTACAATGAAATAATGCAGCATGCATGTTAGAAACATGATATTGAATGATTAAGTCAAGTCACCTTTAGTTATATAGGGCTTTAAACAAAAAACATTGCGTCAAAGCAACTGAACAACATTCATTAGGAAAACAGTGTGTCAATAATGCAAAATGATAGTTAAAGGCATTTCATCATTGAATTCAGTAATGTCATCTCTGTTCAGTTTAAATAGTGTCTGTGCATTTATTTGCAATCAAGTCAACGATATCACTGTAGATGAAGTGACCCCAACCAAGCAACCCAGAGGCGACAGCAGCAAGGAACCGAAACTCCATCGGTGACAGAATGGAGAAATAAACCTTGGGAGTAACCAGGCTCAGTTGGGGGGCCAGTTCTCTTCTGACCAGACGAAACCAGTTGTTCAATTCCAGGCTGCAGAAAAGTCAGATTGTGTAGAAGAATAAGAAGTAGAGGTCCTTTCTAGGTGCCGATCCACCATCTGGTCTGGATACAGACTGGATCTGTTGGCTACGGTGACCTCGGAATAAGAGAAACAGACAAATATTAGAGTAGATGCCATTCTTCCAGAGATGTATAAAGTACTATAGACCCATACTTGAGTAAAAGTACAACTGCTCTATCAAAAAAGTGACTTGAGTAGAAGTTGAAGTGCTCTTTAAGCACCACACTTAAGTAGAAGTACTAAAGTATTCAACATTTTTTGTACTTAAGTATTGCAAGTAGTCTATTTTAAAATCTACTACTCAAGTACTGAAAGTAAAAGTACAAGTATTGTGTTATGTAGTTATTAAAGAAAGTAGTCAAAAGTTTGAACATATTGTTTTTACTATTTCAAATGATTAACCTAAAGGACAATCACAATTCCTTTGACTGTAACTTTTTGTAAACAAAAAAACAGATTAAAGGGTTACTTCGTCCAATTTGCAAAATTATGTCATTAATAACTTACCCTCATGTTGTTTCAAACATGTAAGACCTCCGTTTATTTTGGAACACAGTTTAAGATATTTTAGATTTAGTCTGAGAGGTCTCAGTCCCTCCATTGAAGCTGTGTGTATGGTATACTGTCCATGTCCAAAAAGGTAAGAAAATCATCTTCAAAGTAGTCCATGTGACATCAGAGGGTCAGTTAAATATAAAAAAATAGCAAAAACTACGACTTTATTCAGCATTGTCTTCTCTTCCGTGTCTGTTGTTAGACAGTTCAAAACAAAGCAGTTTGTGATATCCGGTTCGTGAACGACTCATTAGATGTAACCGGATCTTTTTGAAACAGTTCACCAAATCGAACTGAATCGTTTTAAACGGTTCGCGTCTCCAATACGCATTAATCCACAAATGACTTAAGCTGTTAACTTTTTTAATGTGGCTGACACTCCATCTGAGTTCAAACAAACCAATATCCTGGAGCAATTCATTTTCTCAAACAGTACACTGACTGAACTGATGTGAAGAGAGAACTGAAGATGAACACCGAGCCGAGCTAGATAATGAACAAAAGACTGATTCGTTCACGAGTCAAGAACCGTTTAAGAATTCGTGTCCGATTCGAGAACCGAGGAGCTGATGATACTGCGCATGTGTGATTCAGCGTGAAGCAACTGATTCTTTTGGTGACTGATTCTGAACTGATTCTGTGCTAATGTTATGAGCGCAGGTAAACCGAAGGCTTGCAATCATCGCCAATGACGTCATTACGTCGAGCGCAAAAGAACCGGTGAACTGTTTTCTTCAACCGGTTTATAGAATCGAACTGTCCGAAAGAACTACTGGTGATCCGGAAACCGATGCAACCGGTGTTCTGTCGATTCACCTGTTCTTGACTCGTGAACGAGTCATTATCTGTCTCGGCTCGGTGTTCATCTCTCTCTTTACAGCAGTTCAGTCAGCATGCGCAGTCTTCTTAATCGCTTGATTCGCTCAATGATGTGCCAGCTTCATCAAACCTGCCATTTACAGTTCTGGCAGTGGTCATGTGGGTAACGAGTAACGATGCAGCACATAACAAAAATAACGGAGTAAAAGTATTAAACTCATCAAAAATATGTACTGAAGTAAAAGTGGAAGTACGGAAAAAAAATAATACTCTAGTAAAGTACAGATACCGACTTTTAGTACTTAAGTACAGTAGTGAAGTAGTTCTACTTCATTACTATACATCTCTGCATTCTTCTAATGATGTAGCAAGTACATCGGGTGTTATGGGAAGTGTTTCCGGTTCCGGTTTACCTAATTAATGCAGCCTAAAAATCCTTTAACGGATTTGGAAATTAAAAGCATATTAGTATGTTATGTGTAAGCCAGGTTACAGAGATGGGCCTTTAATCTAGATTTAAACTGCAAGAATGTGTCTGCCTCCCGAACAATGTTAGTTAGGTTATTCCAGAGTTTAGGTGCCAAATAGGAAAAGGATCTGCCGCCCGCAGTTGATTTTGATATTCTGGGAATTATCAATTTGCCTAAGTTTTGAGAATGCAGCGGAACGTGGAGGATTATAATGTAGCAAGATCTCATTCAAATACTGAGGTGCTAAATTATTAATGTTGCTTTAGTATTCAAGCAGATGATCATTGTGTTTAATATAAAGCTGGATCAGAGAAGGAAGAAGCTCAGATGAGTCTGTCTGGCTCTTCAGTTTAATAATATTTGTATTAAACTCATTCATGATTCAAATGTTTAAATGTGATTGTCAAGTGCAGCACTTAAATGTATCAAATGATATAAAGCAAATCTACAATGTGTGAAATCTCCATGTTACTTAAAAACATTTCCATGATCTCTTACATTTTCTACACATTCTTATTCTATTTAATTCTATATTAAGTTAGCTATGTGTCTGTCTGTTGCTAACAATCATAAATCCTCTCATTACAACAAACAAAGCAGAAAAACAGTGTCAATAACAGCTGGATTGTGCCGTTTTGACAGAAGAATTGATTAAAACGGGAGTTTTTACACACAGTGAGTTTGTGCTGAACTGACTGACAGCTTCAGTGTTTAGAAATGCTGGGCCTTTTACTCGCTGTTTGTCTCATTTTATTCAAAATTTTAGGAAAGGTTTATTTTTTGAGACTTTTTGACTTTTCCTACTTAAGTACAAAAAATGACAAATCTATTTTTAAATGTTATAATGATGATTAATGATGATGATAATAATGGAATGCATAGTCGATATAAAAAATTGGATGACGAGTAATTTCTTACTGCTAAATTCAGAAAAAACAGAGGTGTTAATCATAGGGCCTAAAAACTCTACTTGTAATAACCTAGAACACTGTCTAAGACTTGATGGTTGCTCTGTCAATTCTTCGTCATCAGTTAGGAACCTAGGTGTGCTACTTGATCGCAATCTTTCCTTAGAAAGCCACGTTTCTAGCATTTGTAAAACTGCATTTTTCCATCTCAAAAATATATCTAAATTACGGCCTATGCTCTCAATGTCAAATGCAGAAATGTTAATCCATGCATTTATGACTTCAAGGTTAGACTATTGTAATGCTTTATTGGGTGGTTGTTCTGCACGCTTGGTAAACAAACTACAGCTAGTCCAAAATGCAGCAGCAAGAGTTCTTACTAGAACCAGGAAGTATGACCATATTAGCCCGGTCCTGTCCACACTGCACTGGCTCCCTATCAAACATCGTATAGATTTTAAAATATTGCTTATTACTTATAAAGCCCTGAATGGTTTAGCACCTCAGTATTTGAATGAGCTCCTTTTACATTATACTCCTCTACGTCCGCTACGTTCTCAAAACTCAGGCAATTTGATAATACCTAGAATATCAAAATCAACTGCGGGCGGCAGATCCTTTTCCTATTTGGCGCCTAAACTCTGGAATAACCTACCTAACATTGTTCGGGAGGCAGACACACTCTTGCAGTTTAAATCTAGATTAAAGACCCATCTCTTTAACCTGGCTTACACATAACATACTAATATGCTTTTAATATCCAAATCCGTTAAAGGATTATTAGGCTGCATTAATTAGGTAAACTGGAACCGGAACACTTCACATAACACCGTACTTTCTACATCATTAGAAGAATGGCATCTACGCTAATATTTGTCTGTTTCTCTCTTGTTCCGAGGTCACCGTGGCCACCAGATCCAGTCTGTGTCCAGATCAGAGGGTCACTGCAGTCACCCGGATCCAGTACGTATCCAGACCAGATGGTGGATCAGCACCTAGAAAGGACCTCTACTGCCCTGAAAGACAGCGGAGACCAGGACAACTAGAGCCCCAGATACAGATCCCCTGTAAAGACCTTGTCTCAGAGGAGCACCAGGACAAGACCACAGGAAACAGATGATTCTTCTGCACAATCTGACTTTGCTGCAGCCTGGAATTGAACTACTGGTTTCGTCTGGTCAGAGGAGAACTGGCCCCCCAACTGAGCCTGGTTTCTCCCAAGGTTTTTTTCTCCATTCTGTCACCGATGGAGTTTCGGTTCCTTGCCGCTGTCGCCTCTGGCTTGCTTAGTTGGGGTCACTTCATCTACAGCGATATCGTTGACTTGATTGCAAATTAAAACAGACACTATTTCAACTGAACAGAGATGACATCAATGAATTCAATGATGAACTGCCTTTAACTATCATTTTGCATTATTGAGACACTGTTTTCCAAATGAATGTTGTTCAGTGCTTTGGCGCAATGTATTTTGTTTAAAGCACTATATAAATAAAGGTGATTGATTGATTGATTGATTGATTGCTGGTCATATTCTGAAAAGTCTTTGTTTTCCTACATTTTAACTTTTAGTTTTACAAATGAGGACAATCTTTGAAGAAAGAAAATATTTTTGTCCTAATAATAAATTAAGATTTAAATTGGATAATATTCAGATCTGAGGCGTTGAAGTGTGATGAAGTATTTGAATGTGGAGGGAGTATTTAGAGACAATCCCAGCCCTGAGCTCCGAGTGTTGCTCCGCTGAAATCATTCATCAAATCCAGAGTTTTTCCTTTTTATGGACTTTAGAAAAGACTGTTCAATCTCTTCACTACTTATCTGCTCCTCACACAGGTTCCTTCTTGTGGAAATGTGATTTTTTTTTCTTTCTGAGATATCTGGTCTAAATATTAATATGATCAAATGTGGGAGATTTCCACTGAAATTCAAGTAATCTGTCGAGGAGGAGGTCACACTGTGGAGGAAAACTTTGTAAAGATTATATTGTGCTTCTCTTCATTTTCATTCTCAACAATACAAACAGCACTTTTAAAATTAATTGGTTAAAATAGTTTATTAAAAACAGTAGTTCTGTGTGGAATATTTTCTCTAATCATTAATTTAAATTATTTTATTTCTTTTCCTTAGATGTAATTTTTATGTTATCTGATAACTCACAGGAAAACACATTTAAAGTGGTATTAACTTTTCATTAGACTAAATGGAGTGATTCATAACTGTGAAATGTCTTTGGAATATTCTAATTCTTTATCCAAATCTTGTAAAATTTCCACGGTATGACCATGAATGTATTGAGTTAGATATTTCCCTTTAAGATATTTCCCTTTAAGTCCCTTAAAGGGTTAGTTCACTGAAAAATTAAAATTATAAATAAAATAAAATAAATTTATGCATTTAGAGGATGCTTTTATCCAAAGCGACTTACAGTGCATTGAGGATATAAATTTTTACCTACCATGTGTTCCCGGGGAATATTCTGCACCCAGCCGCTCCTGCCGTTGCTTGGCAAACCTCTGTTCTCCACCCAACAAAACGGACAAACTCCTTTTGCTCTCCCGGACAAATTAAGATTTCTCACACTGCTGCTCATTCTGTTTCACGGAAACCTGGCTGAATGACGCCAGAGTGCTCCATCTGCCCGGCTTTCAGCTGTCTAGAGCAGATCGAGAGGCAGAATCGACAGAAAAATGCCATTTCAGATGCATCTTCTGTGTTTCCTCTGCATTGCAAAGATTCATTTTGTTAATTGACACTTCTATTTGCTTTATAACAGCCCAAATGTCTTATTATATTTGGCTGATTAAATATAAGAATTTGACTCAAATGATAATGCACACTTTAAAAAAAAAATGGCTTCACTGTAAAAATTACCATAAAAGGTAAAAAAAAAAAAAAAAAAAAAACTATTTAAACATCTTGGAAAATATTAATTTCAGTCACTGCGGTGAACTGACCACCACACAGAATATGGAGAATTAAAAAATTTTTAGGAGTCCACTGTAGTCCTCAAAATATCAGCACAGTAACACTCAGTCAAATTATTGTTATCGATAAAATCCCCAATCCAGCCATCCATTCCATGCAGTTGTCAGAGCGCAAACTCCATCCTGAACCTCACCACAGAAGAACTTAACTAAAGGTTGTTTTCAAATGAAATCTGTCCCGTGTTCTTTTCATTTTTTTTCTCTTCAGCCCTTTTTTTCCTTGTGGTAGCTAGCGGAAAGCTGTGTGATTGACAGCTAATATTAATTAGTCTAAAATCTTTATTAAAGTTTAGAATGCAAGGATAAAATCTGTTAATATATAATTTGTAGTTGCGATGCTCATACATTATTGGTGAGTAGGGCTCTATGATTTCCGCGATGCAGAAAACGTGGATGGAATCGCGGAATCCAGTAAAAAAATTTGAATTTACAGTTTAACGCGGAATGTCACAGAATTTGTCCAATATTGAATGAATTCATCAAAACTAGATCATTGCACTTACATCAAATCACAATGTGGACTCTAGTACCTGTAAATATTAAGCCGGAAAAGTCCATTTAAAAATATGAATCTTGCATGTTCTGCGTGTCTGTGTTAATGAATAGCACAGAAGCGTGACTTCATTTATTACACACACTGCAGTGCGCGTGACGCTGGCGGTGATTTCAGAGTGTGTCATCTAGCTAAATAATGACGTGAACACATGAACAACACCTCCAGAACTGCTCTGAGTGTCTCTTCATGAGCATTTGACTGTTTGATTTGAGTCAAACTAGCGTCATATCACATTAACAGAACTGTAAAGGTATTCACGGTAACCCATCAAAATAAAAATCCAGTTTAATTTAAAGACAAGTATTTGCCAGAAATGTATTACTATTGTTCAGCAGCATGTACATAGCCTACTACTACTAAAATTAAACAAACATCATTTTTTTAAGGAATAATCACACATTTTTAATAGTAAATCCCCTTTATTTACCAAAAAACATTTTTACTTAATTTTCAATAATAATAAAAAATAAGGTTTTATGTCTTCATTTGTTAACCAGAAACTTGTAAGTACACAACAGAATTTCAGAGGGCGGAAAACATTTCATAAGGGTATTTTCAGAAAAAAAAAATAAATAATAAATTAAGTTGTTTTATGCATTAAGTTGTTTTATGTAACAATAGATAAAATTAAAAACATTTCATAGGGCTCTAAACATGTAATTTTTGTTTAACTTTTAGTAAATTGTTGTGTAAATGTATAAGTGTTATGATTTTAATTAATTAGACATGCTTTTTGATTAATACAATTAAATTTAACCATTAAAAAGGAGCTGAGAAAATTTCAAACAGAAACAAATGTAATCCAGGAAAATTTAAATGGACTTCGGGAAAAAATAAAACAATTTTCATAGGTCTCTAGGTGAGTGCTCCTAAATGTTTGCTAACTTTTTGAATTTGGGAGCACCAGTGCTACCAAGTAAAAAAGTTAATTTCGAGCTCTGCAGTTTGGAATTGATTTTGTTGGCGAAATAGAGCAATAGCAGGCAATACAATGTCTCAAAACGTAAGTCTCTTAACATTAACTTCTTGTATATCTGTTAACTTTGTATAAAATCAATATCTAATCATGCTAATCATGCTGATGTTTTGAAATGATATGCATTTTAATAGACTGAATCATGCAGTGAAAGAACGCATGCACACTAATCTAGCCTGACTTCACGTCATATATGCATGCACTCTCTATAGGTGTGTTTTGTTTTGATTTTCCAACATTTGATAATATCCAACTGCACATCATAAAACAACAATTACAAAATGTGTAGATTCGGTGGCAAATGCAGTTACCTGCAAACTCCATCCCACAGGCTTTACAGTGAATGCATCTCCGAAAACTGTACGCCTGGGCTGGTGGATCAACATTCACCATGTGATCGCCATCATTATTTGTAACATTAGGTGGTTCACCAAAAAAAATTGGTCAGTGTTTTTTTTTTCCCCTCTCTTCTTCAGCCCTTTACATTCCACATGACAGAGGAAAGCAGTGACTGGTTTATTGAAAGCTAATATTAAGGTTTGTGGAATTCTTCCCCTTAATTTCAACACCACAAAGTGTAGCCATCTACAGGTAAATGTATTATACAGCCTGTTTGGATTTAAACTAAACCACAACAGATTTTCCGCTTATTATGAAAACGAATACTAATTTTTGTTAATAACGTTTTTCTATAACTTTTGCTAGTTTCGTTTAGTTTTAGTTTTTCATTTATTATGAATTTTACATTATATTTCGGTTAACGAAAATGTTTTTTAACTTATAGTTTTAGTCTTAGTTTCAGTTTTTGTTTACAAAAATAACCTTGGTACGGACTAGGGCTGTCAAAAAAAAGTAATTGAATTTCGAATGTTCATCTAATTTAAAATAAAAATCCACATTCGAAAGAAAAAACGTTGCATTTGAATTTTAGGTGTCCATTAAGGAAGGCTGCCTTTTAAGCCCCGGGTAAACGTCACATTCTGTGTTCCGTTCCGTCTCGCGCACAGCCGTGTCCACGCAACTTTCAAAGGTGGACCAGCTTGACATCCAGGACCACTTTTGTCTCATCATTCACCTCGCGTGTCGTGCACCATCCACGCGGTCTCAAAAATTTGGCTGTACGCGGATCACGAAAATGACATAATGCGGAAGTATAGTTGACCTTTATCAGTGGCGCATGTGAAGCGATGATGATTTTAGGTTTATGTTAGCCTATTCAGTTGAAGCCAGTAGAAAAAAAGAGAACATCAATGTGGATTGGATCTTGTTTACATCAAAACTGAAACAAAGCCGTTAACACAGAATGCATATTTCAAACATTTTCTAGATGGACACCATTGGATTTGCTTGCTTACAAAGCCATGTACAATTTATGAAATTTCAACTTTTTTTTTTTAGCTAAGATCAAACATTTCATTGACATCGTGATGTGAGCATTTTAGACAGAAGCAATCAGGAATATATATTGGATTTTAATAATTGAACTAACAATACATCGAATCGCCCATTCACAGACAGTAACCTTTTGAAAGACAAGGAATCAGATCACCTTGAAAAAGGGAATAGACAACTTTAAGCAGCATTTAAATCTCAATAGAAAATAATACTTGCATGTAGTTCTCTTTGTGACCGCGCAAGACGAGAGTGCGCGTGTCGTTCTTTTGGAGCTGGGTGTGTTTTCTCGTGTCTTCCAGGGCGAACAGACTCGCACAAAGTTTTAAAGGTTCACCGAACGTGAAGTTACCAAAGAAATGATTCAGATTTCGTGTTCCTTGCGGAGGGAGAGGCGAATATGAGAATAAAACTTAGTAAAGAAAAGAAAAACAGAGATGAGAGCTCCCTAAGCAGCCATGAAACAAGACATTCTCTCAGACGGAGTGCTCCAAGACTAAGTATTTCACCCATCGGTTGCACGAACAACCAATGAACGTCCAACGATCTGAAGTGGGAAAAAGTTCCTTTGTCTCTGGAGAGACACCCACTCGAGTACATTATGGTGTTTTCAGAATTTAGCAGTTATATTCCAGCAAGATGGTAATTCAGGTAAAGGTAGGAGACACAAAGTTACATTCATATGCAGAAAAACTCACATTTAAAGGCCGTGTTGCAAGGTAAATTTTTTCTAAAGAATTTGTGCAATTTGCTTGTTGGTAATAAACATTTAAACTGTTATCCATTGTATTTTATGTTGTTGGGCATCACAAAACGGAATATAATACGGAAAAATATGTACCATCTTACAGCGTTCTCCATTCCCTCACAATGCATTGCATCACGTCACGTTGGGGAGAGAATTTACCAAAGCACGCCTTGACAGCATTGAGAGACGAGTAGTAGACGAGAGTTTTCAGATAGCGCAGATTATAGATAAATACATAGATATATATAGATAGATAGACTACATAGATAGACAGAAAGATAGAGAGATATCGACCAACAGTGACCCAAACGCACTCACTTCCACTACAGCACAAGCTTTTCAGCGCAGTTTCTTGGCAATTCCTCATTTGCCCTCTCAAGGCTGGCTCGATCGAAATGACATGGCTGTGGACCATCATAAATGTTGACTCTTGCCACCTTTTCCTCATCCCAGTCAGTCGCTATAGTTCTGATGCTGCGTTCCAGGCAGGTTTTTGAGCTCGTAATCACTATTTCATACCACTACTAACGACTTTGTAACTAGATTATTTATTTTACTGCAATGTTACATTGACCTAAAATAATTTTTTCAACATGTACCACTTGCATAAACACTGCGTCCATATGTAGTATTATTCGTAGGGGCTGTCATCGTTGTTTCGCGTGCTGTGTGACCTCGGAACTCGGAGTACATCGATCTAGTACGAGACACGAGTTCACGGGTGGGAAGTCATGGGTTTGATTGCCGTTCCAGTGCACTTTCACGGGTTTAAGGTTGGAAAAACACGGGTTACGGGTTGCCTGGAATGCGGCATCATACTAGGCTGAGGCTACCTTTCCCCGACTTCTCCCCAATGTGACGTCATCATCGAATTGTGTAAAAAAAACGTTAATACCAAAAACTTAGAGACATTTTAAAAATGATATACATATCTTGAGTGATTTATGTACCCATTAATCGAAAGTGGTGGTTAACCTGCAACATGGCCTTTAAAGTTTGATTAACACACGATAAAAATGCAGATTCTCCAATTGGATATGTTAAGACATCTAAGCACAAAAAGGAAGTTAATACATTTAAAATACATTTACTTTCCTTTTTCCTTACAAAAATTCTTAGCGAGCTGGGCTTTTTCTGTTTCTCCCAGTTGGGTCATAAAGTTTTATGACCTGGTCAGAGGTAGGGTTACAAAACCATGACTATTTGAGAACATTAATTAGGAGAAACATTTCCAAGTTACAAATCAGAAAATCATAACCATCTTAGAACAGGGCTAACCAGTTATGCAACGCACAAACCTTTCAAATACATCTTAGTAATGACCTACATGATGAGTGTAAAGAAACATTTGTGTGTGTGTGTGTGTTGTGGAATCTGGTTTAATTCTCCAGGTTTCTGGTTCTTGTTTTATTCTCCAGGTTACTGGTTCCTCTAGTTTTATTGTCAAAGTTTCTGGTTCCTCTGGTTTTATTCTGCAGGCCTCTGGCTCCTCGTGTTTTATTCTGCAGGTTTCTAGTTCCTCTTGTTTTATTCTCCAGGTTTCTGGTTCCTCTTGTTTTATTCTCCAGGTTTCTGGCTCCTCGTGTTTTATTCTCCAGGTTTCTGGCTCCTCGTGTTTTATTCTGCAGGTTTCTGGCTCCTCGTGTTTTATTCTGCAGGTTTCTGGTTCCCCCAAATGTCGACGTGTCCTTGAGCAAGACACCTAACCCCAGCTGCTCCCGGCGAGCTGGATGGTGCCTTGAATGGCTGACACCGCAGTCGGTGTATGATTGAGTGAGTGAATGGGTAAATGTGAGGCAACTTGTAAAGCGCTTTGGATTGCCATGGGATCTGTTGAAAGCGCTATATAAATGCAGTCCATTTACTTATTTGGTTTCATTCGTGTGAATCCTCTCATGTGTTTTCAGATGTGTCGAATCCCTGAATCTCTTGTCACAGTGTGAACACTTGTAAGGTTTCTCTCCAGTGTGGAGCCTCTCATGTGTTTTCAGATTTGATGAATCACTGAATATCTTGTCACAGTGTGAACACTTATAAGGTTTCTCTCCAGTGTGGATCCTCTCATGTGTTTTCAGATATGATGAATCACTCAATCTCTTGTCACAGTGTGCACACTTATAAGGTTTCTCTCCAGTGTGGATCCTCTCATGTGCTTTCAGAGTTGATGAATCACGGAATCTCTTGTCACAGTGTGCACACTTATATGGTTTCTCTCCAGTGTGAATCCTCTCATGTATTTTCAGACTTGATGACACACTGAATCTCCAGTCACAGTGTGAACACTTATAAGGTTTCTCTCCAGTGTGGATCCTCTCATGTGTTTTCATAGTTGATGAATCACTGAATCTCTTGTCACAGTGTGCACACTTATATGGTTTCTCTCCAGTGTGAATCCTCTCATGTATTTTCTGACCTGATGATTTACTGAATCTCTTGTCGCAGTGTGAACACTTATAAGGTTTCTCTACAGTGTGGATCCTCTCATGTGTTTTCAGAGATGAAGAATCATTGAATGTCTTGTCACAGTGTGCACACTTATAAGGTTTCTCTCCAATGTGAATCCTCTTATGCGTTTTCAGAGTTGATGAATCACTGAATCTCTTGTCACAGTGTGCACACTTATAAAGTTTCTCTCCAATGTGAATCCTCTCATGCGTTATCAGAGATGATGAATCATTGAATGTCTTGTCACAGTGTGCACACTTATAATGTTTCTCTCCAGTGTGAATCCTCTCATGCGTTTTCAGAGATGATGAATCATTGAATGTCTTGTCACAGTGTGCACAATTAAAAAGTTTCTCTCCAATGTGAATCCTCTTATGCGTTTTCAGAGATGAAGAATCATTGAATGTCTTGTCACAGTGTGCACACTTATAATGTGTCTCTCCAGTGTGAATCCTCTCATGCGTTATCAGAGATGATGAATCATTGAATGTCTTGTCACAGTGTGCACACTTATAATGTTTCTCTCCAGTGTGAATCCTCTCATGCATTTTCAGAGATGATGAATCATTGAATCTCTTGTCACAGTGTGCACACTTATATGGTTTCTCTCCAGTGTGAATCCTCTCATGCCTTTTCAGAGATGATGAATCACTGAATCTCTTGTCACAGTGTGCACACTTATATGGTTTCTCTCCGGTGTGAATCCTCTCATGTATTTTCTGACCTGATAATTTACTGAATCTCTTGTCACAATGTGAACACTTGTAAGGTTTCTCTCCAGTGTGAATCCTCTCATGTGCTTTCAGATGTGATGGATGACTGAATCTCTTGTAACAGTTTGAACACTTGTAAGGTTTCTCTGCAGTGTGAATGCTCTCATGTGTTTTCAAATATGATGAATAATTGAATCTCTTGTCACAGTGTGAACACTTATAAGGTTTCTCTCCAGTGTGAATCCTCTCATGCGTTTTCAGATATGATGAATAATTGAATCTCTTGTCACAGTGTGAACACTTATAAGGTTTCTCTCCAGTGTGAATCCTCTCATGTGTTTTCAGATTTGATTTATCACTGAATCTCTTGTCACAGTGTGAACACTTATAAGGTTTCTTTCCAGTGTGGAACCTTTCATTTCTTTTTATATATACTCTTTCACCAGTATGTATTTTCTGATGTACTTTCAAACTTTGTAGAGGCAAAAAACTCTTACTACACAAATAACATGGATGTGGTTTCTCCTTTGCATGAACTTTCAAGTGTTTCTTCAGAAGTGAAACCCATAAAAACATTTTACCGCATTGATCACATGCATGCTTCTTGTCTGCAGTGTGGATGTTCATGTGTATATTAAGGTTTGATGATTGTGTGAAACTCTTCCCACACTGATCACAAGTGAATGGTTTCTCTCCAGTATGAATTCTCATGTGATGCTCAAAACCTGTTTTGTCTGTGAATCTCTTTCCACACTGAGTGCAGCGGAAGGACTTCTTTGCTCTTTTTTTCTTTAAATCTTTCTGTTTGCTTTGAGAGAAACCCAAAGGTTTTCCTCCAGTTTTGACGTGATTTTTCTCCTCAACTTCACTTGATTCTTCATTCTCCTCTTTTTCTTCAATTAACTCTGAAACAAAAGTAAAAATTATTTATTTTTGGTAACTTGTTAAAAACTTAAATGTTTAACATCTGTAAGTCTGCGATTAATTTTATTTTCTTCAGATTGAATGGGGACAACTTGATAAACATAAAATCAACATTAAGTTATTTTTTCAATGCCCTCTGCATATTTTGAAGCATCGTTTTTTAGAGTTAATTTCAAACGGCCGTAAGATTAACTTATCAACTTTCAATAATTTTATCACTTCTTATAATTCCAGGAAAATTGTTTCTGGCCATGAAACTATTCTCCTGTCCTTATAAAATTTAGGTTAATGAAAAGTAACAAATAAGCTTTGTAGCTGAGATCAAACATTTCATTGACTTTGTGATGTTAGCATTTAGACAGAAGCAATCGGGAATATATATTGGATTTTAATGGTGAAATAATAATACACAGAACTACGATTCACAAAGAGTAAATATGCGTATAACAATACAAACAGTAAAAACAATTCAAGACAAAACGGATAATCGATGAGAGAGAGAGAGGATGAAAGGGTAAGCAAGAGAAAGTGAAACAGAAATAGGCTAGATCACAAAATGATCGCCTAGTATGGCAAAATCACAGACAGTAACCTTTTGAAAGAGAACAAGGAATCAGATCACCTTGAAAAAAGGGAATAGACAACCTTAAGCAGTATTTAAATCTCTATAGAAAATAATACTTGCATGTGGTTGTGTTTGTGACTGTTCTTTTGGAGCTGGGCGTGTTCTCTCATGTCTTCCGGGGCGAGCAGACTCGCGCAAAGTTTTAAAGGTTAACTGAACGTGAAGTTACCAAAGAAATTATTCAGATTTTGTCTCCCTCGTGGAGGGAGAGGCGAATATGAGAATACAACTTAGTAAAGGAAAGAAAAGAAAAACGGAGATGAGAGCTCCCTAAGGAACCATGAAACAAGACGTTCTCTCAGATGAAGTGCGCTGAGAACGTTCTGTGTCAGTCTTCTTATGGAGTGACTTGGTTCATGCCTCTGTTCGCGCGAACAACCAGTGAACGTCCAAAGATCTGAAGCAGGAAAAAGTTCCTTTGTCTCTTACGCAAGTAAGTTTTGGTGTTATCAGAATTCAGTAGTTATATTTCAGCAAGATGGTAATTCCAGAATAATACATTTTCTATGTATGAGTGGTTCATTCAAAACAAGACGGTTAATGAGATACCAAGAATGGCAGGTAAAGGTAGAAGAAACTTAAAGTTACATACATATGCATAATACACACATTCAAAGTTTGATTAACACACGATAAAACTGCAGATACTTCAATTTGATATGGGAAGACATCTAAGCACTAAAAGGAAATACAGTTAATACATTTAAAAGGTACTTTCCTTTTTCCTTACAAGAATTCCCAGAGAGCTGGGCTCTCCTGTTTCTCCCAGTTGGGTCATAAAGTTTTATGTATAATAACACAGTTAATGGCTGGTACACGGCCACATGCTCTTCTCATAAATGAGAGATTAACTCTTTCTTGGCATTACAAATAAAGTAAAGACAAAATTATATTATATTGCACACATATAGGCTGTTCAGATTACTTGTTAAAGTGCAATGACATACCTTATATCTGCACACGATGTAGGTCTGTTTGTGGATGGAGACTTTGTAACGGCCAAAACTATGTATTTTGCATGCATCACATTATAGTGCGGTGTGTATGAAAATAATAACAAGACGGCAGAGTGAACTTATCATATCAAAGTGTTTCTCACGTAGTCTTAACTTATAACACACACTATGTGGTGATGACATAGAAGTACTACGTGAGAACCACTATGGATGATAAATTCACTCTGCCGCCTTATTATTTTTATGCACTCCGCACTATAATGTGAAGCATGCAAAATATTATAACATCCTATTATGCTTTTTCACTTTTTGAATTTTAGTCAGTGTGTAGTGTGTATGTTTGGGCATAACTAACATCTAAAATGTTAAATAATCTCCAAAGTGAACCATTTCATTTTTTAAAAATCCCTTTTTACTACAATAAACATCTTGTTTGGACTACAGCATTGTTTTCCAAAACAATATAAAATTGATCTGGCAATATTGATGCCATCCTTATCAGAAGGAACTTGCTGTTTTGGCAAGGGGCGAACAGTACTGAAAAACCGTCTGAGCTGTTCACCAATCACAACACACTGGGACAGCTAACCAAACACATTTTGTTTTTCGGAAGGCAGGTCTTCATCAAACCCTGAACTAATCGAGACATTTGTGACGAGCTGGAGAGAAAGGTATTGTAATAATGTAAATTATGTGAAAAATAATGTGTTTTTCGAACCACCAAGCATGAGAGCATTTTCTAGTACACCCCCAAAACAAGTTCAAGACATTGTAAAAGAGCATAATAGGACCCCTTTAACCACTCCTATCCAACCAGGTATTGAAGTTAGAAATCCCTGACCACTAATTAACATACTTTGTCAATAAGATAAAAGTGGGTTTTGTTTAAAGTTACTATTTTCCATGCACATAGATCTTTGATATGAATATTTTTGGTAACTAAATATCGCCAGCTAAAAAGTAACTAGTAACTTGTACTCTGATTATTTTTTGAGAGAAGTACATTTTACTTTTACTTAAGTACTGTTTTGACAGCAGTACATAAACTTTATATACATAAATTATATATATATATATATATATATATATATATATATATATATATATATACACATACACACACACACACACACACACACACAGTAAAAAAGGTTGGGTTGTTTTTTAACCTAACCTTTGGGTTACACATATTGGGTCAATGTGTTGGGTTATCTTAAAATTTGTTGGGTCATTTTTTTTCGTCGTTGGGTTATTTTTAGTTATAACCCAACTGTTTCCGGCATCAAATTTTACTAATAATAATAAACTTTATTTTATAAAGCGCCTTTAAAGGCTACTTCTCAAAGCGCTGTACACAAACAAGCAATACAAAGCTCAAACAATAAAAGTAACATCAACAATCAAATGCTAATTTAAAAAAATAAGTCTTAAGTCTACCTTTAAAAATGTCATAGCCCTGTGCTTCCCTAAGATCAGGAGGCAGAGAATTCCGACAGGAGCATATGAAGAAAAGGCCCTGTCACGTAAGCGTGTTTGAGGAACAACCAACAAGTTGGATTGAGAAGAACGCAGTCTCCGAGTTGGGGTATAGGAAGTTAACAACTCAGATAAATTATAAGGGGCCAAGCTATGCAATGCTTTATATGTCAGCATCATCATTTTAAAATCTACTCTGAATCGGACTGGGAGCCAGTGTAAGGACTCCAAAACCGGAGTGATGTGATTGCATACCCTGGACCCAGTCAATATCCTGGCGGCCGAGTTTTGTACATATTGTAGTTTGTTAAAGGGAGGGTGAAATGCTCGTTTTCACTCAATATCCTGTTAATCTTGAGTACCTATAGAGTAGTACTGCATCCTTCATAACTCCAAAAAGTCTTTAGTTTTATTATATTCATAAGAGAAAGATAGTCTGTACCGATTTTTCCCGGAAAAACACGACCGACTGGAGGCGTGACGTGTGGGCGGAGCTAAAGAATCACGAGCGCGAGTAGGCTTTTGCGTTGAGAGCGTTTGGAAGCTGTGACATTACCGTGAGGAAAAAAACATCATCCCCAACAAACCATGGCTAACAGTCAAATTCAGCGTATATTTATGATCCAGAATCAGATCCAGAGGCTGAAATTTAACAAGAGCAGCATCAGCAACGACGTCTCTGTGGTATGTACTGATACTGTATATATTTGCTTAGCGGTTTTGGAAAATGACTAAGTTCCACTTTGTCGTCTTTTTTTTTTTTTAAGCTGTACATGTGGAAAGTGCAGTTTGATGACAACTTCGCATGTTGTTTACTTGATGTGCTTACGTGCCGATAGCTAAGTTAACAACACAGAGATATTTGAAGCAGTTTTACTCGTGCAGTTTGATGACAACATCGCATGTTGTTTACTTGATGTGCTTACGCGCCGATAGCTAAGTTAACAACACAGAGATATTTGAAGCAGTTTTACTCACCGCATGCGGTTCCAACACACGATCGTGACCCTTTTCGTTGGGACTGCATTATCCTTAAGAAATAAACGATTTGCAAATCCAGCGTCAAACTGGGCCTTGTTTGTAAAACAAGCATCTTCGAAATGCAGGGGAACAAACACAAACACTTGCACAACTCCGTTGATGCTCTGTAAAAATAAACTCCATCCACTGGTCCCTTAATGCTGTTTTTCTTTTGGTAATCTGTGCAGGGTTGTCTTGCCCTGGCAACCAAAAACACACTCCTTTTTGTGACATTTTGCGACGCTCTCGCTCTGATCAGTGAATGTCTTTTGTGCTCTCAGTGCTCTGCTATACGGGAGCACGCGCTCTTCCAGCAGAAGTGTCCTTAGGACCCATATAAGGAAATTCCGCTCCATCTAACATCACACAGAGCCATACTCGAAAAAAAACTTTCCGAAACTTGTGACAAACCAGAAGGAGTATTTTTGGAACAGAAATACTCCTTCAAACATACAACTTAATTTTTGAAACTTTGTCCATGTTTAGCATGAGAATCCAACTCTTTAACAGTGTAAAAAACTCAGTATGCATGAAATAGCATTTCACCCCCCCCCCCTTTAAGTGTGGATTTAGAGACTCCGGCTAGAAGGGCGTTACAGTAATCTATCCTAGAGATGACAAAGGAATTCATCAGCTTTTCAGCTACTGAGAAATTTAGCATAGGATGTAATCTAGCTATATTTCTGAGGTGAAAAAAGGATGATTTAAATGTACTCTGGACGAAAGAATCAAATGAAAGCCTGGTATCAAAAAGTAACTCCAAGATTCCTCACTTTAGCTTGAGTAGCCAAGACAGAGCCATCAATAGTCAAGGATAAGGAACCAGCTTTTGAAATTTGATGACGGGAACCAATAAGCATAACTTAAGTTTTACCACTATTCAGACACAAAAAATTTGTACTCATCCATTCCTTTATCTCAGAAACACAGCCGGACAGAAAATCAACATCAAGATGTTCACCAGACTTTGAGTGTATATAAATCTGCATATCATCAGCATAAAAGTGATAATGAAGGCCAAGCGATCGCAACAACTGTCCAAGTGGTGCCAGATAAATATTAAAAAGCAGAGGGCCCAGGACTGAGCCCTGAGGAACCCCAGTGAAAACAGAGCTAATCTCAGACCTGAAACCACCCATGGAAACGAACTGAGAACGGTCTGTAAAATAGGATTTAAACACCTTCAAAGCTGTCCCAGACACACCAAAATCTTGTTCAAGGCGGGCGAGTAA
This sequence comes from Carassius auratus, assembly GCF_003368295.1. Classification (NCBI taxonomy): domain Eukaryota; kingdom Metazoa; phylum Chordata; class Actinopteri; order Cypriniformes; family Cyprinidae; genus Carassius; species Carassius auratus. Next base: position 4,050,305 of record NC_039270.1, read on the forward strand.
TAGACTATGATCAACAGTATCAAAGGCTGCTCTTAAATCAAGAAGGATGAGAATGGAAATTACACCAGAGTCAGAAGCCATCAACAAATCATTGGTAACTCTGACCAAAGCCGTTTCAGTACTGTGGAATTTATGAAAACCTGACTGAAGAGGATCAAACAGGTTATTAATTGCGAGATGGTTACGTAGATGAAAGGCAACAACACGCTCAAGTATTTTTGCCATGAACGGAAGGTTGGAGATACGTCGAAGATTTTTGAAATCCTCCAGAGTAATATTTTCTTTTTTGGTACTGGGGTTACAGCAGCAATCTTTAATGCTGCTGGAACCTCCCCCATCTGCAATGAATCATTCATAATACTAAGGACAGTAGGGCTCAAAACATCGAAACAAGATTTAAATAAGCTAGTGAGAGGAAAACCAGTAAACCCAGATGAACAGAGAAGTGAGACAATGGGAGCAGATGCAACAGAAATGTGTATGCGAACACTATCAATTTTAGAGTAAAAGAATTTAAGAAAAGAATCACATAGCTGTTGAGAAACAGGCAAGGTGGTGGCAGCATCAACTTTAACGGTCCAGTCAGAGACTCAGTGCGGACATCAGCGTCAGCCTGCCTGACTATGAAGGGTAAGTAACTGTTAATATAAACGTTTGATGTATATAACTGTTATAACATAAAGTTTGTGTCTGATACGTTAATTTTTTTTAATACATTAAAAAGTTTGTGTTCCCTTTAGTCCGTTTGTTTCCCCCAGAGAATTAGATCGATTGTAAATGAATGCTATTCCTGTTTGTTCGCCAGCATTAATACATTAAAAGATTTAATGTTTAGACAAGCATTACTTATAGTTAATAAAAATTGTCTGGTGAAATGTGAAAGTTTGACGAAATCATTAGAATTAAGCAAGAAAGCTTTATTTATACTAGTGCCCCAAATTTACATAACGTTAACATTACTCTTACAACCAACCTTTAAGTCATATGCATTTTAGCGGACCAGCACTAATTAATTGTACAGTAAAAGTGTTTTTATGGTTTATTCATATTGAATATTCTTATGCATCTATTAGAATACCCTATAATTACAGCAATTTCTCTTATGAAGCTAGATTGATTGACATGTTTTTTTTAATGTGTTTTGCTAAATGTGTTATACTTCTGTTTTATACAATGGACTTTTTTGTGAAGAAAAAATTGCAACAATAGAATTTCTGCCTGTTAATTGAAACATTTCAAGGTAACCTATTTAAATTAATGATACATAAGTTTTCAATTTTACTTAGACTTATGACTTCCAAAAATGAGGTGAAATAAGTGTATTGCCGCATTCCGTCCAACAAAGCTTCCTTTCACTTACAGTGTACTTTTGTTCCTCCCTACAAGTCCAAATCAGTTTAAGGGTAAAGGGTGGTAAAATTTACTCACATTAGCCGCAAATATTGGCACAAATTTTCTGGAGGGAAATCCACTGACCGACATCTCATGAAGCACGTTTAGTCCAACGAAACAATAACGTTGTAATATGGATCATAATTACTTTGTTTACGTTTCAGTTCTTCAGCGACAGAACTGCTTGTGTCCGTTATGGAATAACTCACGGTCAGAAACTGTGTCTTGGTAGTAAAAAAACGGCATGGTTTAGCAGTGTACAGTGTCACAAACAGAATGAGATGATCCACCGGAAAAAAGAATGAATGAAAGATAGTATATTTGAAGTTTGGCGCTCCCTCGTGACGCGCTGTGACGCACCTGTCAGCTGATGGAGGCGGAACTTATAGCGATCGCCTTTTTCTTTCTTTTATTTTTCAACAGTTTTTATATGAGACATTATATGACATATTTTATATGTGTGAGAGTGTGTTTTATGTTGAATGTGAATGTATCTGCATGATTACCATCTGTTTGAGTGCAAATCAGCCCAAATCAGCTCACTATTACTGTATGATCACGGCTATCAAAGTGAACGCGTCTATATGAATAGAGAGAGTGGATTATTTACTTTATGGCACATTTGTGTTATTACCATCTGCATAAGTTGCCATCAGCACATCAGCACTTATTTGCATCGTAATTCATTGTAAATACTGCATTTCTAGCAATCTCAGGATGTTCTATATTGGCAAACAAAGTTAAATCTTTTTATATTTTTCTTATTATTCTTATTGTATTTTTCTAGTGCTCAAGTAAATCACTTTTATGATGTCCAAGTTTCTGTCTAGTGTTTTATAACTGAAAAAAAAAAACTATGCAGTGGTATGATTACTGACTTAATAGTTTGTAGAAGCCTTCAATACTATTGTGAAAAAGAGTCTCATTTTTCTTGATATCTTATACAGATTTGAAATATAAACTCATGAGACATCTGACTTTCAACCCAATACTTTTCTAGATTGCTCCAGGACTCATTTCATAGATTTTTATTAGGGATGGGTGTTTTCCGCAGATATCACATTTGAATATTTGAGCTCACAAAAAAAAAGAATATTCGATTATTTAGATTAAGTTTAATGAGACAGACGTTATTTTCAGCAACATTTATTGTTTCCTCATTTTGAACAAGCTTACACAGAATAAGCTTGAACATTACATATCGTGTTTTGTAGCTGAAAACCTTTAACAATGCGTGCAAACAAACAAAAATACAGATTAAAAACAAAACAAAAAGTGAACAAAAAAAGTGAACAAAGAAAAAACGTACAGCAGCCTGCAGCAATTAGGCTATTGTAGAACGTTGCCTACACTTTTAAACTTTTAAACTGTCAGCAAATCTTGATTGTTTTTTTTTTCTATTGTTTTACATGTTCTTGTTAAGAAATACGGACATGTAAACATGGTCGGGGGAAAGTTGGCTCCTTAGTCTGTTAACAATAAGGCCGACCACGGAAAAACGTGGTCTGACGGCATTGTCGGGACTTACAAATAACGGTGTGCTAAGCAAATAAGTTTTATGAAGCGCTTCATGTTTTCGTTTCAACACTTAATGGGATCCTCATCTCGTGGAATACATGGCTCCAGCAAGAACTGTTCCCACTCGTCTCGGCTGGACTCTCTGTATAATCTTCGCTGAAGAACTGGCTCAGCCTTTTCCCGATGAGTGGGCATTGCATCCTCTTCATCCACACCACTCGCTTTAAGGAAAGTGTTCTGATAATGTTAAAAAAAGTTTTTTTTTCTTACTTCTCTCATGTTTTCGTCGAGAAACCTGAGATGTTTGTGCCAAGGGTCTAGGCCGTTGCTTAGTAACGGCAGACGACTCAGGAGCGCTTCTCCCCAAGCGCTTTGGAGAAGGAGAAAGCAACGCACCCATAGTGTTTTCCATGCGTTTTTAGGCACGATATGTGAACGGCCCCTTATTCATTCATGAATTATTTGTTACATCTTCAAATATGCCGTGGAGAATCACAGAACGTGACCAAATTAGGTTTCATTGTGAACTTTTTTTTTTTTTTTTGAAATTTGAATAACATTTTTATTTATCTAATAATAAGAGCAGAACGAATATTCAAATGTTCGAATATCCATGCACACCCCTAATTTATATATCAAATAAAAAAATTATTTAAGTGTGAAAAAAAAAAAAAATCAATGCACTTCAGTGTCTATAACTTTTAATATTTTTGAGCATTATCAAATCTGGTTGATAAAAGTAAAGCCCAAAGGGTCTTCTTTCCAAAGACACCAAAATTATGTTTGTAACACACTGAAGTAGGAAACTGTTACAATTAAAAGTGCGGTAGAACACTTACTGCTGAGTCTCGTAATGGACCCCCCATGGCAGGGTTAAAACCCTTCCTGCCATCTGCACCATACCACACAAATGGAAAAAAGGTGTGCACATCATACACGGAAATGAAGCGGTCCTTCATTGACATTCAAACTGTTAGTAAAAGCAACACTTAAAATTGCATTGCCCTGTGTAGTCAAGTCAGCTTTATTTTTTTTTTGGTATAAGACAAGTTGTACAATACAAATCGTTCCAAGAAGATATATAAAAAAAAAAAGACAATTTTATTTTTTGGGTGTATTATCACTTTAACCAATTTAAAATTCGCTATAGCTTTTAACTTATTTAAATTAACTCATTTGTAAAGTAAGTGTATCAATGAAATATCATCACAATGCATGTTAATTGAACTTTTTTTTAAATTCTTTTAAGGTTGGCACTAATTAGTGCTGTACTTGAATCATGAGACAAGCCAGAATCCACATGTCCTGGTGCTTGGTGACAAGGAAAACTTTTAAAATATTATTTTATTAAAAGTTTTTATTATTTTTAGACAGGGAGGCTATGGACCAGAAGACGATACTAAAAGCAGTCGATCTGTGCTTCAAAATTTTCTTTGTATATGACATCTACTACCTAATCAGTAAAAAACTTTTTTATCATCAGTAGCCCCAGCAGTATATTTTATATTATTATTACTTGATTTTATTATTATTTTTTGTTTTATAATTATATTTTATATTCATTTTATTTGAAAGTCGTATTATTTGCCAAGTATGGTAACCCATATTCGGAATTGGTGCTCTGCATTTAACTGATCCAAGTGCACACACAGAGCAGTGAGAAGTGAACACACCCGGAGCAGTGAGCAGCTATAGATCCAGCGCCCAGGGGGCAACTGGGGGTTCAGTGCCTTGCTCAAGGGCACTTCAGCCATGAGTATTGAGGGCGAAAGAGAGCACTGTTCATACACTCTCCCCCACCTACAACTCCTGCCAGCACCGAGACTCAAACCTGCGACTTTCGTGTTACAGGTCCAACTCTCTAAACATTAGGCCATAGCTGTGAACTGTATTTGCACATTTGTGTGTTTTGACATGAATATGAATTGACACATTTGTACATCTTGAAAATGTCAGTTGTATTTTTACACATTCTTGTACATTTAAATAATATGTTTTAAAATATATTTGTAAATGTGTTATAAGCATATTAAAATTAAATCTGTAATTTACAACAAAGTTGTTTCAAAATATGGTTGTATTAAGTAATTTTTAATAAAAATACTGATGTAAATATGAATGATTAACTTAACTGTTGGGTAACTTTTAACCCAACATTTGCCGTGTGTGTGTGTGTGTGTGTGTGTGTGTGTGTGTGTATGTATGTATATATATATATATATATATATATATATATATATGTATGTATGAAGAGTTTGATTCCAAAACGCGATAAACGGCAATTTATACAAAAACGAGTTACCGCCAAAACAAGCTTCCCATTGACTCTCTATTCAAAGTTTGATAATCAGTTTTTAACAAAACGCGATATCCGCCATGTTTCACTGCCCTGTTTCTTCCCTTTTTTCCTCAAACAGAGACAAACGCCAGTCCTGTTTTTCCTAAAAAAGCCCTACAGTTCCATTCGACCAATCACCGCGCACCATTCCATGACGCAAACTGACGGTAAACACTCGCCTCAGACTTTTAAGTTTTTATATAGGCTACTAAAATGAATAACTTTGATGGTATTGAGGAGCCAATGGTCGTGTCGTCTGTGGGAAAGAAGCGGAAGGGGTCAAAAGACAACCACGCAAGGGAAGTCAGAAATAGAGTCAGAAACTCAGGCGGTGGCAAAATACCGGCGATTGCTTGTTCTCACAGTGAAAAAAAAAAGGTTTGTCATGCCGACAAACTGACAGCTGACGATCTTGTAAAAAACTTTGACATTCTCTACTGTCATACTACGAAGGCCGAACAAGACCAAGCAATTTTGCACCTGATAACAGTAAAACGGGTACAGCAAAGACGTCCCAAGGTGGGAATTGAAGAGGCACAGGAGAGGGAGATCACGAACAAGTTCTACTTGCTCTCCAAGGATCATCCCACAGAGGTTCCTATCTGCAAGGCAACTTTCTGTGCAGTGCTGGGTTTATTTGTTTTATTTCATAAATAAATAAATAGATAGATAGATAGATAGTCGTTGCAGGTATTGGCAAAGATAGAGTAGCCCGAGTGGCAAGATATTATGCAGAGAATGCTGAGGCCAGACCAGAACATAGGGGTGGTGCTAGCAAAGTTACAGAAAATGAAGAAAAGAATAAGAAGAAACTTGTGATGGATCACATTCAAACATTCACTTGTAGGGCAAGCCACTATGGCAGAAGAGGAGCACCTGGGCGGAAATACCTTCCCAGTGACCTCAGCATAAAAAAAATGCATGAATTGTTCAAGCAGCAAAATCATGATGCTGTTAGCTACTCTCTCTATTACAGTGTTTTCCGATACAGTCTCAACCTTGCATTTGGACATCCAGCCACCGACGAGTGTTCTACATGTGCAAAGTTTCATCTCACAGTAAAGAACCCCAGCTTGCCCGAAGAGGAGAAGCGTACAGCATCAGCATCTTTCATTTTGCATCGCAGACGAGCAAGGGTGTTTTATGATTTGCTTGGGCAAAGTGACAATGCAGCATTGACAGTCTGCTTCAACATGATGGAGAATCTGGTACTCCCAAAAACCCCCATTGGTCAGGCGTACTACTCCCGCCAGCTCTACATGTACATCTTTGGTGTTGTTGTCCATGCTGGGAAATGCAGCAAGCAAAGCAAGGATGACATCCATCTTTACACATGGATGGAACACAAGAACAGAAAAGACAGTAATTTGACTGCTTCTGCTCTGAACCACTGTTTTGTTTTCGGCAGCCATTGAATGTTGCACTTTGCAATGTTCAGAAGTTGAGATTATTCAGTGATTCCTGTTTTGGACAAAACAAAAATGTGAATGTTCTGTCAATGCTGTTTGCTTTAACAAAGCAGAATTGTCCTAATATGATCACGGAATATGTGTTTCCCATCAGGGGACACAGTTTCCTTCCTGTTGACCGCGTTTTTGAGAGGATTGAGCAGCAGATTCGAAAGCACAATACCAACCTCATGCCAGAAGAGTATGACATTTTGAGGAACCATGGACATGTCCATGTCTACGGCCAGGACTGGCAAGCTTATGATTTGAAGAAGGCAACACAGGTTTTTGTAAAGCCACAGAAGTCATTCAAGCTCAGTGATGCTAGAATGCTGGAACTCAGGAATGACAAACTTGGATTAAAGACTATGTACAACAGTGACTTCTGCTATCACTCGGTTTTGAAGCGAGGACAGAACTGGGCAAACTTCAAGCCGAGTCAGCTCCCAAATGTAAGCACAGTGAAGGATGCAAAAAGAAAGGATGTGCTTAACTTGCTTGCTGAAATTGGTGCCAGTGCCACTGTGCGTGCCTTCTATGATGGAGCACTCATTGTAAATGATGCCGACCATGACAGCCCTGAAGAATAATTCTGCCGATTGAGCCTTTTGAGTTCATGGTTTCAGTGCATAATAAGTGTGTGTGAACACGTGTGTGTGAGAAATACCTGAGCAAACAGGAGGAGGAGTTAAGTGAGTGCGGAGAAAGTCTGTGTGTGGTTGGGTGTGTCTAGATAATGGCACTTCACAATGGCACTGAATTGTAGTTGTCCATAATAAATAGATAGATAGATAGATAGATAAATAAATACATAGATAAATAGATCGATAAATAAATAGATAAATAAATAAATAACAAGCACTACAACATGATTAATGTATTTCATATATCTGTGTTCCACTATAAGAAATTTGTTCAAGTTGGCAGTATGTAAATCGACTGTCATGGTTGCTTATAGTCTAGTTATGTTGCACAATCTCACACAGATGTATTGTTTATTTAAAGTTATATTTTGCACAGAAATATTGTTATGTTTTTTAATGACACAGAAATATTGTTTTTATGAGCATGTTTTTATGAAGCATTGTGATGGATGTATTTTTTAGAAATCTGTTGTCCACGTTTGGGATTTGTATAGATAACTTACTATTTAATACTATTTAACTTAATAATTGCACAGTTTCGTACATTGTTTTGAAAATTTTATGAATGTAGTGTACAGAATAACAAGATAAACGCAACAGAAACAAAATTTTGCTCTAATGTTACGTATGAGTTCAGGATGAATTTGAAATGTTGCTATTAACAGCATTAATATCAGACTGAAATGAATGCAATCTGAAAAAGGCAGCGAGATGAATGTACTTTTAAAAATTGGTTTAATGGTTTAATATAAGTGATGTTGTTCAAGTTTTGGGGTTTGTCATATGTATAGACAACCTTTCCTTGTTATTCATTGTTATGTCTTTGCTCAATTTCATACAGAAAGTGAGTTTTTGTTGATGAAATGGATTTGTAGCATTTTGGGGAAAAACGTGTCATGGATATATTGCATTTTGGAGAAAAAAAATGTCTTTGTTTAATAAATGTTTAAAATCAAAATATGGATTTGATTTTTTTATGTTATTACAAACTCATAATGATATATTATGGTTTGAAACAGAAAATAACAGTTTTCATACAAACAGTCTTTTGGGAAAGAAAATGCCTTTTTTCTCAATTTAACAATTTTGGATTTATAGCGTTTTGGAACCAAACTCTTCATATATAGATAGATAGATAGACACACACACACACACACACGGCAGGGCCCCAAAACACCAGATAAGTAAAACTTTGTAAGCCTAAATGTAACATTACCACAAACAGACATTAAAGATAAATAAAGAATACTTTGTAAGCCTAAATGTAACATTACCACAAACAGACATTAAAGATAAATGAAGAATACACACCAACCTCTTTCTGGTTCCTCGTGTTTTATTCTCCCGTTTTCTGGTTCCTCGTGTTTTACTCTGCAGGATTCTGGTTCCTCGTGTTTTATTCTCACGGTTTCTGGTTCCTCGTGTTTTATTCTCCAGGTTTCTGGTTCCTCTTGTTTTATTCTCCAGGTTTCTGGTTCCTCTTGTTTTATTCTCCAGGTTTTTGTTTCCTCGTGTTTTATTCTCCAGGTTTCTGGTTCCTCGTGTTCTATTATCCAGGTTTCTGGTTCCTCGTGTTTTATTTTGCAGGTTTCTGGTTCCTCATGTTCTATTATCCAGGTTTCTGGTTCCTCGTGTTTTATTCTGCAGGTTTCTGGTTCCTCGTGTTTTATTCTCCAGGTATCTAGTTCCTCATGTTTTATTATCCAGGTTTCTGGTTCCTCTTGATTTATTCTCCAGGTTTCTGGTTCCTCGTGTTTTATTCCGCATTTTTCTTGTTCCTCATATTTTATTCCCCATGTTTCTTGTTCCTCGTGTTTTATTCTCCAGGTTTCTGGTTCCTCGTGTTCACTCTCCTCTTTAACAAACATAATTTTCACAGCAGCAGATCTCAGTTCAGCTGATACTCCTCCAGATATTCCTGCATGTTTCAAAACTTCGACTACTGTGAAGATGAAAATATTACAGGTACACCTATTTACTGAACTGATTAAGAAACTGTATTTTTCTCTTAAAAGAAACGTTTCTAAGTGTTTGTATTAAGGGAGCATGCCGACAAAACAACAACAGAGAGCGCGGCGAAAATAGTTCTTCCTCCTCTGAGGTTTATTGGTGTTTGTAAAACAAACGAATGTGTGTAGCGCCTTCCGCTGGACTGGAGAGTGCGAGACGCAGAACAAAAACACCCCAGACAGCACACATACGTTGTGCCGATGTCGGCACGGTATCGCTCAGGGAGCGTTTGATAGGAAAGATTTCGCCGCAAGGTCGGCCTCTGATCGGAAATGCTCTCCGATGCATCCCGGCCGCTCTGCGTGGACGCGGTTCACCGGCGTTTTGATCATCGTTATGGACCATATATAATAAAACAATACACACCTCTTTCAAGAACAGATGCAACTTTATTAATATTTTCATTTATTTCATATTACATGTACAAATACATTAACATTTACCCGATGCTTTGATCAAAAGTGGATAATTCGGGATTATTTGTAGTCTTTTGAAATTCAACCATGATTTTACTACAGCTTTTGCAGTAAAACCATAGTAAAAACAAAATCAACCATAATTTTACTAAAATCACCATGGTTTAACTATGACTGTTGCAGTAAAACATTAGTATCTACCAAAATAACCACGACTACATTACTTGCATGGTTATATGTTGTATGAGTACAGCACTTTTTTACAATACTTATTTCAAAGTAGGTTACATAAAATGCATGTTTCAAGCCAGAGGTGACAGACTCATTGGGAAAGACCATCTATTAGTTCATAATAAAAAGTCATGTGTTCAGTGCTGTCAGCATCGCAGGCTAACTTTATGGCAAAAACTTTTTAAAAAGAGTTACATAAACACAGAATAAAACCAGGCAAATAATAATTAAAGCAATTAAAATATATACATATTTTATACATATTTATTTACACACACACACACACACACACACATATATATATATATATATATATATATATATATATATATATTTATAAATAAGTAATTAAAATGTTTTAAATTGCATGATAAAAATTCTAAAATATTTTCTGATAAAATCTTACTAAACAAGTCTCTAGTTTTGTGTTCAGTTCACATTAACATTATCTTTCAACATTTTTAAAGGGTAAGTTAAAAAATGTTCAATCCATTTTGTATTTTTATATTGTTGGTAACATTTGTAAAAGAACAATGTTTATTCTTTCTCCAAGATACCGTTTATTTGTCAGCAAAACTGATTCAAAACAGCATGTTTTCATTTAGATGCTGCATTGTGTCATTTTGTTAAAACTCCTCATCCTGTAGAGTGCTGCTTACAAATAAAATTGGACATGTAGGTTCACATAACTCAGAGAGCGTAAATACTGTTCATTTACAGATATTAGAGATATTGCAATAAAGCAGGTTGAAAATCATTAAATTTACTCTTATAGGCAAAATAAGGATATTATCTGTTTTGTTTGTTCAATATTTTGTGTGTTCATGTACAGTTGTTGTCGTCTGTAGTCTTTGTGAGCGTTGGCATCATTTGAAGTCTTCACAAGTGAGTTTGGATTCAGTCTGGAGCTGCTGTAATCTCTAGAAACCTTGGGATGGCCATCCTGAGATGACAGGAAATCAAAAGAAGAAAGTTTAGCATAGCTGCTGCTGTTCATATTATTTCAGACAAAAGATTATTTATTTCATCACATATAACTGGAGTGCATGGTCATTAGATGTGTTGTGTGAATACTAAACTATGTATTTTAATCTAATTTAAACAAAAAAAAAAGTGTGTCCGAGCCCCGAATATTATTAGCAAGGCTATTTCAAAGTAAAATACCAAAAAGTTCTACTTCCTTTAGTGGACTTTGATAAAATCTTGGTATTAGAATTTAATGACCTCACTACAGGCCAAGCACCACAGATGCTGCTGCCTCAATTTGAGCTTATTTTGCTATATATATATATATATATATATATATATATATATATATATATATATATATATTACATTTATTCATTTAGCAGACGCTTTTATCCAAAGCGACTTAGAGATGAGGACAGTGGAAGCAATCAAAAACAACAAAAAGAGCAATGATATATAAGTGCTATAACAAGTCTCAGTTAGGTTAACACAGTACACCTAGCATGGGATTTTAAATAATGTAATATAAAGAAAACATATAGAATAAAAAAGAATAGAGCAAGCTAGTGTTAGAGGTCTGTACACATACACACACACACATACAATTGCATAATTAATGAAAGAAAATAGAATTTAAAAAGATTAGAAAGGTAGTTAGATTTTTTTTAAAGCATAGAATTAGAATAGTGAGTGTTAAAGTTAGAGGGTCAAATAAAGATGGAAGAGACTCAGCTGTCTGGATTGAGTTGGGGAGGTCATTCCACCAGGAGGGAACACTTAATTTAAAAGTCCGTAAAAGTGACTTTGTGCTTCTTTAGGATGGCACAATCAAGTGACGTTCACTTGCAGAACGCAAGCTTCTAGAGGGCACATAAGTCTGAAAATTTATCTTAGTGCCGCGTTCTGAATTAATTGCAAAGGTTTGATAGAATTGGCTGGAACACCTGCCAAGAGGGCATTGCAATAGTCCAGCCTGGACAGAACAAGAGCTTGATCAAGGAGTTGTGCAGCATGTTCCAAAAGAAAGGGCTTGATCTTCATGATGTTGAATAAAGCAAATCTGCAGGATCGGACAGTTTTAGCAATGTGGTCTGAGAAAGTCAGCTGATCATCAATCATAACTCCAAGGCTTCTGGCTGTTTTTGAAGGAGATATGGTTGATGTGCCTAAGTTGATAGTGAAATTGCTGGAATCACAAGCAGTTCTGTCTTGGCAAGGTTGAGTTGAAGGTCCATCATCCAGGAAGAAATGTCTGTTAGACAAGCTGAGATGTGAATAGCTACTGTCGGATCGTCAGGATGGAATGAGAGGTAGAGTTGAGTGTCATCAGCATAGCAGAGGTATGAAAAGCCATGTTTCTGAATGACAGAACCTAATGATGCCATGTAGACAGAGAAGAGGAGTGGTCCAAGAACTGAGCCCTGAGGCACCCCAGTAGTTAGATGTTGTGAATTGGACACTTCACCTCTCCAAGATACTTTGAAGGAACTATCTGATAGGTAAGACTCAAACCATTGAAGTGTGGTTCCTGAGATGCCTTTTGCCAGTAGGGTTGATCTGGTGGTTAACCGTGTCAAAAGCAGCGGACAGATCAAGCAGGATAAGTACTGAAGATTTGGATTCCGCTCTTGCTAGTCTTAGAGCTTCAACAACTGAGAGCAAGGCAGTCTCAGTTGAATGTCCACTTCTGAAGCCAGATTGGTTGCTGTCAAGGAGGTTGTTGTGTGTGAGAAATGTAGAGACTTGGTCGCAATGAAACAACACAGTTGCAATGAAAGGAAGAAGGGAAACTGGTCTGTAGTTCTCTAAAAGAGATGGATTGAGGTTGGGTTTTTAAGTAGTGGAGTTATATGTGCCTGTCTAAATGATGAGGGAAAAACACCAGTGTGTAGGGATGTGTTGATGATGTGAGTGAGTGCAGGTACAACTGCAGGAGAAATGGCTTGAAGGAGATGAGATGGAATAGGATCAAGCGGGCAAGTTGTAGGGTGATTAGAAAGGATGAGTTTTGAGACTTCTGCCTCAGAGAGTGAAGAGAAGGATGTAAATGAGTGTAAGTTTGCTGGTGATATGAGCTTGACTGATTGTGGTGTGGAAAGTTGTGCACTAATGTGTTTAATTTTCTTAATGAAAAACGTTGCAAAGTTGTCAGCTATTAGAGATGAAGCAGGAGGGGGAGGAGGAGGACAAAGAAGTGAGGAAAATGTTTTAAAAAGCATGCAAGAGTTAGACGAATTGTTAATTTTGTTATGGTAGTATGTCATTTTAGCGGTGGAGACATTAGCAGAGAAAGAAGATAGGAGTGACTGATACATATTAAGGTCAGTAGAATTTCTGGATTTGCGCCACACCCTTTCAACAGCTCTAAGCTTAGAACGGTGTTCGCATAGAACATCAGATAACCAAGGGGCAGAAGGGGTGTTACGGGCTGGCCTGGAAGATAAGGAGCAAACAGTGTCTAAACAAGATGTAAGAGTGGAGCAGAAAGTATCAGTAGCACTGTTAGCATCCAAAGATGAAAACAGTTTAGGGGAAGGAAGTGAAGAAAGCCGTGAGGGTGAAAGTGTGCGTAGGTTACGTCGAAAGATGACATGTGGAGGGGTAAGTGAAGTGTCAGGGACCATGTTGAGGTTAAGCGTGAGGAGGAAGTCATCCGACGTGTGCAGTGTAGTAACCAGAACATGATCAGTAGAGCAGTTTCGTGTATAAATAAGGTCCAGTTGGTTGGCTGATTTGTGAGTAGCAGTAGTTGACACTCGATTGAGATCAAAAGAGGCAAGCAGAGTGTGGAAATCAGCATACAGAGGGTTATCTAGATGGAGTTGAAATCTCCAAGCATAACTATGGGAGGACCATCCTCAGAAAAGGTTGAAAGCAACACATCTAATTCATCCAAAAAGTTACCCAGTGGTCCTGGGGGTCGACAGACAACTACAAAATGTATTTTAAAAGGGTAGGTAACAAGTAACTGAATGAGATTCAAAGGAGCCTCGTTATGCGTCCACTCCTCATCAGTCCATGCGGGCAATGCAATATATTTCGTCATTTCCGCTAAAGTGACCCATTCTCGCTCCTTACATTTAAAGATACATAAATGAATTTACATAACATTACATCAAATACACATTTTACCACATGGTACCTCTAACAGATGAATGTATGAAATCATGGATTTAATTATAAATGAATTATTAAACAACTGCAAAGAAAACTGCTTAACAGCAATTACACTCCCACCAAAATCACTCATTTACTCGAAATGTGAGAATTTTCTTAGAATACAGTATATGAAAAGAATTAGATTCATGCCCTTTAGTCCTAAATGAGTTTAGTCGTGATGTGTATGTGACTTAATTGGCTTCAAGTAAAGTAACTACCTTGTGAATAGGCCTTTCTAGGTAAACTGATCTAGTTTGTGGTTTTCCCTTAACAAATGTAGTGTCACTGACTAGTAGCTTCACCTTTCGCACAATGCCATCCGAACTAGGGTAAGCTCTTGCAAGCTTCCATTCATTTCTTCGAGCATTGTCATCCGCTGAACCTCAGTAGCTCTTCTGTATCTTCTACATTTTACACACTTGTAGGTGTTTGAAGAGACCACGTTTCCACATCCCAAGATCCATACCCCATTTGCACGCAACTCATTCATGGTTATGCCTCTTCCTTGGTGATGTACACGTTCATGATGATGTTTAACGAGCAAGGCTGACACGTGAGATTTCTTCGGAAGTATTATGGGATGCTTAACGTCATGATGCAATGTTGATTGAGATAGTCGTCCTCCCACCCTGAGGACAATATTCTTGTCCAAGAAGGCATTTAACTTACGCAAACTGTTGTGCTTGTTCAGAATACTTTCTTTCTGGAGTTTGAACTTTTGGATATCTTCAGCAAAGGCGTCTTCTTGCACCAGTTTGATAATGGCTATTTCAGATTCTTTTATTTCTTCAAGACTAGTTGCTTCATTCGTTCTTGGCTGAACTTTCTTGAATTCTCTGATGAATCTCTTAAGCCTGGCGACAGTCTTCACTGCCCTGGACCAATCTGAAAATTTTGTAAAGTGGTTCACCATTGAATTCACTTCCTTCTTAACTGTGCAAACGTGTACTTTCCTAAGCTCTGGGTCAGTCATTTCTATTTCTCCCACCCGTTTCCTCTTTGTGTGGGAGATTTCTCTGCCACAGAAAATCGGGTCCCTTTTGCCAGTTAGACTCTTTTAGCTGAATGGCACTCAGCACTCGTGAGGCGTGATCAGCAGGATTGTTTTCAGAGCTGACATGATGCCATTGTTCAGGGTCTGTACAGATTTTATGCGTTGAATTCGGTTGGCTACAAACGTGTGAAACTCTTGGCATCGTTATTCACATAGCCAAGAACCACCATCGAATCAGTCCAGTAATATTCTTGCAGGTTTTCAACTTCAAGTTTCCTTCTGATGACATCACCATTACGGACCGAAGTCACAGCTGATGACAGTTCAAGCCTTGGGATAGTCGTTAACTTGGTAGGGGCTACTCTCACTTTCCCGATAATGAGTGAGCAACTGACCTGCCCTGTTTCACTTACTGCACAGAGATATGAACATGCACCATATCCACTGAAGCTTGTGTAATGATATAACCTTCATATTCATCCAGAAGGAGGGGGAACCGGCGCCCAATCAAACATCACTTTAATATTCAAAATAAACACAAAACAGCGCACCAGCCCCTCACGGATGACTGGTGCGCATAAATAAAAACCAAAACATAAACTAAGATCCCAGGCCTGGTCCTCTCTCGTCCTTCACTATCATCGCTCCAGTTTTATACCCTTCCATCTCCTACGTGGGACTCGAGACCGGCGGTGGGGCGCAGGTGCAGCTCATCTCCAATCACTACACCTGGCCTCACTCCTCGTTCCCACGCCTCTCGGCCCCGCCACACTCGCCACATACCCCCATCACCCCTCGCAGGCCGGGGGGTACTCCCGAGACTGCACTCTACTCCCCCCCCCTCCCTCCGGGGGGAACCGCTCACGGGGACCTGCGGGAACCTGGGGGTAGGACAGACGAGGCGAGAGAAAAGGAGATGGAAGGAGGAGCGACAGATGAGAGAGGGGAGAGAGAGAGAAAAAAAATCCGGTTCCCAGACAGCCTGGTTCTCCGGTTCTCGGCCCTCCACCAGCTGGGTGATCTCCTCCGTGGTGCCTGGCGGTGACACTGGACGGCCCTCGGCGGACGGCGACGGCTCCTCCGGTTTTGGGCAGCCGGCAGGAGTCCCCCGTTCCCTGCCTCTCCGGATTCCTTCAGGGAGGCAGCAGGCTCCGGCCCCCTGGCGAACGGCGCCGACTCCTCCGCTCCCTCATGGACGAAATTATACAGCGCTTTATGTTTAAACATGCAACAATTTCTTAATCAGTTTACAGACAAATGTCTTTCCCCAGTAAGTTAAAGGACAGGTAATGAATAACAAAAATGCATGTTGTTTGATTAAAGGAAAAATATATATTTATATTGAAAATATAATTTAAAATATAGGCATAATATATGAAAATATTGACATTTTGCATATTAATCCATGTAGCCTACCCCCCTAAAATAGGCTACCACTTTTAATGCTCCGATGCAAAGTAAACCACAATTTCTTTTGAATAATATAACGCATAATTAATATAATATAAATAATAACTGCACACATTTTAAATGTGTCAAATCTAACATATGGTTTAATACCATGTAGATTAGAGAAAATATAATCACAGGTTCAGGCACAGGCTTGACATTTATCCTACTTGAATTCGTTCTAAGAAATGCACATAACTTCATAAGTACCAAACTTTCGTCTGTGGATATTAAATATTTTAACTACAGTGTTTTTCTTAATTTTCCCTTACTGAAGCCATCAAATCTAACACATCCAAGTACACCCGGCTGCAGCCTGCAGATCGAGGCGGGGCTGCACCTGAGGCGGGGTTGCACGTGTAGCACCGCCCCATACCTCCTCTGATTGGTTCGATCGTCTTTCAAAGACACACATGATAGGAATTGTGTGCGTAGTTGGTGTAGGATGGAGAATGCTGTTTAAAAAGCTAAAAATGCTGTACAGTTTTACAAAGCCTTTACTATAATGCAGTTTTTTTTATTGTTAACTTGATTTACTATGTCTGATTTATTGAATCAAGAGATGTTAGCTGCTGCAAGTTTACTCTTCTTGACCAGATTAATTCACAAATGAATAATTGGGTCATTCTAAAAGCACGCTTAACGTGAAAGTACGTGGCTTTATGCATTAAAACAGTGTTTTAAAAAGACCAAACTCAGTTAACAAATTATTAATAAAGCATTGTATTCACAGACAAGCAGAATACAAACACAAAGCCTTTAATTTCCACCCATAACCTGCTTGTCTGTAAATAAAATGTGTTATTAAAAATGTTTACTGAGTTTGGTCTTTTTAAAACACGTTTAATGCATTACGCCATGTTACGCATTTTGCTTTTAGTCTAATGGGAGGAAAACGCTTAACACGTAATTAAACACATTACATTCTTATTCTGGACTCATCGAACTGTCAGTGAATAGAATGCTTTATTATTAATTTTTTTACTGAGTTTGGTCTTTTAAAAACACAGTTTTAATGCCACATTAAACGTAGAATGTCCCGAATCATTCCAGCTGATTGAAGAGAATCGGCTCAATGGTCACAAAATGGATATCGGAGAAGATACCAATTTAATATAAATAGATGATACTTTATAAAGTTTATCTCAATATTTTACAGTAGCTGTGAGACTGCACTAAAATAAGAGCACAATTATCATGAAATTGTGTTCGTTACTATAGCAACGGTTTACAGGTATGTCCTTTCAGAATCATCACTGGCCAATAGAAATAAAAGTTTATTGATTTCTTCACTGTCAAATAACGAGGAGGGTTAATGGATGGGGAAATGCGAATGGCCTCGGACTGAAACTAACAAACACACTTGCGCTGCACCTTGCGTCGCATTGCGCTAGGTGTATGATAGGGCCCATAATATTGTGTTGTCTTATTTGTCTACTAAGATGCTTGTAATATAAATGAATGAAATAAAACAACAAATCACTGACTTTTATTGAATTCAGTTTGGAGCTTCTTTCCATTAACACAATTACACAAGCAGACACAAGGAGGTATACATTAACCATGGAAAATAGATCATGCAGCCAAACATGAGTATATCTTTCCATCTATCCATAGTCATAAATGGACAATTGCATGCCTATACTGTGCTTCATTACCATCATCGACAGTAAAGCTCTTTAAATGAGACTGAAGTAGTTCCTGTAGTAAAGTCTTTTGTTCTTTGTGTCATTAGTGGAAGATCAGGCTCACATGTGTCCAGCTCTGTGTTTGTGAAGAGTGACTGGTCAAAGGGTAATGTACCAGGCTTCAGTGAAGAAACAGCATCACAAACCGAACGGTATTTGATCTGATTCTTATTTTTGTTTACACATATCCTGTGTAGGGTATCAGTGAGTATTTATCATAAAACTTATAGTCCATAAATTTATCACAGTATTGATTTCCTCTTTGCTAAAAATATATTTTGGACATATTTTTGGTCATATTTATAATTTAATATAAAATTATTTAACTTAAAAATTAAGTATTTTGATTTATTTTATTTACTATCAGGCTTCAGTATGAAACATTAAATCAAGATATACAGTCTCACAAGAAACACAATAATTTTACAGACAGTCTCCTGCAGATCTTCCAGGTAATAAAACTCATTTTCAAGAATATTGAATCATTATAATAAACAAATATGTTATTGAATAAGAGTGTGACAGAACTTTTATTTCAAAATTTAATTTTTAAGAACCTATAAAATAAGAATGAGAACCTATTTTTATTCATTTACATCTAATTAACATTTGTCTCAACTTGATTTTTATCATTATTTTCTATTTAAATTTTATTCATTATATTTTAACCAATATAGGTGTAATGATGAGACAGAGAGATTCGGATCCATGTGCAGAACTTTTAATGAGAATGGTCAGACAGGCAATGATCAGTAACGGCGTCAGGTATGTGGGGATAATCAGAATCGATAACAGGAACAAGCAGATGTCAGGGGCAGGCAGCAGAGAATCAGAGTAGGTATAAACAATCCAAAGGTCAGGTACAGAAGGGAAACACAAGGAAAACGCTCGGAAATGTCAGACTGGCTAAACAAGACTTCGCAGTGAGTGAGAGTGAGTGTGCTGCTTATGTGTGTGTAAATGAGGTGCAGGTGTGGCAAGGAGATTGATTGAGGAATGATGTGCAGGTGTGGCAGGGTGATTGTGATGCAGAGACTAATGGGAAATGTAGTTAGGGTGTGGTGCAACAGATAAGAGGTGCTAGAGTCCGAGTGACATCTGGTGGTGAGTGTGGTATAGTCCTGATTGGAGTGCCCTCTACAAAAGTTCATGGGCACTCCATGTAATGATCGTGACAATAGGTGTGAAGGTTTTCTGTCATTGATTTTTGGCATGCTTTGTAGGATCTTGAAACCAAAATAATCACATTTCTGAAAGAAGAACTGGAAAAGTTTAAGAAAATATTACAAAAAGAGAACTTACAATACTTTGTGAAAGACTCAGATCTTGATCTAACACTCTACTGTCTGGAAATCTGCTTCCTTCTGCTCTCATCTGGATCACCAGCAGACCAGCAGCTGCCGGTAATATTCCTCCTGACTGTATTGACCGGCTAACAGAGATACGAGGGTTCAATGATGCTCAAAAGGAGGAGTACTTCAGAAAAAAATTAATGGATGAGAATCAGGCCAAAGAAATCATAGATGTTAAACAATCAAAGAGTCTCTTTATCATGTGTCACATCCCAGTCTTCTGCTGGATTTCAGCCACTGTTCTCCAGAACATTTTAGAGGAGAAAAGAAATAATGTTGTGAAAAGCAATCAGGCTGACGATGCCTCCAAAACACTGCAGACGTCAAATACTGAAGACACTCCTAAGACTCTGACACAAATGTACACACACTTCCTCAGATTTCAGATCCAACAGAGGAGACGAAAGTATGATGGAGAATATACACCAGATGTTTCCTGGGATAAAGAAGCCATCTTTTCACTGGGGAAACTGGCGTTTGATGAGCTGGAGAGAAACAATGTGATCTTCTAAGACACAGATCTGGAAGCCTGTGGTATTGACGTCTATAAGGCATCAGTGTACTCCGGCATGTGTACCCAGATCTTTAAGGAGGAAATAGGGATCGTTCTTGGTACCATGTACTGCTTTGTTCACTTGAGCATTCAAGAGTTTATTGCAGCCCTTTATGCACATCTGTTTCTAGACATCAACAAGAAATATGTGTTTGATCAAGACTCTACAGAACAGAAAAACAAAAGTGAAACCATGACTGATTTACTCAAGACTGCAGTGGATAAGACACTAGAGAGTGATAATGGACACCTTGATCTTTTTCTTCGATTCCTCCTTGGTTTGTCACTCCAGTCCAATCAGAGACTCTTACAGGGTCTGTTGACACAGCATAATGGAAATGACCAGAGCAAAACGGAAATACTTCAGTACATCAAGCAGAAATTTGAAGCTAATCTGTCTCCAGAGAAATCCATCAATCTGTTCTACTGTCTGAATGAACTGAATGACCAAACTCTGGTGAAAGACATTCAGACCCACCTTAGCAAAGGAAGTCTCTCGTCTGCTGAACTTTCACCTGCCCAGTGGTCTGCTTTGGTCTTTGTGTTGTTGACATCAGAGGAGGAGCTGGAGGAATTTGAGCTTCAGAAATTCAAGAAATCAGACGAGTATCTAATTAGATTATCAGCAGTCATCAAAACCTCTAAAAGAGCTCTGTAAGTTATTTGATATATTTTGTCATGTTTTGTTTCCATCTTAATTGGAATAATCTACATTGATAAATAGCAGGCTTGGACACCCGAGATTTATAGTGATTATTAAACATATAAGTAGGGGTAGGGCTCACCAGAGGCCACGCAATACGATATTATCACGATACTTGTCTCACAATACAATATTATTGCGATTTTAAATATATTGTTATCGTCTTACAATATATTGTAATATTACAGTGCTGTTGTTCAGACCTTTCAGCAATAAAATAAAAATAAAATAAAACAGCACCAAAATTAAAATTCTGGGCCAAAATGAATTCTGGATGCACTCGGCTGAAAATCTAAAATGCTTTGTAAGGTTGTTATTAAATAATATACATTTATTTATTAAAACTTTTTCAAGTGAACTAAATTTTAATGATACTGAATAAAAAAAAAAATCCAATAAAATAACCACACTGAACAGAATTTGTGTTAATACTGGTAACACTTTAAAATAAGGTTCATTAGTTATTACCATTGGTTAACTAACTAAAAATGTATTCTTCTTAGTTCATGCTAATTTCAGCTTTTACTAATTCATTATTAAAATCAACAATTGTGTTAACAGTTAACAGTTAATGCACTCTTAATTAACATGAACTAACAATTAAGTCAAGTCAAGTAAACTTTATTTATATAGTGCTTTCAACAAAAAGGATTGCGTCAAAGCAACTGAACAACATTCATTTGGAAAACAGTGTGTCAATAATGCAAAATAACAGTTAAATGTACAACTGTATTCTCATTAACTAACACTGATCCTCTGGCACTTTTCGGTCATTTTTGACCGAAAATGTTTATATTTTGAAATTTTACAAAACCGTACCTTAAACGGAATGAGATGGCACTTGGTGACTGTTGTCACATTAGCAATATGAACACACAAAAAAAATAAAAATCATGGACATGATTTGGATATGTTAAAGAGTCCAAAAAAAAATAGTCACACTTACACTTACCTTCTTAACCTTACCACTTACCTTCTCGGTCAGGAATGACCGACATAGGAAATGAATGGGAAATACGAAAACATTTGAAAACTCAGTGAATCTTTTGGTGGTACAAACAAAAAATCAGCCACTGGTCAGGAAAAAAGTGTGCAGCAATCAAGGGTTGACTCTCCAGAATATCAGGAGTGCAATCAATAAATGGAAAAAAAACAAAAGGGGTGCTCTCTCTCTCTCTCTCTCTCTCTCTCTCTCTCTCTCTCTCACACACACACACATACACATACACACACAGACAGAAAAGAACCGGTAAGACTGCAAGAGAACACGTGAGAATATTTAAAATCAATAAATGAAAACTAAAAAACAAAAGGCTTGCTTTCTCTCTATCTCTCTCTCTTACACACACACATAAATTAACTGGTAAGACTGCATCAGAATAAACTTTTTTTTTTCAAGTTATTGAAATAAAATCAATAAATCCTAAATCAAAAAATCCAAGAGATTCTCATTCTCTCTCTCTAAAATTTAAGTACATTGAATAAAATATTAATTAGTTACAAAATGTTTGTATAGTGTTTTGAATGATCACTTTTCATTCCTTATTCTGTTCTATTTCAGTTATCAAATACTGAATAACAAAAATGCTTTCTATGTGTTCCCTTTCTAACAAGATTTTAATGTTTGACTGTAATCTTAATGTAAAACCTGATACTTATCTAACCAAAAATATCTAAATCTTGACAAAAAGTAATCTTTTAGAATGTCTAGATATATATCTAAATGCAAAATCTAAAAACAATTAAGAGATGAGGTCTAAAAAACTATGTGAATCCAAAAGCCTCTGTATATATAGGGTGTTAATACAAGAGGTTATGCAACATTACACAAGTTTTTACTTTTTGAATGCCTTCAGATTGCCCAATTCTCACATAAAAATTGATTTTAAATGCTTTCACTCTATTTTAATGTGAACTATTGCATTTATTAAAAAAAAGTAAATAAATAAAGAGATTAAAAAATATATAGTAATTCTAATGGAGAAGATAGCTCATTAAAATTTTATAAATATTGCACAGTATCATAAAATTCCCTAAAAATCATATATAATAATCAAAAAATATTATTGAACAAAAATATTACATTGGTTTTCCTGAAGAAAAAAAAAGTAACATTTCAAGGCTTCGGTCACTTTTGACTGCGAAGAAGGTAAGTGTTACTCCCAAACGAAGAGGGTCAGAGGGTTAAGAAAGATTAATAAGTACTGAAACATGCTCACTGAACATTGCCAGGTGGGGTGCGATGCGCCATAGTATATTATTATTATTTTTATTATTATTATACATATCTTTTGTGAATGCCAAAAATGTGGTGCATACAGTAAGTAGACATTCAAAAGTCCCTTTTTACCGCCGCGGGTACCACCACTTAAGCGTTTGTAAAGTGCATTTGCAGCTTTTGACTGCTGAGTGGTGCTTTAACCACAAGTTAACCACAACAAGCGCATCACAGCACATTTTCGCATATAGACGTAAATATGTTTTGCCTTGCTGATGTGTTACATTTGACTGCTTCAGTCACAGAAAATGAAAGAAAAACACTATAGTTTAAATATTTAATATATTTAATATTCACAGGTGAAAGTTTGGTATTTATGAAGTTATGTGCATTTATTAGAATGAATTCAAGGAGGATAAATGTCAAGCCTGTGCCTGAGTCTGTGCTTATATTTCCTAAGCTACATGCTATTAAACCATATTTTAGATTTGACACATTTAAAAGGTGTCAGTATTATTTATATTATATTCATTATGCATAATATTATTTAAAAGAAATTGTGCTTTACTTTGCATTGGAGCATTAAAAGTGGTAGCCTATTTTAGGGGGGTAGGCTACATGGATTAATATGCAAAATGTCAATATTTTCAAATATAATGCCTATATTTTAATTTATATTTTAAATATAAATATGTTTTTCCTTTAATAAAACAACATGCATTTTTGTTATTCATTACCTGTCCTTTATTTTGACGTAACTTATTGGGGAAAAGACATTTGTCTGTAAACTGATTAAGAAATTGTTGCATGTTTAAACGTGAAGCACTGTATAATTTCGTTCCCATTATTTAGACCTAATTTGCCTAAAACAAGAAACAAATAAAATTAAACCTGCATGATTAAATCTTTGAAACTCTAAAGAATAGAAGGATTAATAAAACGTCCTCAAGATTAAACTCAAGTTCTCTCATTATCATCAACAAAATTCACACAATATAAAAAAGAGCTTTAGTAATTGACAACTTCAGTGATTTTAAAGGGAGCCTTCTTTACTTGCTTTTAAAGTTGGGTAATAGCATATGGGAATTATTTTTTTTTTTTAATCAATATTCAAATGACGAAGAAATTTTACAAAACAAGTTTTAACATAGTTCTTTATCATTCATTTAGCAGTCAAATTTAAATCTGCAACAAGATGATTAAAAAAACAGTAATGTTATTACCTTGATGCTGGAAAGACCTTTATTTTTAATTAATTAATTTATTTATTTAATACTAGCCCATCATGCATCTAACTATCCACTCAGCGTTAAGAGCTGTTAAGATTAAAACTGGCAGCTCAGCAGTGAGCCAGTGTCATGGACGGAGGACCTTGTCGGGTGAAACATCTCTGTCTCGAGTCTGTGAGCAGCAACAACTTCCCCTACTCACGCACTGATACCAGAAACACGCTCCACCTTCACTTTGTGAATAAAGTATTTCAGTATGTAAATACTATAATAACAGCAACATTCACAAATGCTTACAGAACAAGCGGAAACCCAGTGTGCCTGTAGCTTTCTCTATTTCAGGTTTATCACGTGATAGAAAGTCTAAGGCCTTCTCAAGCCGAAGGGCAAACTCATCTAATCTGCGGCCTATTATGCATGACCCTCAGAGGACCTCAGATGATGCTAACCTTGAATCAACAAACAGAACTAACAATTATTGCTAAATGTGTGACTGAATCATATAATAACTTAATTAATAATATTGATAGTTCATCGTGTAGCTGACTACGTCTTGTATTATTATTATTATTTTTATTTTTTCTAAAATCCTGTCAAATTGTCAAAAAATCCTGTCAAAAACTACTAGCTACTACTAAATATTGTAGAAACATAATTTTCTGTAAAGTTGCTTTGTAACGATTTATTTTGTAAAAAGCGCTATACAAATAAACTTGAATTGAAAAAAAAAAAAATAGAAGACAGCTGCAGTGCAACAGTCCTAAATGACAGCCCCTCCTAACTTCACTTACATGAGTGTTTGCAGGAATGTTAGGAGAGGTGGGGGTGTAGCTGCTCTATTTAAAGATGTCTATCAATGCAAGCAAGTGTCATTTGGTCAGTACCTGTCTTTCAAATATCTAGGGATTGTGCTGAAAGGTTCCCCACGCATTATGTTTATTATTATTTACAGGCCTCCAAAATACTCTCCAGCCTTTATTGAAGAGGTCACAGAAATGTTATCAATAATTTCCTCAGAGTTTGACTGTTTTGCAATTGCAGGGGATTTTAATATTCACATAGATAATGCAGAAAACAAAACTACAAAAGAAATGATAACGGTTCTAAACACTTTTGACCTGATTCAGCATGTGCATGGACCCACACACAAAGGTAGGGGTCTAAACATTTCATCCATTGTTATTAAAGAGCCACACAGATGGGAAATCAAAAATTACCTGTACTACAGTGTATGATGTAGCTGTCATTCTGTGTAAACAATGTGCAAATAATTAAACCAAAAAGTACATGATTTATAAAGTTATTGGCTTCTAAAGTAAGGAGTCGACTCTGAATCGCTGAAACGAGTCGTTATAGATTTCAAATCTTTTGCCCATTTCTATGTACGTCACTAGGAACACTTTGCATAATAATCTCCGCCTACCATGTTGGGAGAAACGGAACTCTGACCTGCCCCACCCCCCCACACAGACGCTCTGGTTGGGGTGATAGCATCATGTCGAGGAGACAGCGTGTTTTTAATTGTAAAGGCAAGTTTGTTTTATTTTCACTGCCAAAGAAGGAAAATCAGAAGAACCAATAGCTAAAATTCATTTTCACCACAATACCAGAGCAGTACAACAAATCCCTTTTGTTGTGTTCACAACATTTCACTGATGACTTCTTTTCTAATCTCGTCGAGTACAGCGGGATTTTCAAAGCGTTTGGCCATAAAAGATGGTTCATTACCAACTTTATTTAGAACAACGAGCATCTCCGAATCTCAACGCGAAGTATGATTATGAAGTTATGTGTCTGTTTTCTCCCAAGCGTCTTATCAGTATGTGTGCTGTCTGCAGCCTGTCTGTGTTGATCTTCATTTACAAACACGTCATTAAAATGAAGTGTAACTCCGTGAATATTCAACGAAGAGACATGAGAGAGATATCTATAGAAAGCTTGACATGTCTACTTTAAAACTAAACAAGTGCTGCCGAAAACAGATATTCTGTGATAAAGTAATCCATATGAAAACAACGCAATGTTTTTCATGTCTCCCTTCATTATATCTAATGTGAACAGATGTTAACGCATAGTTTACCGTGGAGGTGTGTGCGGAACAACCAATCCAAACTGCTTATGTTAGTTGACAAATCAGAACACAGTATGCTACCGAAAGGTGGGGTTTAAGGAAACTGAATGTTTTGAACAGCTTCGCACGAACCGTTTGGGGAATTCTGAGAATTGAGGTAATTTTAAAATGATATTTTGACAATATGACAATGTTTTTTTAACCTTGGATGGATTTAAACCTAATGTACAGGACTTATAAACAGTGATAGGAAGCTTAGAATTTTCATCTTACTGGCTCTTTAAGGACATAGCTCTATCTGATCACTTCTGTATTTTCTTTGATATATTGATCTCTGCTACCACTGAATCTAGATCTGTCTCTGTCAGAAGGAGATGCATAAACGAGAACACAAGTGTACTATTTATGGAGGCTATATCTTTAACACCAAGAATTTCTGCAGACTGTTGATATTCTCCTTGATTCCTTCAACTCAAAAGTTAAGAATGTTATTGTTGATATTGCACCAATAATAGTCAGTAAGAAAACAAACAGACAGAAATCAGTTTGGAGAATATCAACAGCAGTTCAGACTATGAAAAGACAATGCAGAAAAGCCAAGTGGATGTAGAGGAAGACAAAACTTGAAATTCACTATAGCATCTATAAAGACAGCCTTCATGCTTTTAATGTGAAATTAGCCACAGCTAGACAACATTTCTTCTCAAACCTTATAAACAGTAACTTAAATAACACTCATTCTCTTTTTGCCACTGTTGAGAGACTGACCCCCGACCCCCCCACCCCCAAGTCAGATTCCCAGTGAAATGAGACAGAAAATGCAATGAGTTTGCTTCCTTCTTTTCTAAAAAAAATCATCAATATCAGGAAGGCGATAATCACATCCTCAAATAATGCAGAGATCCGACAGATTAGGCCACAATATCAGAAAGATACTATGTCTATCTTTGAAACAACTGATAGCAAAATTCTGGAAGACATACAGGTCCTTCTCAAAAATTAGCATATTGTGATAAAAGTTCATTATTTTCCATAATGTAATGATAAAAATTAAACTTTCATATATTTTAGATTCATTGCACACCAACTGAAATATTTCAAATCTTTTATTGTTTTAATACTGATGATTTTGGCATGCAGCTCATAAAATCCCAAAATTCCTATCAAAAAAATTAGCATATTTCATCCGACCAATAAAAGAAAAGTGTTTTTAATACAAAAAAAGTCAACCTTCAAATAATTATGTTCAGTTATGCACTCAATACTTGGTCGGGAATCCTTTTGCAGAAATGACTGCTTCAATGTGGCGTGGCATGGAGGCAATCAACCTGTGGCACTGCTGAGGTGTTATGGAGGCCCAGGATGCTTCAATAGCGGCCTTAAGCTCATCCAGAGTGTTGGGTCTTGCGTCTCTCAACTTTCTGTTCACAATATCCCACAGATTCTCTATGGGGTTCAGGTCAGGAGAGTTGGCAGGCCAGGTCAGTAAACCAGTAAACCATTTACCAGTGGTTTTGGCACTGTGAGCAGGTGCCAGGTCGTGCTGAAAAACTAAATCTTCATGTCCATAAAGCTTTTCAGCAGATGGAAGCATGAAGTGCTCCAAAAGCTCCTGATAGCTAGCTGCATTGACCCTGCTTTGAATAAAACATAGAGGACCAACACCAGCAGCTGACATGGCACCCCAGACCATCACTGACTGTGGGTACTTGACACTGGACTTCAGGTATTTTGGCATTTCCTTCTCCCCAGTCTTCCTCCAGACTCTGGCACCTTGATTTCCGAATGACATGCAAAATTTGCTTTCATCCGAAATAAGTACTTTGGACCACTGAGCAACAGTCC
The DNA here is from genome assembly GCF_003368295.1 of Carassius auratus. NCBI lineage: Eukaryota > Metazoa > Chordata > Actinopteri > Cypriniformes > Cyprinidae > Carassius > Carassius auratus. Next base: position 4,078,532 of record NC_039270.1, read on the forward strand.
AGTGCTGCTTCTCTGTAGCCCATTTCCTGCACACGCCTGTGCACGGTGGCTCTGGATGTTTCTACTCCAGACTCAGTCCACTGCTTCCGCAGGTCCCCCAAGGTCTGGAATCGGTCCTTCTCCACAATCTTCGTCAGGGTCCGGTCACCTCTTCTCGTTGTGTAGCGTTTTTTGCCACACTTTTTCCTTCCCACAGACTTCCCACTGAGGTGACTTGATAGAGCACTCTGGGAACAGCCAATTCGTTCAGAAATTTCTTTCTGTGTCTTACCCTCTCGCTTTGAGGGTGTCAATGATGGCCTTCTGGACAGCAGTCAGGTCGGCAGTCTTACCCATGATTTCGGTTTGGAGTGATGAACCAGGCTGGGAGTTTTTAAAAGCCTCAGGAAACTTTTGCAGGTGTTTAGAGTTAATTAGTTGATTCAGATGATTAGGTTAATAGCTCGTTTAGAGAACCTTTTCATGATATGCTAATTTTTTGAGATAGGAATTTTGGTTTTTATGAGCTGTATGCCAAAATCATCCGTATTAAAACAATAAAAGACCTGAAATATTTCAGTTGGTGTGCAATGAATCTAAAATATATAAAAGTTTAATTTTTATCATTACATTATGGAAAATAATGAACTTGCTATCTTGACACACTTCCCACATCTTTTTTCAAAAGTGTGCTTAACTGCTTAGAAGCAAATCTCTTAGAAGTGGTGAACACCTCACTTCTTTCTTTGACATTACCAAACTCCCTAAAAACTGCAGTTCTTAAGCCCCTCCTGAAAAATAGCAATCTTGATAACACAATTTTGAGCAATTTTAGACCAATATCTAATCTTTCTTTTATAGGCAAAATTATAGAAAAGGTAGTTTTTAATCAGCTGAACAAATACTTAAACTCATGGATACCTGGACAATTTTCAATCTGGTTTCCGACCGCATCACAGCACAGAGACAGCACTCATTAAGATAATAAATGAAATTCACTTAAATTGTGACTCTGGCAAAATATCGGTGCTGGTATTGCTAGATCTCAGTGCTGCGTTTGACACTGTCGATCATAACATTATACTAGAGAGACTGGAAAACTGGGTTGGGCTTTCTGGGATGGTACTCAAATAGTTCAGGTCATACTTAGAAGGGAAAGGCTATTGTGTGAGTCTAGGAGAGCATAAGTCTAAGTGGACGTCCATGACATGTGGAGTCCCACAAGGCTCAATTCTTGCACCGCTCTTGTTTAGCCTGTATATGCTTCCACTAAGTCAATAATGAGAAAAAAACAAATTGCCTATCACAGCTATGTTGATGATATCCAGATTTACCTAGCCTTTTGGGAAGTCGTGGCCTAATGGTTAGAGAGTCGGACTCCCAATCGAAGGGTTGTGAGTTCTAGTCTCGGGCCGGACGGAATTGTGGGTGGGGGTAGCGCATGAACAGCACTCTCTCCACCTTCAATACCATGACTTAGGTGCCCTTGAGCAAGGCATCGAACCCCCAACTGCTCCCCGGGCGCCGCAGCATAAATGGCTGCCCACTGCTCCGGGTGTGTGCTCACAGTGTGTGTGTGTGTGTTCACTGCTCTGTGTGTGTGCATTTCGGATGGGTTAAATGCAGAGCACAAATTCTGAGTATGGGTCACCATACTTGGCTGAATGTCACTTCACATTTTTTTTTTTATCTCCAAATGACTACAGCTCCATTGACTCCCTCTGCCAATGCATTGATGAAATTAATAGTTGGATGTGCCAGAACTATCATCAGTTAAATAAGGAAAAAACTGAAGTCATTACATTTGGAAACAAAAATGAAGTTTTCAAGATGAATGCATACCTTGACTCAAGTCAGGAATCTTGGTGTGATTCTGGAGACAGTTTCAGTAGTCATGTCAAAGCAGTAACTAAATCAGCATACTATCATCTAAAAAACATTGCAAGAATTAGTTGTTTTGTTTCCAGTCAAGACTTGGAGAAACTTGTTCATGCATTTATCACCAGCAGAGTGGACTATTGTAATGGGCTCCTCACCGGACTTCCCAAAAAGACCATTAGACAGCTGCAGCTCATCCAGAATGCTGCTGCCAGGATTCTGACTAGAACCAGAAAATCTGAGCATATCACACCAGTCCTCAGGTCCTTACACTGGCTTCCAGTTACATTTAGGATTGATTTTAAAGTACTTTTACTCGTATATAAGTCAATAAATGACCTAGGACCGAAATATATTGCAGATATGCTCACTGAATATAAACTTAACAGAGCACTCAGATCACTAGGATCGAGTCAGTTAGAAATACCAAGGGTTCACACAAAACAAGGGGAGACCTCCTTTAGTTACTATGCCGCCTGCAGTTATAATCAGCTTCCAGAAGAGATCAGATGTGCTAAAACAATAGTCACATTTAAATCTAGACTCAAAACCCATCTGTTTAGCTGTGCATTTATTGAATGAGCACTGATTGCACTATATTTTCACTGTTTTTTAAATTTTATTTTAAAAACATTTTCTGACTGTTTTTAAACTCATTAAGTAAATGTTTTAATCATTTTAAAAGTTTTAAAATTGCTTGTTTTAATTTTGTTATTATTTTTCTTCATGATTATTTACTTTCTTTTATGTAAAGCACTTTGCATTACCATTGTGTACGAAATGTGCTATAAAATAAACTTGCCTTGCCAATGTTTGAAATGTTATGTTCATAACGTAGCATATAAAATAATAATACTAATTTAAAAAAATAACAAGAGAGTTTCAAAGTGGCTTAAGCTATTTTGTGTAAACTTTTTTCCCTATATCACATGCCAAACTATTAACATTGTAAGCATTAAATCTTTAATTGCTGCTTTCTGCTGTGCAAATTTTGTTTGTGATGAAAATAACAGTACATTTTTGTCAGTTTAAACAGATCGATTAACTTCTTCAAGATTTCAAAATCAGATAGCACGCTGATAATGTAGTAGCACTGTAAAATTAAATTAGTTTGAATGCATTATTGCGAAAGCGATTGCGTGTGAATCTGTTTAAATCATGCTTTAACCCGAAAATAATCAGTAAAAGAAACAGACAAACTCTTAACATCCCGCTCAACTCATGCAGTCATTGTAACCTTCTGATCAAGCTGTAGCTAAATATGTTTAACATTAATTCTTGCTGAATATGCAGTTATATTATGGGTGGTTGGCATGAATTGTACTCGTGATGGAACGCTCTTGCAGTGAGTGAAAACCACGACATTGATATTCAAGTGTTTGTGCAAAAATTATTAATGTGCATTAATAACAGGGAGGCGCCGTCTCATCACTTTAATTTTTTCCTGATGGTGAATTTATAATTTTTTAATTAACATAATATTGTGTCTCACATACTGTACATTAAAGGGACTGCAAGTAGGAATTCCTCCCATCTAGTGGTGAAATTGTATTTTGCATTCAAACTAATTTTGCTCTCCAGCGCCTCGCTTTTTCAAATGCGCATTGCATCTACGGTAGGCGATATGTACCAAAAAGCTTTGACAGGATGTCTTCTAATAGCACTTCATCGAGTTTTCCTTCAGGTGAACAGGTGTGTTATTTCAAACAAACTGCAACATGACAACTAACAAACGAATGTTACAGTATGAATTACTGACTGTGGAAAACATGAAATATTGTAATTAGTAGTTATGTCTTCTTTATTCGTTATATTTTCTGAATTATGTGCATTGTTAGATATCATCATCAAACACTGACTTACCTGTCGAGAAGAAAACAGGCCACTTCAGCGTCTCTTTTGAAATCTTTATCCAGCATTAGCTCTTTCCACCTAGAAAAAGCTTCCCCGACATTAACTCTTGTTTTCTGTAATCTATGGTCACGTTTCCTTTTACGTTCTATTTTTGACTGTTTTGGCGACGATGTTTTCTTCTCCTGTGGCGCGGCATATGTATGGTCCATAATATGAATGCAATCCAGACTTTTAAACATGCCGGTGCAGTTTCAAGCGCCTCTCACTGATCTGCACCTGCATTTCTGGCTCTGACCGAAAAGGCGTTGTGGAAACGCGTTGGCTTAGTACTTTTTGTCCCTCTCTGCTATTATAGTTTTGCAAGATGGCAGAACTACATGGAAGCCTCCGTCGACCTACCCGTCCCTTGTATATAAAGATAATAAATTCTTCATTTACGAGGATTAGTTTAAACACTGGCATAGGTATTTGTACACCATTGAAGGCATATTTATGAATAAAAATATTGATTTTAGATAATAAAATACCTAAAAAGTTACTTATTGTCCCTTTAAAAATACATCTACAGAAAGCTTGAAATGTTTTTTAAATGAAAACGAATTGTGTAATCTGTGAATGATGCATTTCTCTCATTAGAGAGAGCCAGCACTGTGAATTTCATCCTGCAGCCGACAAGAAAACATTTGTTTATTAATAAATAATTAAAATATCTAATTTTACAATTAATAGGCTACTTCTGCATGTGCTTTGTTGCAAACTTAATGCATGTGCTTGAGCGCGGGATGTATTAAGATTTGATTATGTAAATTTAATATAAACCTCATATTAGTTGAATATAATAAATGAATGACTAGAACTACAAAAATCTTACGTGGGGGCAGACCATTTTTTAGTCTATAACCAAAACAACAGTCCTATATAAACCAGTTCAGCAAGTGAAAGCCTCATAAGCGACTGTCCATGTGAAAGAGCAATTCACACCTTTATCTCGACCCCCACAAGTCATACATAACTATCCCCGAAAACCTAACCCCCACCAGCTGAACTGAATTCGGTCTGTTTTTTGGCTGTGAAGAACGGTGTGTTACTGGGCTGAAACATGCCTGCACTCAGCAGCACTACTCTTTGTATTCATTATTTTCTTGCAGTCTATATTATTATTTTCATAAGACCATAATGATAATAACAAATAATCAATTAATAATTAATCATTATTTTACTAAAATCATTGTTATTTGTGATCGTGGGTGTTTGCAAAAGGCTTTAAGACCAAGCGGAATCCTCTGTTCCCACCTCACAGCTTCACTGTCTGCGGTTTGACTTTGCTAAATCAGATTGAGGCGAATACAACTTATTGATCACGAGCCCAACATTTAGCAAGCAGGAAAACATTCATTATAATGGAAGGAAGACATATTTCATTGAGCTAATGCTGTTAAATAGAGAGAGAGAGAGAGTGAGAGAGAGATAAACTAGTCTAGGGCTATTCTTAAACTTGGAGCTCATTATATTGAAGTACAAATCCAAACACCAGAAACGTTATGCATTTTATGAATAATGAAATGTTATGAAAAGTATGCATTTTATTTATTCACATGCTGTATGGTTGAAATAATATTTTACTTCACAACATTAAGTTCCGTTGTTTAAAAAAAATGCTTTATTGGCTAATGTTTCATAATCCTTCAGTTGTTATGCTCTAAAATTCATGCCATTAGTAATTTCACAGTATTTTCACCTCCTAAATCACTAAACTTTAAAGTCACAATTCTATAATGGTCAAAATTACTCAGGCCAATGGTATTTTTAATGACATTATTTTATTATTATTATTATTTTTAATAATTGTAGCTTACATAAATAGGTAAAGCAAAACAAATATTCGGATCGTCCCTTATTTTTTCCCTTATTTTCTTAAAGAATAAACACGTATTTTCTACAAGAATAAACATGACAACATATTATTAATTAATAAAAATATTTTAAGCAATTAAAACCTTTTTTTAAAACTTGAATTTAAATACTATTAAACTAACTTTAAATTCTCAAGGGTAAAAGAATAAGTAAAAAATGGTAAAATGTCACAGTACATGTTAAATAGCCTAAATGAACTTGTGTTAACAATATAATTAGAACTAACAATATAGTTCGATTTTTTTTAAATGAACAATTCCTGTATAAAATGGGACAGCAACCTTTATATAAAACATTTTTAAATCGTCCACAGCTGAGCATCATGAGAGGCCGATCTGCGCCAGAGAACATGAAGTGAATGTGATGAATGAGTTATTTTAATATGCAATGAAAAAAAAGAAAAGAAAAAACCCTGGATAGCCAAGATTAGGCCCAGGCTCAGTTCTGAAGTATAAAATAATTATAATTACTGTTAACCCAGAGTAACAAATTTTAATGGATTAATCGCCTATTTTCATTTGCTGGATGTTTTCTTTATATATTTTTTTTTAACCCCTTAACTGTCACTCACATTTTTGAACATTGACTTTGTACGATCTAAACTTAAATTTTTATAATTCATGAATGAAAATATTTTGTAACATGATATTGATGTACCATTTACATGGTAATGCAATGTCTGATTTTAAAATGGGTTTTAAAGGATGAATTTTGAGATTTTAAGTTTTCAGTCGATATATAATTTCTGATGATTTCTAAAATGTGATCGAGAAAAAGCAACAAAGAAGTCTTTTTTTTTTAACAAAGGTCAAAACTCCAGTTATAATTTAGATTTTTGAGGGTGCACTCTTGTCATAAATTAATCGATTACTTTTCCTACATAATTTTTAACAAAAAATATTGGAAAATATATATTTGGGAGTCTTAGACCTTTCCAATGATATAAAGTTTGTCAAGATTTGAAAAAATAAATTAAGTTTGTCAGAGGAAACAAATATATGAGTGTATAGGTGTCACGGAGACGAACCTGAATACTGACACACGCATCCACCCATTCATCTACACTGACTACACTACATTTCCCACAAGCCCCGTCCTTGGACTCTGATCACCGTCACAGGTGCAATAAATCAGGACTAGTGAATATAAGCTGGACGATCACATCAGTTCAACGCGAAGTCTTGATTTGCTGTGTCTGTCATTTCTGGGCGTTATTACCCGGTTTTGTTTTCCTGTTGCTGATCCTGTCTGATATCCTTCACGTACCTTTGCTGCCTACCTACCGACCCTTGCTTGTTTACTGGATATTGATTCTCTGCTCTCCCTACGTTGTTGATATTGCTGTTACTGACCACTGCCTGTACGACTACGAGTTTCTGAATAAAGCCTGCAGATGGATCCCATGTTGAGTTCTGGGTCATTACAATAGGTTTCATTTTAACGGATTAATCACCTATTTTCGTTTGCTGCATGTATTTTTTTAAACATGCTAAAAAATAAATCAGAGTTTATGAGAGGAAAAAATATAAGTCAGGTATAAGTTGCATTATATTACATTCACAAATAATAATGGTTGGCCTAATAATGTTATAATGTACCAACAGAATATTTTTAGTTCCCTTCACTTTACAACAAATCCTTAAAATTTAACAAATTTATAAGAACAAAACAAGAATTAACAATAGATAATTCTAATGGATAAATATAATTGCAGTATATAACTAGAATTAAAAGTTAGTGAACTAACTTTGATGTTGGCTTGGCCATCTTGGCCATGGGGAAAAAGAGCCACAGTACTTGTGTGCCCAACATTCTTGAGTTGCCCTGCTTTAAAAAAAAAATAATAATAATACCATAAAAAAACCCTGCAACAGTCTTTTTCCATGGTACTTTGCTGTTTTCTTTTTTAATAAAAAGCCTAGGCTATGATAACAGCTACGACAGGGTTGTCTAGCTGAATGCGAAAAAAGTCATGCAAAAACCATAATCTCCTAAATACCATTCAATTTGATATTATTTTAATAGTACTGACAACATGTTTCTCAAGTTATCACACATTACTGAAAAATTAAAGAAGGGACACTATATAAGTTATCTATTTTCATGTTGTGCATATAATAGTACTCACAGAAGGACTCATAATTTACTTGAAAATAGGCAATTTATGTATTCACTTGTATGAACTGCTTTGTCTCTGAATATAGCTTGAAGTATTTAGTATTTATCCTGTGGCGCCATCGTGTGGACAACATACTGAAAGCAGCTGGTAAATGCCTCTTTTAATATTCAATCCAGCATCAATAATTATTTTCGATTTATTTCTCAACAGTTTATGTTCACGTGGCTGTTTTTGTTTATATTCGCTAAGCTATTATGAATTTTGAAATAATCGTGTACTTGATTTGTCCGATCTACTGACAAAAAGCTAGAATCACTGTCCTCTGAAGCTGGAGAGATGGATGTTATTTTCACCTAAGACAAAAAGATCACACAGGCACTCATTTGATCTCTATAATATATATTTTTAATTGTTTTGTGTTGATTCGCTGCACTGTTTAATTTAAAAGGCTGTCGTGACTTTTTTTCCTTCCAGTATTCATAAGCTGTATCGCTCTGATATTTCATTTTGCACACATACACAGCTCAAAAACACCTGAATTCTGCTCTTGTTGTGTTCTAATGGGTACTGTCACAGCCACACCTTCTACACTCCCGGAATCGGACAGTCACGCCACACCCACTCGTCCCCAATCACCGGAATTCTGAACACCTGTGTGTCATCACCAGTGCCATATATAAAGCCATCCGTCACCATCACCCAGTGTCTGGTCTTGCACCGATCTCCTCACCCTTACCTAAATCGCTATCGGACTATCCTACCTGATCCTCAGAATCCTCGTCCTCATCATCTGTGTTCCTGTGTCCATTGTCTTCGTCTGAGTTATCATCTGTGTCATCATCACCTAAGGAAAGTTGCTGGAGGAGCGACAGATGGTATAGCGGGCGGAGGAAGTACAGCGGGAGTGAGTTGATGACAGGCAGTGAGTCTCTGGGCGACTCTGATGGATTTCTGAATAAGACACTCAAGTCCCAGTGAGTCTTCATATACAACAATCAAACCTTGTATTTTATCACATAACCCGTGGCGATATGCTGTAATTAAGGCAGTTTCATTCCAGCCGCTCACGGGGACCTGCGGGAACCTGGGGGTAGGACAGACAAGGCGAGAGAAAAGGAGATGGAAGGAGGAGCGACAAGGACGAGAGAGGGGAGAGAGGAAAAAAAAAAAAATTCCGGTTCCCAGACGCACTGCTGCTCGGCCCTCCACCAGCTGGGTGATCTCCTCCGTGGTGCCTGGCGGTGGCACTGGACGGCCCTCGGCGGACGGCACGACACTCCTCCGCCGCCCGATGGACGGCGACGGCTCCTCCGATTTTGGGCAGCGGCAGGAGTCCCCCGTTCCCTGCCCCTCCGGATTCCATCACGGAGGCGGCAGGCTCCGGCCCCCTGGCGAACGACGCTGACTCCTCCGCTCCCTCACGGACGGCAGCCGCCCCTCCATATCATGGGCGGCCGGCAGCGAGCTCGCCCGTCCCCGGCAACTCGCTCCAGCCCACCGCCTCGAGCGTCCATGGCGGCACATACTTCGCCTGCTTGAGGGCACCGCGGATTCACCACAGCGGCGAGGGATCTTCAGCAGCGCGTCCCTCCTTCTCCCGGGCTTCGGCAACACTGTAACGATAGAATCTCCATACTCATCGGGAAGAAGGAGGCGGGAACCGGCGCACAATCAAAACATTTTAATAATTGAAAAATAAACACAGAACAGCGCACAAGCCCCTCACGGACGACTGGTGCGCACAAAATAAAAAAGCAAACATAAAATATTGTCCAGGCCTTGTCCTCTCTCGTCCTTCACGGTCGTCACTCCAGTTTTATATCCTTCCATCTCCTACGTGGGTCTCGATACTGGCGGTGGGGCGCAGGTGCAGCTCATCTTCAATCACTACACCTGGCCTCACTCCTCGTTCCCACGCCTCTCGGCCCCGCCCCACTTGCCACACTGGGTTACTCTAAGACATCTCCATCCTTCTGTTTCAGTACAAGCCCTCATCGACTCCGGTTCGGCGGGGAACTTCATCAACCAGCAAACATTAACTCGTCTAAGTGCCAAGCATCATCAAAGCCCCGTCGAACTCAAAGTAACGACGATACAGGGAAAGCTGCTGGGCAAAGGTCATGTCCGCTATTTCTCCCCCACAATCATCCTCCGTGTGGGACTCCTGCATGAGGAGGACATCACATTTATGGTGCTGGAGGAATCCACCGCAGACATCATCCTGGGACGCCCCTGGCTTAACCAACACCAACCTCACATCCATTGGCCCACAGGTGAGATCCTGAAATGGGGAAAGTCCTGTCATCTTACCTGCATCACTCCCCCAGTTAAAATTCCCAAGGTCATTCCTTCCATCAAGAAGTCATCCCTACCGGTCCAGTCCACATCAGTGGAAAGCCCTGACACTAAGGTGGATCATATCATCCCTCCTGAATATCGGGCGTTCCAGGATGTGTTCAGTAAGCGGTTGGCAACAAAACTTCCACCTCATAGGCCATGGGATTGCGCCATTGACCTCCTGCCTGGAGCAACCCTTCCTAAAGGACGAGTCTATCCTCTGTCCATCCCGGAGCAGAAGGCCATGGAGGAGTACGTACAGGAAGCCCTCACTCAGGAATTCATACGACCATCTACTTCCCCTGCCGCTTCCAGCTTTTTCTTCGTGGCCAAGAAGGACGGAGGATTGAGGCCGTGTATCGACTATCACCATCTCGACTCTCAAACCGTCAAATTCAGTTATCCTCTTCCCCTGGTCCCAGCGGCGTTAGAACAACTACGCGGAGCCAAGATCTTCACAAAACTGGACTTGAGGAGCGCCTACAACCTGATCCGCATCCGGAAGGGGGACGAGTGGAAGAGTGCTTTCATCACTCCTTCCGGGCACTATGAATACAGGGTCATGCCGTATGGGTTATCCAACAGTCCATCCTTCTTCCAAAATTATATGAATGAAGTCTTCAGAGAATACCTTAACCAGTTCGTAATTGTCTACATAGACGACATCCTCATTTACTCCACATCCAAGGAGGAACACATCCAACATTTCACACTCGTCCTCCGAAAACTCCGGGAACACCATCTATACCTCAAGTCAGAAAAATGTGAGTTCCACACGCCCTCAGTCCAGTTCCTGGGATACATCATCGACCCACGTGGCGTGAAGATGGACCAGGGGAAGGTGGACGCCATCACACACTGGCCTCAACCTGGTTCCATTAAAGAACTCCAACGCTTCCTGGGCTTTGCCAACTTTTATAGAAGATTCATCAAGGATTACAGTTTACTCAGCTCCTCTCTAACTTCTCTCCTCCGGAACCGGCCCACGTCTCTGTCCTGGAACCCCGTGGCCACTGAAGCTTTCCACCAACTTAAACAAGCCTTCAAGACCGCTCCGATCCTAGTCCACTGATCCCAACCGACAGTTCTTCGTGGAAGTGGACGCCTCATCAACCGGGATCGGAGCAGTACTTTCCCAGCGGCAGGGGGATCCTCCACGACTCCATCCATGTGCCTTCTTCTCGAAGAAGCTATCCCCGGCGGAGCAGAATTATGACATTGGTAACCGTGAACTACTGGCCATCAAGCTGGCTCTGGAAGAGTGGCGTCATTGGCTGGAGGGAGCCCAGTTCCCTTTCGAGGTAGTAACAGACCACCGGAACCTGGAATACCTCCGTGAAGCTAAGAGACTGCGTTTGAAGCGGCAGAGGCACTATTCCACAATGTATTCTGTCACTTTGGCATTCCAGAGGACATCGTCTCCGACAGGGGTCCCCAATTCATCTCCAGAGTCTGGTCAACTTTCTTCTGTCTTCTAGGGGTGTCCGTCAGCCTCTCTTCAGGATACCATCCACAGACCAACGGCCAGACGGAGCGTAAGATACAGGAGATTGGGAGGTTCCTGAGGGTATACTGCCACCGTAACCAGGACTGTTGGAGCCAGTACCTACCCTGGGCAGAATACGCTCAGAACTCCCTCCAGCAATCTACAACCGGGCTCTCCCCATTCCAATGTGTCCTCGGATACCAGCCTCCACTCTTCCCATGGTCAGGTGAGCCCTCGGAGGTCCCAGCGGTAGATCACTGGTTCCGACAGAGCGAGAGGGTCTGGGACTCGGCTCATGTGCATCTCCAGCGGGCAGTTCGGAGGCATAAGGAGCAAGCGGACGCTCGTCGAAGACCTACACCGCAATACCAACCTGGACAGCAAGTCTGGCTCTCGACGAGGGACATCCGCCTCCGACTGCCATGCAGTAAGCTGAGTCCCCGATACATCGGACCATTCACGATTGAACGGCAACTGAACGAAGTGACCTATAGACTCCAGCTACCTGCACAGTACCGTATCTCACATTCATTCCATGTTTCACTCTTCAAACCCTTCACTGAACATTTGTCTCCTCCATCCACAGAGCCTGGTGATAATGCCGTACCTCCTCCTCCAGCCATCGAAGAAAACAACGACATCTTCCGGGTGAGAGCTATCCTCGACTCTCGACGACGGGGTCCTCAACTGGAGTACCTTGTAGACTGGGAGAACTACGGCCCGGAGGAGCGTTGCTGGGTTAATCGTAATGACATCCTGGACCCCAGTCTTCTCACGGACTTTCACCGAGACCATCCAGACCGCCCCGCTCCCCGTGGCCGAGGTAGACCCCGTCGTCGCACAAGATCCCAGCCGTCAGGAGCCGCCCATGGAGGAGGGGGTACTGTCACAGCCACACCTTCTACACTCCCGGAATCGGACACTGACGCCACACCCACTCGTCCCCAATCACCGGAATTCTGAACACCTGTGCGTCATCACCAGTGCCACATATAAAGCCATCCGTCACCATCACCCAGTGTCTGGTCTTGCACCGATCTCCTCACCCTTACCTAAATGCTATCGGACTATCCTACCTGATCCTCAGAATCCTCGTCCTCATCATCTGTGTTCCTGTGTCCATTGTCTTTGTCTGAGTTATCATCTGTGTCATCATCACCTAAGGAAAGTTATATCATCACTGTGTCATCTACGTGTCAAGATTCACCTGTGTCTGAAACCTCTGTGTCACATTAAAAACTATTGCACTGATTCCTCTGTGTCCTCGTCTGTGTCTGACAGGTGGATTGTGTGCACTCGCTGTGATATTTTATTTTTGAAAGCTCTTAAAAAATCTGTCTCGTAGTGATAACTGGGCTGGCTGATATGAAGCGCTCATTTCTCTCTCGTCTTTCTGTCGGTTCTTTGGCCAGAGACATAATTTATTAATAAGATCTGACCCAATAATAATAACATATGTTGGTTTAGCTTGTCCATGTGAATGAAATGTGTATTTATTTGTCCGATCTTTTCCCTTCGCAAAGTGAAATATTGCATTTTGCACACACGGCTCAAAAACCCCCGGATTTTGCTCTCGTTATGTTCTAAAGGGTGGATTGTGTGCAATTCGGAGTATTATTTTATTTTAAGAAGTAAAATATATAAATGACTTTACCACAGGGAACTACACTAACTTTTTCCACTGGTGGCTCTTGTGCTAATAACTTTTTTAGTTACTGGCACATAACATGATTTGATCGCAATTATTTATAGTAATTACTGGATAATAATGAACAATAATGAAACTGTATTGATACAGATGTGCGTTTTGTTTTACTTGCCATCTTTTAAACCACATGCCTTGTTCTATTTCTTACAGTACACACAGTGCATTCAGACACCTTCACACCTTCAACATTTCTCACATTATCACAGTTTATTTGCTGTAGTTTAGAAATTGGTAATAAAATATGACAATAACTCAGAAAAATTCATCTTTAGAATGTCGGATAACTTTGATAAAAAGATATGTAATGGAATCAACCAAAACTTCAGACAACTGTCAGTATTTACACAAATATCAATACTTTTTTGAACAGTTACCAAGCAAGCAATGCTTAATTTGGTTCAGTTTGTGGTGTGAAAAGGTTGCATTAGCAATTAAAGAAAGAAACCCTTAAGCAAAAAATGGTCAGGTCCCTAATTATTTAATCTGGTAGCCTACAGTATGAAGAATGTTTGGGTATAATATTTCACAGATCACTATTTTGCCATACTCACTTACATAAAATGAATTAGTGGCCTGTACCCACTAGTAAAACAATTTTATCTGATTTTTGGATTGACTTTGGATAAATTCTTGTTAAAACTACAAAGTAATTCAATCAAGAGCAGTGAGTGATTTACTTTCATTTTCATACATTAAAGACACTGCAGCAGAGCTAGTAAATTAGGCGCGGTCGCCTTAAGAGACAAACGCATCCATTATAATGATACACATCCGATTTTTTTGCAACTCTTTACTTTCACTTAAAACATAACCACATACTCTTTCGAACACACTTTCCAACACGGGTATTTCAACATATTTTGTATGTATTTGTTGTCGGTACATAAGCAAGAAGACTTTGAGACGCGTCTCTGCTTGCTCCTTGAACACCAGAACGCCGTGCGGCTGAATTGAGCTCTTTTGCTTTACGCTCTTTTTTTCTGTTTATTTAAACTGCGATTCGTATTTGTTCGTTCAGGTGCAGGAGGAAGTGAACGTCCTGAACGAGAGCTCGGTTCAGTGTTGCTGCTCGCGAGACGCGGCTCTCTCTCGAGGGCACCGAACACAGTGCGAGCCACCAGCTGCTCAGTTCAGCTTTCCCGCAGCGCGGGGTTGAAGCCAACTTGATGTGTTGAATACTCGGAGCATGTTATAAAACGTATTCTTAAAATACACATTTCTGTTTTTAATAAATGCTCATATTAAATCATAGCATAACACATAAGTAGGTACAAAAATAATCAGTGATGCAAAAAAACATTTTTGTCGCAGTGTAGCTCCCTGCTTTACCATGTTATGCAACGCTGAGCAACGCAGACTTTCAGTCTAACAGAAAAATCTCACAAGCACATATAAACACTCATTTTCATGTGAATATATTCTTCTAATTGTTTTGTGCCGTTTCGCTGCAGTATTTTCATGTGAAGGCTGTAAATGTGGACTTCAAGTGTTCAGAGAAATACATCGCGAGCTCGCGGACATTTGGCTGCCGCAAAAATATCATGTTATTACTTTAAACAGTTCAGAAACATCTGAATTTAGCTCTTGGTGTGTTCTAACGGGTAGATTGCGTGCAATCGCTGATATAATTTAATAATAAAAGGTCTTAAATAAGAATGAATTCGCTCGTTGTGAGCTCCGTGGAGACAGCCTGAGCTGAGCAGCAGCTGATTCTTCTCCCGTCTTTCTGACTGCTCTCTGCCCAGAAAAAAAATTATTAATGAGCCCTAACCCCTGTAATAATCAGATATGTAGGTTTAGCTTGTCAGTTTAAGGGAAATTGTATTATTTACGGAATGTCTGTCCAATTTAAAAGTGAAAGTAAACCTTAGATCGGGTATTGCAACTAGGGGCGCAATTTTTCTCAGATAATGTAAGTCTATGGGTAATGTATTTTGACATTTAAAAATTAATAAAAAAAATTTTTGCCGAGTTTGGGGCTTGTGGCTTTAAAGCCCTAGGAGGAGTAGCGTTTAGAATTTCTGTCAGAAAAATAATAATAAGAAAAAAAAGAAGAAAAAGAAGAAGTTTAAATAGCATAACAGTATGTTGGCTTGTTGCCAAGCCAACACAATAATAATAAAAACTAGAATTAAAAGTTAGTGAACTAACTTTGATGTTGGCTTGGCCATCTTGGCCATGGGGCAAAAGAGCCACAGTACTTGTGTGCCCAACATTCTTGAGTTGCCCCGCTGCAAAAAAAATAAAATAATAATACCATAAAAAAAATATATACCTGCAACAGTCTTTTTCCATGGTCCCTTGCGGTTTTCTTTTTTTAATAAAAAGCCTAGGCTATGATAACAGCTACAACAGGGTTGTCTAGCAGAATGCGAAATAAGTCATGCAAAAACCATAATCTCCTAAATACCATTCAATTTAATCTTATTTTAACAGTACTGACAACATATTTTAAGTTATCACACATTACTGAAAAAATAAAGAAGGGACACTATATATAGTATAGTTCGGCGAGTCAAGAGCTAAACAAAAAGTCCTGTTTCATTACAAAATACTGTAACTTTTATAAACTTTATACTATCACCACAAAATTTTAATTAATATTTATTATAAAATAAATATTTCATAAAACTGAAACTTAAATATATTATTTCTATAGGCTATACAAAACAGAAAAGAAAAAAGACTAAATAATAAGGCTGAAAAAGCTGATCTATAGCATGTTAAATGGTGGTTGCCTGTCTATGAATGGTACACCCCTCTAAGCTCACAGAAGTGGTTTGACCCAAGTCCTCAGCAGCCAATGACATTGACCTCTTCAAACTGATTTTTAACGTGTACTTCACGTGTATTTCACATGTATTTAACACGTGAAATACACGTTAAATACCCGCAGATTTTTCACGTGTAAACAACACGTATTTAACGCGTTAAATAATATTGGATATAATATCGGAGTAATATAGTATTTTAAGAAGCTCTTAAAAATATATATAAATGACTTTACCATGTTGTGCAGCGCCGATAAATAAATAATATTAAATACGTGTTGTCTACGCATGAAATACAGGTATTTAACGTGTTGTTGACGCGTTAAAATTCCCGTGTATTTGACCCTCTTGGCCTTCCATACACATTAGATATAATGAGGGAGACGTGAAAAAAGGACATCGCGTTGTTTTGATATGGATTACTTTATCACAGAATATTTGTTTGGGAGAACTTGTTTAGTTTAAAAGTAGACATGTCAAGCTTTCTATAGATATATCTCTCATGTCTCTTCGTTGAGTATTTATGGAGTTACAGTAGCACGTTATAAAACGTATTCTTAAAATACACATTTCTGTTTTAATAAATGCTCATATTAAATCATAGCATAAGACATAAGTAGGTACAAAAATAATCAGTGATCAGTGAATGACCATTTTGGTCGCAGTGTTCCCTGCTTTACCATGTTATGCAGCGCCGAGCAATCGCTGTGTTCAGTCGTTCAGACGTTCAGTCCGACAGAGAACATCTCACAAGCACATATAAACACTAATTTTCATGTGTATAATATATTCTTTTTATTGTTTTGTGCGGTTTCGCTGCAGTGTTTTAATGTGAAAGGCTGTGAATTCTCTGTGGACTTCAAGTGTTCAGAGAAATACATCGCGAGCTCGCGGGCAGTTGGCTGCCGCGAATATATCATGTTATTACTTTAAACAGTTCAGAAACATCTGAATTTAGCTCTTGGTGTGTTCTAACGTGTGGATTGGATGCAATCGCTGTTTTAAAAGGTCTTAAATAAGAATAAATTCGCTTGTTGTGAGCTCCGTGGAGACAGCCTGAGATGAGCAGCCATGATTCTTCTCTCGTCTTTCTGACTGCTCTCTGCCCAGAAATAAATTATTAATGAGCCCTAACCCCTGTACTAATCAGATATGTTGGTTTAGCTTGTCAGTTTGAAGGAAATTTCATTATTTACTTGTATTTTTAACCGGTTTAAAAGTGAAACGAAACCCGACTCCTCCCCTAAATCTCATTGCAACTGTAGGGGCGCAATTTTTCTCAGACAATGTAAGTCTATGGGTAATGAATTTTTACATTTAAAAATTAATTAAAAAAAAACTTAAGTCTGATAACTCTGAAAAGATATAGCAACCAGCACCGCTCTATGCAGGTGTCTGCCGAGTTTGGGGCTTGTGGCTTTAAAGCCCTAGGAGGAGTAGCGTACAGAATTTTTCTCAGAAGAATAATAATAATAAAAATAAGTTTAAATAGCATAACAGTATGTTGGCTTGTTGCCAAGCCAACATAATAAGAAGTTTAAATAGCATAACAGTATGTTGGCTTGTTGCCAAGCCAACATAATAAAAATAAGTTTAAATAGCATAACAGTATGTTGGCTTGTTGCCAAGCCAACATAACTAGAATTAAAAGTTAGTGAACTAACTTTGATGTTGGCTTGGCCATCTTGGCCACGGGGCAAAAGAGCCACAGTACTTGTGTGCCCAACAGTCTTGAGTTGCCCCGCTGCAAAAAAATAAAATAATAATACCATAAAAAAAAAATACACCTGCAACAGTCTTTTTCCCTGGTCCCTTGCTGTTTCTTTTTTAATAAAAAGCCTAGGCTATGATACCAGCTACAACAGGGTTGTCTAGCTGAATGCGAAATAAGTCATGCAAAAACCATAATCTCCTAAATACCATTCAATTTAATCTTATTTTAATAGTACTGACAACATATTTTAAGTTATCACACATTACTGAAAAATTAAAGAAGGGACACTATATATAGTATACTTCGGCGAGTCAAGAGCTAAACAAAAAGTCCTGTTTCATTACAAAATACTGTAACTTTTATAAACTTTATACTATCACCACAACATTTTAATTAATATTTATATTAAAATAAATATTTCATAAAACTGAAACTTAAATATATTATTTATATAGGCTATACAAAACAGAAAAGAAAAAAAGACTAAATAATAAGGCTGAATAAGCTGATCTATAGCATGTTAAATGGTGGTTGCTTGTCTATGAATGGTACACCCCTCTAAGCTCACAGAAGTGGTTTGACCCAAGTCCTCAGCAGCCAATGACATTGACCTCTTCAAACTGATTTTTAATGTGTACTTCACGTGTATTTCACGTGTATTTAACACATGAAATACACGTTAAATACCCGCTGATTTTTCACGTGTAAACAACACGTATTTAACGCGTTAAATAATATTGGATATAATATCGGAGTAATAATCAGATATGTTGGTTTAGCTTGTCAGTTTGAAGGAAATTGTATTATTTACTTGTATTTTTAACCAATGTAAAAGTGAAAGTAAACAAAACTCTGGGTATTGCAACCAGTAGGGGCGCGATTTTTCTCAGACAATGTAAGTCTATGGGAATTTATATTTAAAAATTAATTTAAAAAAAAACTTTAAGTCTGATCAGTCTGAAAAGATATAGCACACACCACCGCTCTATCCCGCAGGTGTCTGCCGAGTTTGGGGCTTGTGGCTTTAAAGCCCTAGGAGGAGTAGCGTTTAGTCTCAGAAAAATAATAAGAAGGAGAAGTTTAAATAGCATAACAGTATGTTGGCTTGTTGCCATCTTGGCCATGGGGCAAAAGAGCCACAGTACTTGTGTGCCCAACATTCTTGAGTTGTCCTGCTGCAAAAAAAAAAAAAAAAAAAAAAAAAAAACATAAAAAATACACCTGCAACAGTGTTTTTCCCTGGTCCCTTGCTGTTTTCTTTTTTAATAAAACGCCTAGGCTATGATACCAGCTACGACAGGGTTGTCTAGCTGAATGCGAAATAAGTCATGCAAAAACCATAATCTCCTAAATACCATTCAATTTATTCTTATTTTAATAGTACTGACAACATATTTTAAGTTATCACACATTACTGAAAAATTAAAGAAGGGACACTATATATAGTATACTTCTGCAAGTCAAGAGCTAAACAAAAAGTCCTGTTTCATTACAAAATACTGTAACTTTTATAAACTTTATACTATCACCACAAAATTTAATTAATATTTATATTAAAATAAATATTTAATAAAACTGAAACTTAAATATATTATTTATATAGACTATACAAAACAGAAAAGAAAAAAAGAATAAATAATAAGGCTGAATAAGCTGATCTATAGCATGTTAAATGGTGGTTGCTTGTCTATGAATGGTACACCCCTCTAAGCTCACAGAAGTGGTTTGACCCAAGTCCTCAGCAGCCAATGACATTGACCTCTTCAAACTGATTTTTAACGTGTATTTCATGTGTATTTAACACGTGAAATACACGTAAAATACCTGCTGATTTTTCACGTGTAAACAACACGTATTTAACGCGTTAAATAATATTGGATATAATATCGGAGTAATATAGTATTTTAAGAAGCTCTTAAAAAAATATATAAATGACTTTACCATGTTGTGCAGCGCTGATAAATAAATAATATTAAATACGTGTTGTCTACGCATGAAATACACGTATTTAACGTGTTGTTGACACGTTAAAATTCACGTGTATTTGACCCTCTTGGCCTTCCATACACATTAGATATAATGGAGGGAGAAGTGAAAAAAAGACATCGCGTTGTTTTGATATGGATTACTTTATCACAGAATATTTGTTCGGGAGCACTTGTTTAGTTTAAAAGTAGACATGTCAAGCTTTCTATAGATATATCTCTCATATCTCTTCGTTGAGTATTCATGGAGTTACAATTCATTTTAATGACGTGTTTGTAAATGAAGATCAGCGCAGACCAAGGCTGCAGACAGCACACCTTGTTTGTTATCTTTATTTTATAAGTGCCCAAAGTTTTGTTGTTATTATGTTTGTATCCAAAAAAAGTCGACCCTTTACAGAGACACATTAAAATTCACGTGTATTTGACCCTCTTGGCCTTCCATACACATTAGACGTGAAAAAAAAGACATCGCGTTGTTTTGATATGGATTACTTTATCACAGAATATTTGTTCGGCAGCACTTGTTTGGTTTAAAAGTAAACATGTCAAGCTTTCTATAGATATATCTCTCATGTCTCTTCGTTGAGTATTCATGGAGTTACAGTTCATTTTAATGACGTGTTTGTAAATGAAGATCAGCGCAGACCAAGGCTGCAGACAGCACACCTTGTTTGTTATCTTTATTTTATAAGTGCACAAAGTTTTGTTGTTATTATGTTTGTATCCAAAAAAAGTAGACCCTTTACACATTCGATTGATGTATTGCTCTTATCTGTACGATTAAAACTGAAAGTGTAATTTAAGTAATTTTCGGGGTTGTCAGGAGAAAATGACTCAAAACGCATAGGCTATATGCTTAATCGACTCCAGAGTTAAAAGGCTGTCATGACTTTTTTTCCTTCCAGTATTCATAAGCTGTCTCACGCTGTCAAGTTATTTTTCATTTTGCACACAAACAGCTCAAAAACACCTGAATTCTGCTCTTGTTGTGTTCTAATAGGTGGATTAGTGCAATTCGCTGTGATATTATTTTTGGAAGCTCTTAAAAAATGCTGATGAAGCACTCATTTCTCTCTCGTCTTTCTCTCTATTCTTTGGCCAGAGACATAATTTATTAATGAGATCTGATCCGGTAATAATAACATATGTTGGTTTAGCTTGTCAGTGTGAATGAAATGTGTAGCCTATTTTTTTGTCCGATCTCGCCCCGAAACGCGGCTGTCATGTGGACTTCAAGTGTTCAGAGAAATACATCGCGAGCTCGCGGACATTTGGCTGCCGCGAATATATCATGTTATTACTTTAAACAGTTCAGAAACATTTGAATTTAGCTCTTGGTGTGTTCTAAGGGGTAGATTGCGTGCAATCGCCGTTTTAAAAGGTCTTAAATAAGAGTGAATTCCCTCGTTGTGAGCTCCGTGGAGACACTGCCTGCATGACCAGCAGCTGATTGTTCTCTCATCTTTCTGACTGCTCTCTGCCCAGAAATCAATTATTAATGAGCCCTGACTCCTGTGATAATCAGATATGTTGGTTTAGCTTGTCAGTTTGAAGGAAATTGTATTATTTACTTGTATTTTTAACCAATGTAAAAGTGAAAGTAAACAAAACTCCGGGTATTGCAACCAGTAGGGGCGCGATTTTTCTCAGACAATGGAAGTCTATGGGAATTGATATTTAAAAATTAATAAGTCTGATCAGTCTGAAAAGATATAGCACACACCACCGCTCTATCCCGCAGGTGTCTGCCGAGTTTGGGGCTTGTGGCTTTAAAGCCCTAGGAGCAGTAGCGTTTAGTCTCAGAAAAATAATAAGAAGGATCAGTTTAAATAGCAAAACAGTATGTTGGCTTGTTGCCAAGCCAACATAATAATATAGGCTTAGTAATTAAAAAACAAAAAATAATAATTTAAAGCTAAGCATGAGGTAAGGTTGGGTTTTCTCATTCGGGAGAAATCCAAACATTTCCATATTCGTGATGTTGTCCATTTGAAGCGTAACTATTATTCATGACGTAAATAGGCTGTGTAGTTCACGCGTGTTTCAGTATCATTGGGAAAAAAATCATAATTAACAATATGTCAAAGTGCTAATGCTGAATGTCTGGTGAAAGACTGCTGTTTCCAGTGAATATGTGCGTGAGGCACCAGCGATCAAACAGCTGAAACAAATAATACTTAATTTTTGGTCACACATAAGGCATAATTCAAAAATGCAAAGTGTTGGTAGTTTGAAAAATCAAGAATAATAACTAATACTAGTTAATACTAACTATTGCTAAATGCTGGACCATTCTCATTTTGCTCTGCATATGGACCCTGAAGATTTTTTTTTAACCAAGAATGAGCCGAAATGAAAACAATTAGCTAATATATATATACACATAGGCCATATATTTATTTACTGTTTAATAAAAATAGCATGCATATGATTCTTTGTGTAAAGGTCTTCTTTTAATTTTTGTTGAGTAGACTGTTACCTTAAGAGTATCCTACATTTTGAAAATAACACATTGTATATTTTTTTATGTTTTTTTAAATGTTTCAATGTTATATCATAATGTTATTGTTGTTTTACTTTTACAATTACAATTACATTAATTTTGCAATCCGTCCCTTTGCGCCACCTGGCGGTAGTTTCACGAATGATTTTAACACTCGACTGAATTGCGACGGTAATGCCCAATTAGCCTGTCCACCTACTGTACACCTACTTACATCCACTCCTTATTTACAAATCTGAAGTCCATACATCTGATTTAAACGCAGAAGAGGCTTTCCTGACAACGTTCCGCAAAGCCATTATCTTTATTTTACTAACTTGCTGCATGCTAAAGGCACCCAAGCTGACCTCACCAGAAAAAAAAGTTAACACCACCATCTAGGGGATTGTCAAGAAATAGATTTTATCATTCTACAAAATAGTTTACTAAAAGATTGATACTTGGTATCTGTGTATCAATCAAGCAGCAATCTTCCACTCCCTCTCTTGAAACCAACACAGAAGTGACTAAAACTGCAATTCATTGACTGGCCACTGGAGGCTTAATACCCAAATTTAGCAAGAAAAAAATCATGTTTACAGCCTGGTACAAAAAATATTTTTGGTCTATATAGGTTAACAACTTAAGTGTCAGGTGTATTACCGCTGCTGTAAACACCATCAAGCTAGGTGGGCGTGGTTTCAGCAACCAGCTCCTGCCTTTTTGGCTTCAGAAACATTCTATGGAAACCAATGGGTGATGTCACGGACACTACGGACATTATGTTTTTATACAGTATATGGTATTGATACAGTATTGATATAGCCGTTAAAAATATTTTGCAATACTATACTGTATCATTTTTTTCCTCCACCCCTATTTAAAAGTATATTTCTCTTTTAAGGTTTAAATCAAAACATTTTCTTTAACTTTTTTTCTTTAAAAACTGCTATTTTACTCTATTTACACGGATTTTATGTAAAACAAATATTTTCAGAAAAACAAGCTGTTTAGTTAGCTACAGAAGAAGCACATCATGTATTATAAAACACATTGTTCCATAGTTATGTCTACTTCAGTATGCAGTTCAACTTCTTAAAGATATACTCTTGCATAACATCAATAAATTAATTATTAACCTCCAGATTCTCCACCTCAAGATACCCATCAAGATAATAGAGTAGCACTTTATATTATTATTTTACATATTTATTAAGTTGTATTCAAGCATGCTAGTTTGTTTTATGTAGGAAATTTGAATTAATAAAATTCTAATATATATGCAGTGAATTTACTGGCCATCTAAAAATAATTGGTATAATTTGTTTTGTATTTAACAAATGTATTACATGTATCTAACTCTGTGATTTGTTATATTTATTATGTAGTTTAAATTATTGTGGCTTAACAGACAAAAGCTGTCTAGCTCTGGCTACAGTTCTTGGATCAGATAGCAATCTGAAAGAGAACAATAATAATCTTCATGATACAGGAGTGAAGCTGCTCTGCACTGGATTGAAGAATATTAATTGCAAAGTAGAGATACTGAGGTAAATTCTGTGGCAATCCCTAGTGTTTTACTAAAACGTAGATCCATCTGTTTACATGTGCCAAGATAATTTGCAACAGAACTGCTTCAGCTCAATGACATTTGCCATCTTTAATCCCAGCATGACCTCTACATTCAAGGGCTCTCATTTATCACTTATGCATACACAATTCTGAGCATGCTTAAGCAGAGAATCTAGGTCTAGATCTAGGCACAATGAATAGACTGAGATAAGTGGATCTCAATATTCTACACTACTGAATCAGATTGCTGCTCTACTGCAGAATAAACATTGTCATCTAAAACACAATGATGTATATTTTTTCGTTGTTACAAGGACATTTTTAAATTCTTGCTGCTTGGTGTTTTATTTGTCTTGTATAAGAGATTGCTGACTGAAAAATATGTGTGACTTCTGTAATGTGGTTCAATAAATCAATAGATAAACAATCAGATTAAAACTGAAGTGTTTTCTCTTTATGCAGTCTGAAGAACAACTGTATCACAGAAGGAGGTTGTCATATTCTGACTTCAGCTCTAAATTCAAACCCTTCAAATCTGACAGAGCTGGATCTGAGCGAGAATAAACTAGGAAACCCAGGAATAAAGATAATCTTGACTTTGTTTGAAAATGTACAGTGTAGCCTGGGAAAGCTGACGTAAGTATTTTAAAAGTACATCCCATTAATTAACCAGACTGCAGTGACCATCCACAGTTTCATAAATTTGAAAATAATTTACACTTCTCATCTCTTTAAAACTGAAATATTTATCCAAGCTGCTTGTTCTATGTAGTGCTGTAAGTATGGTTTAGGCCTAAGTAGTATTGTACTGTAAAATACAGAATATTATTCTAATTATCAAATTATATATATATATATATATATATATATATATATATATATATATATATATATATATATATATATATATATATATATATGTATTCACTGTGTGATTATGCAAATATCATATGAGTAGATAAAAGAAGTAGCTAACTGTGCTATTTGTGTAATTGTATGTGTATCTGTATTAATTGTGTCTCTCTTCTACAGGTTAAACTGCATTAGAATTACAGATGAAGGTTGTGCTGCTCTGGCATCAGCATTTAATTCAAACCTCAGAGAGGTGGATCTGAGCAGGAATCAAATAGGAGATTCTGGAGTGACAGAAATTTCCAGTCTGCTGAGAAATTCACAGACACTGCAGATACTCAGGTAGAAGAAGGTTATCATACAGCTGCAATCAAAATTATTCCACCCCCTTTACCTGCAAGGCTTTACCTGCAAGGCATTTTGCTCTGGAGGACAACATTTTATGAAAACAATTCACAAAAGTATTAGAGAAAGTTTAATACTTTTTGAGTGATTCTGAGGATGGAACATTGATGAATCATGATGAAATTCAAATTGGCTCTAAACATTCATGTTCCCAAATTTTCTACCCCCCAAAAAGTTATGCAGAATCTTTTATTCTTTAAAATCACCAATAAACACTGTAAGTGCGTAGATGCTTCTGTCACCTCTCTACTACAGTCTTGGCCCATTCCTCACCTGAAAAATCTTCTAGATCACTGATAATCTTCGGTTTTCACATTGCCTCTACTTTCCTTGAATTCAACCAGATATTTTCATTGAGAATTAATCCTGGAGACTAAATACATTTTAGCAAGTTCAAGTCAGCCTTTTGTTCTTCTTGATCAAGAGTGGTATCCTGCAAGATGAAGGCCATACTTGTTTAGCGTTCTTCTTACACACTGTATTGAAATGATTTGTTCTCCTATCATCGGGTCATATTGCAAGTCTTTGGCTGTACATTCCAAGTTTTTCTCAGTTGCTCTGATTAACCCTTGTGCATTGTTCAAATTCACTACCCTTTCATTATGTTCGGGATGAAAACATCCACTCAATTAAATTGCTGTAAAAATGTATCAGATTCATATTTTTTCACAATTGTTTTGCATAAATCGGTTAATCAACTTCAGTCCTGATCAAAACTACCAAATATTTTAAATAAATCCAAGATTTTAACTCTTTAATTGCCAAGTTCATAAATTATGTCACTGATTTGGGGGGAAAAACACACAAAATAACTTATTTTCAATATAAAGTAATTGTGGCTGAATTTTTTTTTTTACTTTTTCTTGGGCATGTCAAAGATTAGTAGCAACATTGGCTTTGTTGCATTTTTAGTTTTTGTGCAGCATTAGATTTAAATTTGTTCTCCCCTATTTACTGTTGGTGGCTGTTTTTGCCCCATTGACTTCCATTATAACGACATTTATTGATTGCAAAGCCATGACACCATATAATCATACATTCTTGATTGTTTGTGGTTTTCCCTTATTTCATTTATAGTTATTTTTACAGTTGATCACTAGGTGGGACCATTAACCCTTTAGATAGGCATGTGCAAAAAAAGGCTTAGTTTCTGGCTTGTATATGGAGTTATATGGAGTATAAAAACAAATTATAGTGTTTGTGTGTGTGAGAGATTCTTGATTGTTGGTGGTTTTCCCTGTTGGGAAGAGGTAACATTTGTTATTTTTACAGTTGATCACTAGGTAGGACCATTAACCCTTTAGATAGGCCTGTGCAAAAAAAAGCGTAGTTTCTGACTTGTATATAAAGCTATATGGAATATAACAGGATATTATATTGTGTGTGTATGTGTGTGTGTGTGAGAAAGAGAGAGAGAGAGTGTGTGAGAGAGACCTTTGCACACTTACCTTGATGTATTCGAGAAAACCAAAATGTACACCTCAGCTCTCAGAACTACATGGAGTAAACAAAAGTGTTTTTATCCACCTGCTGCTTTTTAATGGTGGTGAAAGTATTCGGTTGTTAAGTGATTACATAAGAAGTGCTGTTTCCGGGTCCAGGCCTCAACTCACTTCACTTGAGAATATGACCTCAGCAGCCGTATGAGCACTTTTTATTCATATTAATAATTTTAGATAAACACTTTCAAACTTACGGTATACACTACAGTCTCCGTGCTCACGGCATCCCAAACACAAATCATTTTTGTATATTTTTTTTATATTTATATTTTCATTGTCTGGTTATCTGGGTCTTCGGTATGGAGTTAAAGGTTAAAGGTTTCGCTAGTATTCTATCACATTGTGAGTTTATATTAGCACCTTTTATTTTTCTTTGTGGTAACTGATAGAGGGTTAGGATGCGGAAGCACTGCTATGTGACGTCAGCGAATAGACTAAACAAAAGCAAAGTACAGTTTAAAAAGGATTTAAACACTTGCATGCCATCGTGCTGGTCATTTGATGGTGAGAAAGGCAGCAAGAAACATGAGAAAGGGCTTGACTTGTACCAAAGTTTTAGAAATGATTATGCAGCTTGACCCCTCCAGCGAGCTGCAGCTTATTTGAAGTTGGTATTGCATTTTGGTATTTACATTATGTTCATAAATTTGATGCAAAGTAGTTTTTTTACAGGATTTTAAGGTTTTAAACTGGCTTTACCATCAAGAAAAGACGAGCATTTCACACATAGGCCATGCGTACTTTTCACCATCAAAAGGCAGCAGGTGCATAAACACACTTGTTTTTTTATTGTTTACTCCATGTAGTTCTGAGAGCATGAGGTGCATATATGGATTTTTTCAGATACATCAAGGTAAGTGCACAAAGGTCTCTTTCACACCCTCTCTTTCTCTCTCTCTCTCTCTCACACAGACACACACACACTATAATTTGCTGTTATACTCCATATAACTCCATATCCAAGCAAGAAACTTAAGCCTTTTTTTGCACAGGCTTATTTAAAGGGTTAATGGTCCCACCTAGTGATCAACTGTAAAAAATAACAAATGTTACCTCTTCCCAACAGGGAAAACCACCAACAATCAAGAATCTCACTCACACACAAACACTACAATTTGCTGTTATACTGCATATAACTCCATATACAAGCCAGAAACTAAGCCTTTTTTTGCACAGACCTATCTAAAGGGTTAATGGTCCCACCTAGTGATCAACTGTAAAAATAACAAATTTTACCTCTTCCCAAAAGGGAAAACCACAAACAATCAAGACTGCATGATTATATGGTGGCATGGCTTTGCAATCAATAAATGTTGTTATAATGGAAGTCAATGGGGCAAAAACAGCCACGAACAGTAAATGAGGGAGAATTTTTTTTAATCTAATGCTGCACAAAAACTAAGAATACATCAAAGACAATCTTTTTAGTAATCTTTGACATGCCCAAGTCTGTGATAAAAGGTAAAAAAAATATCCAGTCCACAATCACTTTTTATATTGAAAATATGTAATTTTGTATGTGTGTTTTTCCCAAATCAGTGACATCATTTATGAACTTGGTAATTAAAGAGGGATTGAATTTTTTAAAAACATTTGGTAGTTTTGATCAGGACTGAGGTTGATTAATAGATGTATGCAAAGAAATTGAAATAAAATATTAATCTGATACATTTTTACAGCAGTTTATTTTACTAGATGTTTTCATCCACGAACATAACGAAAGGGTAGTGAATTTGCCCACAGTGTACCTTTGAGTTTTTGAAAAATTGAAAAATTTTCCCAAAATATGGAACAAAATAAGATGTCACCAAAAATCATTCCATAAGCTCAAACACAGAGAAAGTTGTGGCCAAAATAAGACTCAACTTTACCCCTTAGTGTACGAAAACGTCCCCAACAACGCATAAGGGTTAAACATTTTATGATATTGTGTTTTTATTGTGCTCCAACTCAGAACCTGCCTCTCGCATTGCCCAGCTGTGGAGGATTTCAAAATGTGGACGGTCATTAAAAAAAATCTAATTATATTGTTAGTTTTATGCTAACATGCAATCAAAGTCTTCATCTACTATTCAAGATACAAGTTCATTTAGGCTATTCAACATGCACTGTGAAATTTTAAGTCAGTTATTTTTTAAGACTTTTTTAAGTCAGTTTAATAATATTGAAATTCAAGTTGAATATAGTTTTAAAAAAGTTTTAATTGCTTAAATTATTTCTATGAATTAATATGTTAGCATGACTTTTTCCATCATGTCATTTTAATGAGCTGTATTCATTTTCCGACACCAAGCACCTAGTTGTTTCTTTTTAAATCTATTAATCACTCGCATATCTCCTACCACTGAGGAATTTTCTTTCTTTTTGTTTGAGCAAGGTGACACTCTCTGGAGAGTCAAAAGTTAATTACACATTAGAGTTGCCAATTAACTTCAGAAATGGAAAATAAGGGCTTATTGAGATTCTTTCTTTTATTCTTTTTTTAAATGTTTATTCTTGTAGAAAATACGTTTTTAATCTTTAAGAAAATAAGGTACTGAATAAGGGATGATTCACATATTTGTAATGATAATACATTTTTTATAATAAAGGCCTATATCTGCCTGCAGTTAAAAAGTTATAATATTTGTTTTGCTTCACCCATTTATGTAGGCTACAATTATTAAAAAAAAATAAAAAATAATGTCATAAAAAATGATAACATTTTACCATTATAAAATAGTAGTCATTTATAGGTAGTAATTTAGGAGGTAGAAATGTCATGAAATTTTACAGCATAACAACTGAAGGTCTAAGAAATGTTAGTCAATAAAGCATTTTTTGCACTAGAGAGAACTGAAGATAAACACAGAGCCGAGCCAGATAATGAACAAAAGACTGACTTGTTCTGTCCAGGCTGGACTATTGCAATGCTCTCTTCGCAGGTCTTCCAGCCAGTTCTATCAAACCTTTACAATTAATCCAGAACGCGGCAGCAAGATAAATTTTTAATGAGCCAAAAAGAATACATGTCACACCTCTGTTCCTCAGTTTGCACTGGTTACTAAGAGCTGCTCGCATAAAATTCAAGGCATTGATGTTTGCCTACAAAACCACCACTGGCTCTGCACCCATTTACCTAAATGTATTACTTCAGACTTATGTGCCCTCTAGAAGCTTGCAGTTCTGCAAGTGAACGTCGCTTGATTGTGCCATCCCAAAGAAGAACAAAGTCACTTTCATGGACTTTTTTATATTAAATGTTCCCTCCTGGTCGAAAAACCTCCCCAACTCGATCCGAGCAGCTGTGTCCTTAGCCATCTTCAAGAATCGGCTTAAAACCCATATCTTCTATCTTTTTTGAACCTCTAACTTAAGCACTCACTATTTTAATTACATTCATAAAAATTCATATTTTTCATAACATTCATAACTACCTTTCTAATCTTTTTGTATTCTATTTTCTTTTAATTTATTATGCAATTATATATATACGTGTGTGTCTGTGTGTGTGTGTGTGTATATATATATATATATATATATATATATATATATATATATACACACACGACCTCTAACACTAGCTTGCTCTATTCTTTTTCTATTCTATCAGTTTTGTTTTTATTTATTAAAAGTGATTTTTTTTATTTATATAACTGAGACTTGTTATATCACTTATATATCATTACTTTTTTGTTGTTTTTGATTGTTTCCACTGTTCTCATTTATAAGTCGCTTTGGATAAAAGCCTGCTAAATGAATAAATGTAAATGTAAAAATTTAACAGAGATGTCATAGAATGTATTTAATAGGTAAGATTTTTCTAGTTAGGCTAATAGTCGTTAATTTGTCATTATTCAACTAATTGCAGGTTTATATAAAATTTAAATAATCCATAATGATCCTGAATATTTTCCACGCTCAAGCACAAGCATTAAGTCTGCCACACGGCACAGGCAGAAGTAGTTTAATTATTGTGAAAAGGGAGACATTTTAATTATTTATTAATAAACAAATGTTTTCTTGTCAGCTGCAAGATGAAATTCAAAGTGCTGACTTTCTCAACATGGATGCACCTTTAAGGAGAAATACAACCTTCACAGATTACATAATGCTTCCGTCTTGAATTGATTCATTTAAAAGTAAACAATTCAATCTTTCTGTAGATATATTTATCATGTATGTGAGACACCCCAATTTTAAGTGAAATATATTCAAGTGATCGAGAGGGCGCCTTCCCTGCGCATTAATAATGTTCGCACAAACACTTGATTATGAAAAATGATTAACATTTTGCATATGCATTACAAAGTAAATATTTTTTTACATGCCAAAATAAAACTAAACAAGATTTTGTAATGAAGATGAAATATGTAGACAAATAAGAATTAATGCTGCGTGTCGCATTCAGCATCAGCGCCGCAAAAATCTTGCACTCTGATATTTTACACACCTGCATTTAAATGCGGCTGCATTTTATTAATTTTTTTATTTTTTATTTGTATTTTTTACTTTAATTATATGAAAGCATGTAAAGAATGCTCCCTTTAAAATCACTGAAGTGATTAAGCAGTTTTTTTTACATTGTGTGCATTTTGTTGATTATAATGAGAGAACTTGAGTTTAAACATGAAGACGTTTTTAATAATCCATTCAATCTTTAGTTTCTATGGTTTAGCTAAATTGTGCAGGTTTAATTTATTAACTTCTTGTTTTAATTAGGCCTGAATAATGGGAGCGAAATTATACAGTACTTCACGTTTTACTAAAATAAAGGAAATCATTTATAAAACAGGCAACAAATTCTTAATCAGTGTATGGACAGATATCTTTTTCCCAAGAAGTTATCTGTCAAAATAAAGGACAGGTAACAAATAACCAAGTAGTAAATGCATGCTGTTTTATTGAAGGAATTTTAAAATATAAATTAAAATATACGTAGGCCTAATATTTGAGAATATTGACATTGTGCATATAATCCATGTAGCCTAGCTCACTAAAATAGGCTACCAGTTTTAATGCTCTGATACAAAGTAAACCACAATTTCTTTAGAATAATATAACACATAATTCATATTATATAAATAACACTGCACACCTATTACATGTTTCAAATCTAAAATATGGTGTAATACTGTGTAAATATAAGCACAGGCTCATAGGCTTGACATTCATACTGCTTGAATTTATTCTAAGAAACGCACATAACTTCAAGTAATAAACTTTCATCTTTGAATATTAAATATTTTAACTACAGTGTTTTTCTTTAATTTTCCCCAACTGCAGCTGTCAAATGTAACATACTATTAAAATCTTATAACTCAAAAATATTATATTATATATTGACATTGACTTTTAGTCTGCCAGTGAACTGTTATATTTGCAATTTAAATTGTATCCTGGATCTTCAGGAAAGGTTGTGTTTGTCATGTACTGCAGTCTCTGAGGGGTTGAGTAATTCTGATTGCAATTTTGGGCTATAATTGTGGAAAATGCATTTGTTGTAGTTTATGTTATATTACTTTACCCAGCTTTACTGTGAAAAGAGTCCATTCAGATCAAAATTCCTGTAGTGCATCCATTTATTTTCTTCATGCTAGAACATTTACTTGTGTGGTAATCTGTGTTATAAAAAAGAATAACATCTTTTTAAGGTATAGAAAAACTCTGTCTTTAGCTCGGAGATCAAACCCTTCGCACCTGATAGAGCTGGATCTCACAGGAAATTATCCTGGACCATCAGGAGTGAAGCAGCTCAATGATTTACTACAGGATCCAGACTGTCAACTCAAGACACTGAGGTGAAATAATGCAAAATAAATTAAATACATGTGATGTGAATTATATTATATTATTATTTTAATGTACTAATTCAGTAAGGCACACAATTTTTTGTTGAAAATTATCCAACATGAAAGATCAGATGCTGCAGTTGCTGTTGTTTTGTTGATAAATGTCACCACAGTTTAGTTGTTTTAAAAGTTAACAGGTTTATAAGGTATTTTGGGACATTAGATGTGCTTGTGTTCAGTAGTTTGGTGCTTCAATAGTTAACATTTATAATTGTGTTATTGAGGACATATCTAATGAAAAATATTCAATATGACTAATCATCCTGATTATTTAAATGTTATTAATGCACTGTACATTAATTTCCATCAAGCTCAGATTCACAGCACTGTAGATCTACTACAGCAGATCTATCACAGGCCACAAACATGTGATGTATGTCAGGAGATGATCAGTGATAATAGAGCACACACACAAATGTCTGAACCTGCAGTTCCTCTCATAATGAGCAGAATTACTGTTGCATCAACACAGACATCAGTTAAAAAAAAACTATCTAGAGATGGTCTGAACCCAGATCATGTTCTCTGTTAGTGGATCAGCAATCCAGTGTTAGG
The DNA here is from genome assembly GCF_003368295.1 of Carassius auratus. NCBI lineage: Eukaryota > Metazoa > Chordata > Actinopteri > Cypriniformes > Cyprinidae > Carassius > Carassius auratus. The sequence continues at coordinate 4,111,479 of NC_039270.1, forward strand.
TGAATTCTGCTACATAATAATAGGAAGAGTCGGCATCAAAAGATTAACTGAAGTTCTTGCTATGAATGCTTAGCTGTCACAGGCTAGTTATCTCTTTGCTAACTTTCCTCATCTCCTGCTTAAAAGCCAGAAAGTTCTTCAGAGTTTTGAAAATCATGATCTAGTGAGCTTTTGCTTTTGAAGTTTGATAATATTTAAATGTTCTGTGACGCAATGCACATTAAACTGATTCCAGCATCATCTTCTCTTCTGCAGGTTTTTGGGTCCTGCTGCAGATGAAGACTGTCAGTATGTGTCTGGAATTGTGAATAAAAACCCGTTACTCCTGAGTGAGCTGAATCTGAGTGGACATGAACTAGGAGACACACGAGTGAATCAGATCTCTGCTCTACTGCAGGATAAACACTGTACACTCAACACACTGATGTGAGTATCTTACATCATTTCACGTTACATGACTAGTAATGTCACAGTCATCTATTTTAAAGGTCACATTTTTCGTGTTTTTTTGAAGCTTTGATTTTGTTTACAGTGTGCAATATAATGTGTTCATGTTTCTCGTGTAAAAAAAAAACAGTATTTTTCACACAATTCACTTATCTGTATACCGCTGTTTTCACTGTCATAAAAACGGGCTGATGACTTCCTTGTTCTATGAAGTCCCTCCTTCAGATATACGTAACGAGTAGGGGTGTAACGGTATGCAAAAATCACGGTTCGGTACATACCTCGGTTCATTTTCGGTACAGTAAGGGAAATAAATGCAAACATTAAACTGCAGGTTGTTTATTACTATTAACTTTTTTTTAACAATTTGTTTACAATAAATTTGTTTTTTAATTATTTTTAATAAAGTATATATAAAATAAAAAAGAATAAGAAATAAAATACTGCTGCAAAGTTCTTCACTAAATAAAATACTCTCAGTCTCATAGCATATAATAAAATATAGTGAAAAATATAAATAAATAACTATGATTACAGTGCAGCATTACCAATCCCAGCTTGTAGGCCTGCTCATATTTAAAAAATATATATAACTTTTCCAAAGTGTAAAGTGCAGCATCAACAGTTTCAGCCTGCTCAGATTTCGTTATTGCGTTGGACCGATCGGAATTAAGAGCAAAGGTCTGTTTAAATGCTGACGGGAGCTGGGTTTGAATTACAATAATTTTTTATACGTTTTAGTTATACGCCTTTTGAAAACCTTAGGCCGGTGACACACTGGCATATTGCACCTGTCAAAAATAGTCTATTTTGCCGTCAATAATGTTGACGGTGTCCTTTATCAGTAGGCTTTATATTTATGCTCAACATGAAGTATATTGTTGTCATGAAGACAAGATCCTGGTCTGTCGGCGGCCTCCCTCTATGTCACCTACAGTAGCAGCAGCGCCGCGTCAGGCACGATTCTGGTGTGTAAAGACAGAGAAAATGCGAAGCAGCTGTCACGCAACTGACACGCAGCAAAAACACCACGCTCACGCCACGCTGCCAGTGTGTCACCGGCCTTAGAATCGGCTGCAGGGCGAGATTTGCGCTGAACGCGGAGACTTACGCCACTTAATATGTTTCGTTTGGAAACACGAAAATGTCTCTATGTTCCACACACAAAATATTGCATTCGGTACACACATGCACTGTACCGAAAGCCCTGTACCGAAACGGTCTGGTACGAATACACGTACTGTTACACCCCTAGTAACAAGTTCTGATTGTGCCAGTGGTTCCTGTGTTGTGATTCGACAGCAGCTTAGTGCACGCTGCCCTCCTGGAAATGTGATTGGGCTAGTTTTGGACTAGTTTTGAGAAGCAAGTGTGCAGGATTTGTTTTGAAAACCTGGCAATCCTGATCTAAACGCACCTGCTGGAGATTTACTTCTAATCACAGAACGCTTTTACTGACGAGATGCTCATGTAAAAAGCATTAGATTTTTTTTTTTGCCCAGCCCTAACATCTAGTTAACAAAGCTACAACGTTGCCCTTTATGTAATAAGTTACAGAAACTGTTAAACGTGCCAACTTAAATAATAAAATACACTTAACAGTTGTGGTCATTAACAACGCCTTCTCCAGACAAAGAGGGAACTGCTCCATCTTTCAAGAATAATCTCTGTGTGAATCCGGCATTAAACTGATTGAGATTGAGGAAGCTGTCCTCAGCAAAATGTGCTGCACATAGTTTTACATGTGGATGATAATTTTGGGAAACAGAGTTAAATATAAATTGTAACCATTGATCTCCAAGTACAGCGTCCATGGGAAGCCCAAACAAAGGTGACAGCATTTCGACGACATGGTGACAAACGCACTCTTCAAACGCAACTCTTCCTTCTCCTCCGTTCGAGCGCAAGAAGACCACGCCCCCTTTTTTGTGTATTCCCATGGTGACAGCATTTACTGCAGGAAGCAGAGGGATGTAGTCCAAACTGGTCGTTCGTTGTAGTCGAATTCTGTTAAATAAAATATCTTGCTTGGCATTGAACTTTGAGCTTTAGAATTTTACAGATATTATTTATACTCTAACAGCATCATTACACACTAACTAAAGTTTAAAACGTGTTCATGAAGAATGGGAACTTTAATTCTCATTTGAGTCTCATTTGATTATATTTGTCTGAAAGAAGAAATTCATATACATATAGGATGGATTGAGGTTGAGCAAATAATGAGGTAATTTTCATTTGTTTTAGTGAAGTATTGTAATGATCGAGGCATTGTGACAACGGACTGGGAATCCACTTGCAGACTTTATTAATAGAGCTTAGTCAAACAGGCAAGGGCAAACACCAGCAAAACTGTACATACAGACAATCCAGAAGAGTAATTCACTAAACAGGCAAAGGGAACAGTCCAAGGCTCAAAACACAAAAAAGGCAAAACTTAGGAACATGAAAACTAGAAAACACAGAAGGGCTAAACATTCAATCAATAGCAATGTGAGCATGTGTGTGTGCTGTCCTTATAGTGTGACACTGATGAGGTGATTGCAATTGATGACTAGTCTGGGCAAAGGATCATGTGAAATGAAGTCCAGGGTGAAGTGACAAGAGTATGGAATGGAGTGCCCACTAATGAAGCTCACAGGCATCCCAGCTAGAGATCGTGACAACTATCTCTTTAAGTGCACAGGGGTTGAAGAAAATTATGTGAACACATTAGAAATAGCCAGTATTTTATTAATGTGTTTGACATTGTTTCCTTTAGTACAGCTTCCAGCCATCTTAGGCTACATCCACACGAAGCCAGAGCTTTCCCTGGCCTATCTTTTTTTTCAGCTCGTCTCAAGAAATATCTGCATTCACACAAAACCACAAACCCGACACAAAACGATGAAGTATACATGCAAGACTAGTATGTGTCACTGTAATTCTGCCACAGAGTTACACTAAAAATGAAGAAGAAGACTTGGACTATGTGCGTTACCATTACGTGCAGTATGCAAACAAACATTTATTAATCAGTGTAAATGTTAGTTTATAAAAAGACAATCGTTCAGTGTTTGTTCATGTTTTTGTTGCTGTAACTTGTGATTAAATGGGAAATCATTATTTTAAATTAATATTTAAACATTACTTCTGTATGTGTATGAACATTTACAGTAAATTCAGTGGTTAGTCTGGGTTTCCTGCAGTCAGCTCCCACATTCCCCTGTGCACTTCAGCGCCACTGAAATAGCTTTTTCTCTCACAAAAGAGTAACGGGTTGAATTTGCATCTTTTTAAAGACGTCATTTGCCCGTGTGTTTCTGGGTGCGGTCGATATATCGCTCCTTGTGATGGCCACGATCGCTGTGTCACATGTCTTGGGCTTTCAGCAGGCTAACACTGTGTTTGTGGATGACTCATGTTCTCATTGCGGGGACATGACCATCTCGACATTGAGATCAAGACTCGATTACCTTAAAGGTACAGAATCCTCCACCCTGTCCCGAGTGCTCAAGGCTGGATGATTGGTTATTGGGGGCTGCTTGTGCTGATCGCCAGCACCCCTGCTGGTTCCTTTCTTTCCAGAATTGCACCAAGAAGTGACCAGTTCATGGAGGGCACCTTTTACTACCCGAAATCGTCTGGTGCTTCCTCTGCCTTCACTGCCCTTGATGGCGGAGTGGCCAAGGGGTATGCTGGGATTCCCCCAGTGGAGTGTTCTTTTGCGATGCAACTGTGTCCTCAGAGCACATCCGCATGGCATGGTGGTCCTAAGCTTCCCTCCAAGGCCTGTAAGTTCTCATCCACGCTTGTGGCCAAGGCTTACAGAGCTGCGGGTCAGGCCGCTTCTGCCCTGCCGGCAGCCATATCACCCTGGAGCCTAAGACCGTTTGCCCACTGAAGCTAAGCAGGGCTGAGCCTGGTCAGTACCTGGATGGGAGACCTCCTGAGAAAACTAGGTTGCTGCTGGAAGAGGTGCTAGTGAGGCCAGCAGGGGGTGCTCACCCTGTGGTCTGTGTGGGTCCTAGCACCCCAGTGTAGTGATGGGGACAATATACTGTCAACAAGCACCTTCCTTCAGATGAGATGTTAAACCGAGGTCCTGACTCTCTGTGGTCATTAAAAATCCCAGAATGTCTTTCGAAAAGAGTAGAGGTGTGACTTCAGCATCCTGGCTAAATTTGCCTATTGGCCTCTGACCATCATGGCCTCCTAACAATCCCCATATCTGCTGATTGGCTTCATTACTCTGTCTACTCTCCACCAGTATGCTGGTGTGTGGTGAGCGTTCTGGCGCAATATGGCTGCCGTCGCATCATCCAGGTGGGTGCTGCACACTGGTGGTGGATGAGGAGATACCGCCTGACTATGTAAGCGCTTTGAGTGTCTAGAAAAGCGCTATATAAATGTAAGGAATTATTATTATTATTGTGAAAGACAGCGGAAACCAGGACAACTAGAGCCCCAGATACAGATCCCATGTAAAGACCTTGTCTCAGACGACCACCAGGACAAGACCACAGGAAACAGATGATTCTTAGCACAATCTGACTTTGCTGCACCCTGGAATTGAACTGCTGGTTTCATCTGGTCAGAGGAAACTGGCCCCCCAACTGAGCCTGGTTTCTCCCAAGGTTTTTTTCTCCATTCTGTCACCGATGGAGTTAAGGTTATGTCTTCTAGCCATTCAGAGGACTGTGTAGCTCTGCTGTTGCCTTGTAAAAGCTGGCTGGACTATAGTAAAAGACATGTAATCAATTAGCGTTCAGAGAATCAGCATCAGGGTGGAGAAAGCAGAAAGCGATCGGAGTGTTACAGAGAGCGATCGGAGTATTAGCGAGCACAAAGAGCTAAAATCGAGCGATCGGAGAATCAGCATCACGTGGAGAAAGCAGAAAGCGATCGGAGTGTTAGCGAGCACAAAGAGATAAATTCGAGAGAGATACAGCATCATTACAGAATTGTTTTATCAAAATGGCAAGCAGTAAAAGATTTACGGCAGAACAAGCTGGAACAATTACTGGAAAGGCCTGCAGAGGCCTTTCTTTGCTCACTGGCATGCCTAGGACTGTTTTTAAAAAAAGTTAATTATTTAATTGTTCTTTACACATTTGATTAAACAATAACACATTTCTGTCAAGCAAAGAGTTTGAAAAAATATATTTTCTTTGTTCAGAAACTGTTCTATATTGTGTTTTTCAGTAATAAATGACAAAAATCTAATTTTCGTTTTTGAAATTCTCTAGTTTATTGTAAAAATTTTTCACTCATACTTCCTTTATATAAACATATTGCATGCATGCTTATGGTAGCTTAGGGTCTTCTGAATCCATAGATACCAAACACAGGGTGTTCCATCTCCTTTACATATGATTTATAAGCCCAAATATAAAAATAGAATAAACAGACCAAAAAGGCTTAGCTCCAAAAATTAAAAAAACGCCTAGGACTGTTTGTAAATAAAGTTAATTATTTAATTGTTCTTTACACATTTGATTGAACATTAACCCATTGCTGTCAAGCAAAGAGTTTGAAAAATATATTTTTGGGTCAAAAACGTTTAACTATTGTTGTGTGAGGTAGGATTTTCAGTAATAAATGACAAAAATCTAATTTTCGTCTTTGAAATTCTCTAGTTTATTGTACAATTTTTCACTCATACTTCCTTTATAGGCATATAGCATGCATGCTTATGGTAGCTTAGGGGTCTTCTGAATCCATTGATACCAAATACATGGTGGTCCATCCTCATTACATATGGTTTATAAGCCGAAATGTAAAAATAGAGAAAACGGACCAAAAAGGGCTTAGTCCCCTAATTAAACTGAACAGAGATGACATCACTGAATTCAATGATGAAGTGCCTTTAACTATCATTTTGCATTCACTGACAAACTGTTTTCCTAATGAATGTTGTTCAGTTACTTTGACACAATGTATTTTGTTTAAAGCGCTATATAAATAAAGGTGACTTGACGTGACTTGACTCTCGAGTGTGGTTGTCCAAGCACAGGGATCTGGTGCTAAGACACCTCCCCCGGCTGGGTCTTCAGATCAACTGGGAAAACAACAAACACTCCCCTGTGCAGAGAATCTCTTTTCTAGGTTTGGAAATAGACTCGGTTGCCATGTTCGCGCGACTTAAGAACGAGCGTGCGCAGTCACTGCTGTATTGCCTGAGACAATTTGCGGACAAGAGAGCGGTTCAACTGAAAACAGCGGTGTTCAGTTTGTATATTAACCACTTCCCTTATTGCGCAATACCACTGCGTAAACAGGCCAATGAAAACGATTGTGCTAGGCAGATTCAACACGCAACAGCCAATGGAAAAATTGACGCTGGGAGGAGTCTTTTTCTAACCCAATCAGAGGAAGGTTATGTCTTCTAGCCATTCAGAGGACTGTGTAGCTCTGCTGTAGCCTTGTAAAAGCTGGCTGGACTATAGTAAAAGACATGTAATCAATAAGCGTTCAGAGAATCAGCATCAGGGTGGAGAAAGCAGAAAGCGATCGGAGTGTTACAGAGAGCGATCGGAGTATTAGCGAGCACAAAGAGCTAAAATCGAGCGATCGGAGAATCAGCATCACGTGGAGAAAGCAGAAAGCGATCGGAGTGTTAGCGAGCACAAAGAGATAAATTCGAGAGAGATACAGCATTATTACAGAATTGTTTTATCAAAATGGCAAGCAGTAAAAGATTTACGGCAGAACAAGCTGGAACAATTACTGGAAAGGCCTGCAGAGGCCTTTCTTTGCTCACTGGCATGCCTAGGACTGTTTTTTTTAAAAATTTATTATTTAATTGTTCTTTACACATTTGATTAAACAATAACACATTTCTGTCAAGCAAAGAGTTTGAAAAAATATATTTTCTTTGTTCAAAAACTGTTCTATATTGTGTGTTTTTCAGTAATATATGACAAAAATCTAATTTTCGTTTTTGAAATTCTCTAGTTTATTGAAAAATTTTCACTCATACTTCCTTTATAGACATATAGCATGCATGCTTATGGTAGCTTAGGGTCTTCTGAATCCATTGATACCAAATACATGGTGGTCCATCCTCATTACATATGGTTTATAAGCCGAAATGTAAAAATAGAGAAAACGGACCAAAAAGGGCTTAGTCCCCTAAGGGTTAAACTGAACAGAGATGACATCAATGACACAATGTATTTTGTTTAAAGCACTATATAAATAAAGGTGACTTGACGTGACTTGACTCTCGAGTGTGGTTGTCCGAGCACAGGGATCTGGTGCTAAGACACCTCAGATGGGCATGACAGATGGGCATGGCAACAGGGCACGCTCTGAGTGACCGTCACTCTGGCCTGCCTCTGAACCTTCAGCCCTTGGTAGGACATTTCGTTTCTACAGGCTGGTGTTACCCTAGAACCTGTGTCCAGACATGTTATAGTGTCAACAGATGCCTCTGCCATGGGCTGGGGTGCCATGTTCAACGGGCATGCTGCGTCGGGCTCCTGGACTGAACCCCGACTTCAATGGCATGTAACTTGCCTCGAGTTGCTTGCAGTATGGCTTGCTCTGCACCGCTTCAGGGCCCTGCTGAAGGACAACCACGTTCTGGTCCATTCGGACAACACTGTGACCATTGCGTATATCAACCATCAGGGCGGTCTATGCTCCCGCCGCATATCGCAACTCATTTGCCATCTCCTCTTGTGGAGTCAGAAGCATCTGAGGTTGCTTCATGCCATTCACATCCCGGGCAGGCTCAATCGTGCAGCCGACGAGCTCTCACGGCAGCAGTCTTGTCCCGGAGAATAGAGACTCCACGCCCAGTTGGTTCAGTTGATTTCAGAGCGCTTCTGAGAAGCTCAGGTAGACCTGTTTACCTCTCCAGAAAATTCCCACTGCCAGTTATTTTACTCTCTGACCGTGGGCACCCTTGGCACGGATGCTCTGGCACACAACAAGAATTCGTTTCCCTCAGTGAGCCTTCTTGCACAGACATTGTGCAAGATCAGGGAGGAGGAGGAGCAGGTCCTCATGGTTGCGCCTTTTGGCCCAGCCGGACCTGGAGGAAAGACCTTCTTTCTCAGAGACGGCACTTTCTCAGAGACGGCACCCTCTGTCACCCATGTTCTGATCCTTGGAACCTACATGTGTGGGTTCTGGATAGGTCACGGACGGTTTAGGTACCTTGCCACCTCAGTTGGTGGCTACCATCACTTCAGCCAGAGCTTTGTCCACAAGACAAGTCTACGCTTTAAAGTGGAACCTCTTCGTCACTTGGTGTTCTTCACGTCGTGAAGACCCCTGGAAATGCCGATTGGGTCAGTGCTTTCCTTTCTTCAGGATGGGTTGGAACAAGGCTGTCTCCATCCACCCTGAAGGTCTGTATGGCCGCCATTTTGCCCACCATGACCCTGTTGAAGGTAAGTCTCTTGGGAAGCATGATCTGATCATCAGTTTCCTGAGAGGGGCCAGGAGGCTCAATCCGCCTCACCCTCAGCAAGTCCCCTCTTGGGACCTCGCAGTGGTTCTATCGGCACTACAGAGGGCTCCCTTCGAAACACTTGCTCTCAGCAGAGCTAAAGTTTTTATCGTTGAAAACTGAGCTCCTGATGGCTTTGGCTTTGGTGAAGAGAGTCGGGGACCTGCAGGTGTTTTCAGTTGATCTTGAGACCCTGGCCTGGGTACGTGCCCAAATTTCCCCCCACTCCTTTTAGGCATCAGGTGGTGAACTTGCAAGCACTGCCCCTGGAGGCGGCAGACCCATCCCTGGCACTGCTTTGTCCAGTATGTGTGCTCCACGCCTAACTCAGTGCCATAGGACCTCAGACCAGCTCTTTGTTTGTTTACAGAGGCCAGCAGAAAGTAAAGGCTGTCTCCAAGCAGAGGTTATCCTTGGATGACTTTGCTGGACCCTTTCAGGCTCCTGACATCTCATTCGGGGCGATCAGGCGAACATAAGGCGAAACTTATGTCGATCAGCGCATCACAAGCTGGGCTTGAGTCCCCGGGAGATGAGGATTCGGCTGTGTTGCCTCCCTCGCTAGTGCCAGTCCAATCCTGAGCTGACAGGCGTGCTTTCCCGCCCCTTCAGGCCAGTAAGGACCTGCTCAGTGTCAATCCACTTGCTGTGCCATTCCACTCCATGGACTGGATGCGTGCACTATTCCCCTCAGGTGAGTTCCTCAGTTCCGAACCCTGGATCCCTCCAGCATGGTTGATGTCCCTGTGTGGGACTAGGAGCCTCCATGTGTTGTGACTCCCCTTCAGGGCAATCCCATGTGTGTATGTCCACAGAAAGTCTCTTCGTAGCATGTGTCTTTCCCTTGGCAAGCACCTTGCCAGCTCTGTTGTTGAAACTTCCACCTTGCAGGCTGGATACCTCAGAGTTCATGTGTATCACCACTTTGGTTGATACCTGCCTTTGTAAGTCCTCCTAAGAGCAGGCATTCTGCTAGCATACAGCTGGAATATGCTGCTCAGTGTATGCTGTGTCAGCTTAGGCCCTCACTCATGCTGACCTCACCACAGAGTGCTATCACTCTCATGGGTCACTGGAAGACAGCCATGTGGAATTTTTTAAGGGACCCCATTTGTCAGTCTCTTTCTGACGTAACATAGAACATGACCGACTGAAAGGAAACTCGTTCATTAAAGGAGGGAATGGAGATGTTACGTCCCCTTGTCACATCGCTGTTCCACTGAACGGCCGGGTCACTGGCTCGCACTGTTGGGAAAGTTGCTATATGTCAAAGAATTAGTATTTCGCAGTTTTCACAAGTCAGTTGAAATGAGTAGAACAGACAGGTGTTCGTACATAACTTATCTTTGTAAGAAAAGTGTTTTTTGCCTCTAGCTTTACTACATGCACGTTCTTGCCTTTGACCACAGTGAATTTGGAGTAGTGCTTATATCTCCACCGCCATATCTGATACTGCTGCGAATCTCTGTTTAGCTGTTGCGTGTGTGTGTGTTTTGCGCCGCTGGCGCGTGTGCCGGTATGTGTGTAAAAACACTGGCTCTGATTGGCTACCATGAAACACATGACTCTGCCTTAGCCAATCATAATCTCTTATCTCATTATTAACCCACCTGCTCACTCGCTGTGTGAGCCAGGGGTGCGTTAGGATTACATAGTTTATTAAATCAATGCATAGTAACGCACCGCATTTAACGTTCAGTAAATGTAACAACAGGAAAAGTAATTAGTTAGATTACCCCGTTACTGAAAAAATAACGTCGTTACCTAACGCCGTTATTCCAAACACTGCTGGCTCGGCTCCTCAGCGAACACTTGAGTGCGAGTTGCTCGCACTGCTCCTTTTATACCCACACTGCAGGGCAGAGCTCGCGATGCAAATTCGGCAGACTAAGGTACTCTGTGTACCATTGGCTCATTTTGTAACCACTCAAAAGGTGATTGGGTTCTCTGGACTTCTCTTTCTGACATAATGTCTCCGTTCCCTTCTTCATGGAAAGAGGGTTACATACGTAACTGAGACGTTCCCAGGACTTTTGAGAACTGGATCTTGTTGACTATAATTTTTCTTTCTAAATTATGTGAAAATCATCTTGTTTACTCACTCACAGAAAACAATATATTGATTCAAATTTTCTAAGACACTTTTTGTGTGGAAAGGGACTATGTGAGTGGGCGTGAACTATCATGCATTATGTTGTGATTTATACCTGAAAAAGACAAAGGCCCGCATAATGAGCTGAATAATGAGCCTTTCAGTCAGGTTTGTGACTGAGAAGGAAAAGTTACAAGAAAGAATGTGACTACAAAATGTATATGTATTTTATGTTTGTAGTCTATTTAGAGTATATTTAATTATCCCACAAAATAATTTAATATTTATTGTTATTAGTATCATTATTAGTATTATTATTATTGTTCAAAAGTGCTGATAATATTTTTCCACTGTATTTTTGACACTGTATTTACCACAACTGAACAGAACCGGTCCAGACTGGGTTTTATTCTGTGCAGGCACTGCTCTCCGGGACTGACTGGTTCTTCAGTCTTACCTGTTTCAGAGAAATATTACTGTACTTCACAGACAAACCTACAGTTTTATTTATATGTGCATAAGTTGAATCCGTGTAGCAAAGCTTATCAAGTCACTGGACAGAGCAGAGCGAATGCATTTACGTTGTAGTGATGTGCACACCAGAATCAATTTAAACAGAAATAAACAGCAGTCAGAACTTTTTTAGGAATAAAAAAAGAACGTTGTTAGGAATTAAAAGGTTGTTGTATTTCTATCAAGAATCAGGACAAATTGTAAATAAATCATGAAAAGTGTAAATAATTTGATTAAATTAACAATTTATTTGCTTTTCTGTTTTGAAGACCAAATTGAGAAAAAATTATCTAAAGGTATTCAGACACTCTTTCTCTGTTTTTGTTTTATCGAGACTGACTTTATTAAATAGTTTTCTTCTGTCTTCTCTCTTTCTCTCAATGTAGGTTAAGCAGCTGTTGTATAACAGATGACGGTTGTTCTGCTGTGACTTCAGCTCTGAAATCAAACCCATCACACCTGAGAGAACTGAACCTGAGTGGGAATAAACTACTAGGAGACTCTGGAGTGAAAAACCTCAGTGATCTACAGAACACACAATTCAAGCTGGAGAAACTAGAGTTAGTATCATTATACTATATTTTCAATGAAAAAATAAATTAATAATAGTGATGATATTATTACACTTTTTTTTGTTTTTTATTAAAATAATATAATAAACTAAATCATAAAAATGGTAAATGGTAAATGGACTGCATTTCTAAATCATAAAGTATGATAATACTATTTTATTTTAAAATAAATGTGAATATTGAGTACAAATACTATTATTTTATAGTAAACTTAATAATAAAGTGCTGATATTTTTTATTATTATTTATTATTATTATTTTAATTTAAACCTTAATTATTATTTTTTATTTTAATTATTTTCCTTTTCAAACTTCAAAATCAGCAAGCTTTTATTTCGGCGGGTTGCCGGAAAGTAAGTCTATACACTTCTGGGTTTAGTCTAAAGAATGAAATGTCACAGTTTTGCGTTGTGCTTTGAAAACGTTAACGGGTAGCCTAGATTTATTCTTTCAGTTTGAATAGAACTTTAGAAGATAGAATATAATCTAATAAAGTACAGTTTGTAGTTTAAGGCGCACTCTGAACTAATTTACAGCGCATTTCTTATTATATAATAATAATTTTAAAAAAAACAAATTGCTACATGTACTGAGTTAAACTAACTGAGACTTGTTGTAGCACTTGTATATCATTGTCCTCATTTGTAAGTCGCTTTGGATAAAAGTGTCTTCTATTTTGTCGCATATGCACACCTGCAGACCACTCATGTGCACCCATTTTTTGTGCATATTACATTTACATTTAGTCATTTAGCAGAAGCTTTAAGCCAAAAGTGACTTACAAATGAGGGCAATGGAGCAATCAAAATCAACAAAAGAGCACAGTACATGTAAGCAAGGGCTTTTAAATAATGTAATAAAAAGAAAACCGATAGAACAGAAAAAGAAGGTTTCTGGCTGTTTTTGAAGGAGTTATGTTTGATGTGCCTAAATGGATGGTGAAATTGTGATGAAACAATGGGTTTGCTGGGACCACAAGCATTTATATCTTGGCAAGGTTGAGTTGAAGGTGATTGTCCTTCATCTAGCAAAAAAAATTCTGTTTGACAAGCCGAGATGTGAACAGCTACCATCAGATCATCAGGATGGAATGAGAGGTAGAGGTGAGTGTCATCAGCATAGCAGTGGTATGAAAAGCCATGTTTCTGAATGACAGAACCTAATGATACCATGTAGACAAAATGGGTCCAAGGACTGAGCCCTGGGCCACCACAGTAGTTAGATGTTGCAACTTGGACACCTCACCAAAGCCTCTTTCACACTGCATGTTGGACCCGGAAAATTGCCAGAACATTGCTGGGTCACTTTCAGTGTGAAAGCAAACTTGTCCCGAGATTGATTCCAGGATTGAGACCTAGTAACATTGCAGGGTTCAGTCCTGGAACGAGCGCTGTGTGAAAAAAAGCCAGAACTAATGCCATAAATGGTGTGTCGTCGTGATGTCGCAAGTTATCGCACGACACTTTTACCGGGTGTTTTGAAGGCTGATGAACGTACGCGGCGAAAAAACTATGTACAAACTGTAATAAAGCAGAGATGAAAGTGAAAAAGTGACATGACATACAGCCAAGTATGACCTATACTCAGAATTTGTGCTCTGCATTTAACCCATCCAAAGAGCACACACACAGCAGTGAACACACACGCACACACTGTGAACACACACCCGGAGCAGTGGGAAGCCATTTATGCTGCAGCGCCAGGGGAGCAGTTGGGGATTCGGTGCCTTGCTCAAGGGCACCTAAGTCATGGTATTGCTGGCCTGAGACTTGAACCCACAACCCTAGGGTTAGGAATCATACTCTCTAACCACTAGGCCACGACTTCCCTTCCCAGCTAGTTCCTCACTATCCGTGCTGAGGCTGAGATCATTCGCCAGCTTCAGTGAAAGTTAACGTGCCTTGCGTTTTCAATGCGTACATTACATGTCACACTCTGATGACCTTTACGAGTTGTGTGTGAATGCACACACATATTCCGGTTAATCACTGGCAGTGTGAAAGTGCAAGTTATATTATGGAGTTTGAGAACCTGTCTAAATGAAAAACACCAGAGTGGAGCGATATGTTAATGATGTGAATGAGTGCAGGTAGAACTGCAGGAGAAATGGCTTGAAGGAGAGGAGATGGAATAGGATCAAGCGAGTAAATAGTAGGATGATTAGAAAGGACGAGTTTTGAGACTTCTGCCTCAGAGAGTGAAGATAAGGATGTGAATGACTGTATGTGTGCTGGTGATATGTGCTTGATGGACTGTGGTGTGGAAAATTGTGCACTGATGATTTTAATTTCATTAATGAAAAATGTGGCTAAGTCATCAGCTATTAGAGCTGATACAGGTCGGGGAGGAGGAGGAGGACGAAGGAGTGAGATTCTTTTTTTTTTTTTAAACATGCAAGAGTTAAACGAATTGTTATTTTTTATGGTAGTATGTCCTTTTAGCAGTGGAGACATTTGCAGACAAGGAAGAGATGAGTGACTGATACACATTAAGGTCAGTAGTATTTTTGGATTTGCGCCCACACCCTTTCAGCAGCTCTAAGCTTAGAATGGTATTCGCGTAGAACATCAGATAAACATGGGGCAGAAGGGGTGTTATGGGCTGGCCTGGAAGACAAGGGGCAAACAGTGTCTAAACAAGATGTAAGAGTGGAGCAGAAGCACTGTCAGCATCAAAGGATGCTAACAGTTTAGGGGAAGCAAGCGAAGATAAAGCCATAGCAGATAGCCGGGAGGGTGAGAGTGAGCGTAGGTTACGTCAAAAGATGACATGTGGAGGGGTGAGTGATTTGTCAGGGACCATGTTGAGTTTAAGAGTGAGGAAGAAGTGATCTGAGGTGTGCAGTGGAGTAACCAATACATGATCAATAGAGCAGTGACGTGTATAAATAAGGTCCAGTTGGTTGCCTGATTTGTGAGTAGCAGTAGTTGACACTCGATTGAGATGAAAAGAGGCAGGTAGAGTGTGGAAGTCTGCAGATAGAGATTTATCTAGGTGGATGTTGAAATCTCCAAGCATCACTAGGGGAGTACCATCCTCAGGAAAAGTTGAGAGCAGCACATCTAATTCATCAAAAAAAATGTCTTGTTGTCCTCTGGGTCAATACACAACTACAAAACAAATTTTAAGAGGGTAGGTAATAGTAACTGAAAATGAGATTCAATGAGTAGGGCTTAACAGGAGGGATACTAACCTTTTTTATACCCGTCAGAAAAAACATAAATTAAATTCAACTGAACACACTTTTCTGTTTATCACAGCAAATGTTTAATCAAGTGAATGACACTGACAAGGTATGCGATAGTGTATGAGACCAAACGCAGCATGTCTCAACCCAGTAAACAAACAAGCGTTTCCTAGCAAAAGACAACTGCGCTAAACACTAATGAGACACGAAATAAATACACTTACGATCTGCTTTTAACTTATGCTGATTTAACTGCTTGGGTATTTCTTTACACTGTACTTTGCTAGTGCTTGAACACACTGTACTGTTTATCACAACAGAGGGTTAATCAAGCGCACAACACTGACAAATAAAGTACAAGACCAAACGCATCATGTCTCAACACATGAACCAAACAAGCGCTTCCTAGCAATAACAACTACGATAAACTATTAACTGCTATTATTGCACTGTATGGAGTTAACACATGATGAACTACTCACACATGAGCATAATGTGTCTGATTCATTCTCTTTTCTCTTTCTGTCTTCAGTCTGTGTAGATGCAGTATTACAGAGAAGCAGTGTCTCATCCTGACTTCCGCTCTAAAATCAAACCCATCACACCTGAGAGAACTGGACCTGAGCTGGAATAAGCTAGGAGA
This sequence comes from Carassius auratus, assembly GCF_003368295.1. Lineage (NCBI taxonomy): Eukaryota > Metazoa > Chordata > Actinopteri > Cypriniformes > Cyprinidae > Carassius > Carassius auratus. The sequence continues at coordinate 4,127,373 of NC_039270.1, forward strand.
CTGTGGAGTGAAACACCTCAGTGATCTACTAATGAAGACACAATTAAAACTGGAGAAACTACAGTTAGTATCATTATACTGTACAGCAGTTACAGTCAGATTAAATATTACTGTTTACCTTCAGGAAAAGAAAAGCATGTGACGTGTGGCCATGTATAGTGTCCTATACTCATAATTTGTGCTCTGTAATTAGCCCAGGGAACAGTTGGGGTTCAGTTCTTGCTCAAGGGTCTCATCTCAGTCATGGTATTGAAGGTAGAAGAGAGCGCGGGATATTCACTCTCTCCACCTACAATCCCTGTTGGACCTGAGACTCAAACCCACAACCTTCAGGTTACAAGACTGACTCTCTCACCATTAGTCCATGACTGCCCACAGTAAAACAAAAACCAAAGAAAAAAGATTAACAAAGTAGATTAAGATATAGGATCACCTACAGAACTATTTAAAATCATATTAAAATGTCACCATGAAATTAAAGTTGACAGTTATTGTTACTGAGAGAGAAGATCTCTCCTGATCGGAATCGCCCACGGCGAGCCGTCGAAGAGGGATATTAGATCTGAGAACCAGACTCTGGTCGGCCAACGGGGCGCTATCAGTAAGAGGTGAGACCCCTGTTGACGGACCTTGGCCAGAACTCCTGGGAGCAGAGCGATCAGAGTAAGGCGTAAAGACGCAGTCTGGGCCACGCATGGGCCATAGCGTCCAGACCCAGGGGAGCTGGATGAGTCAGAGAGAAGTAGAAGGGACATTTTGCTGTCTCCTGTGTAACAAAGAGGTCCACCTCTGCTTCGTAAAATCTTTCCCAGATTTGACTAACTACTTCGGGGTGGAGTTTCCATTCCCCGTGTGTCACAGCTTGTCTGGACAGCAAATCTGCTCCCACATTCATATGCCCAGGAATGTAAATCGCCTTGAGGAACAGGAAACAGGAGAAAGCTGTGCCTGCATTGCGACCGAGTTCCATACCACCCCCAAATACATTGTCCTCTGGGAGGGTGAGAGAACGCTTTTCTTGGCGTTGAGTCTCAATCCCAGAGATTCGAGATGAGCTAGAACGACATCCTGATGTCGAAGTGCTAGCTCTTGAGACTGAGCCAGGATCAGCCAGTCATCTATATAATTCAAAATGCGGATGCCCTGGAGTCGTAGAGGAGCCACAGCTGCATTTATACATTTCGTGTACGTGCGGGGTGACAAAGCTAGGCCGAATGGAAGAACACGATACTGGTAAGCTTCGCCCCCGAAAGCGAACCTCAGGAACTTCCTGTGTTGTGGCAAGATCTCGATGTGAAAATAAACGTCCTTGAGATCGATAGTCACGAACCAATCGCCTGACTTGATTTGAGACACAATCATCTTGATTGTCAGCATTTTGAACTTGTATGTTCTGAGGTAGCGGTTCAAACCGCGAAGATCTAAAATTGGATGCAACCCCCCATCTTTTTTGGGAACAAGAAAATACCGGCTGTAATAGCATGACTGTCTGTCTGGCAGGGGAACATGTTCTATGGCCCCTTTTTCCAGTAGAGTTTGCAATTCCTGTGTCAACAAATGCGCTCGTTCCGGTTTCACGGAAGTGGAGACCACGCCGTTGAAACGCGGAGGATGATACGCGAACTGAATTCTGTAGCCTTTCTCTACAGTCCTTTCTACCCATGGGGAGACATTTGGCAGTAGCTTCCACGCTGCCAGCTTCTCCGAAAGGGGCACTAATTTTGACACTTCGTTTTGTTGGGGGGATGTTAGATGTCTGGTGTCCTGAAACATGGCAGGAGGCAACAGAGCATTTAACATTCCGCTGGAGATCGCTGCTTCCCGAAACACTGGTGGTTGCGGAGATAAAACAACGATCTTTATCTCTGTTGGAATATTACGCGCCCCTCCCGGAGGGGGCACACCCTCACGGTCCTGAGGGAGTTTCCGTGTCACGTCTATTTATAACCTTCAGGTGCGTGTAATATGTGACGTCACCTACCAAGGTTATTTAAGCCAATTCTTGGCGTGTTTGACACACGTGATTCACAACCGGTCGAACAAAGAATGTTCTCATTAGCGCTATTGAGTGCAGCATCGAGAGTAGCTTTTGATAAGGGAACTGTCAGTCACCGGAGATAACAGGAATAACAAATCACAGCAATCCAAATAATTAATGGACCAAATTAAATCCTGCTTTACCTTTTTTTACATTCACTCACTTACTGTCCAAAATAAAATAAAAAAAAAAGAATGACAATTGCAAAAAAAAAAAAGAAATGTGTTTAGTGATGCTAAAATATTCTTAAAATTTCCTTGATTTCTCACATTTAAACTCCGTTTTCATTTACATTTACATTTTATCATTTAGCAGACGCTTTCATCCAAAGCGACTTACAAATGAGAACAATAGAAGCAGTCAGGTCAACAAGAGAACAACAACAGTATACAAGTGCCAGGACAAGTCTCAGTTAGTCTAGTATAGAACGCATAGCCAGGTATATATAATTATTATTATTTTTTTTTTATTAAATGAAAAAGACAAGAAAAGGAAAAGTACTGGTGTTAGTAGGTTAAGTGCAGGCAAAAAAGATGAGTCTTTAGATGTTTCTTGAAAATGAGTAAAGACTCTGTACGAAGCTGTACGAATTGAGATTGGGAAGTCATTCCACCAGCTGGGCACAGTCCAGGAAAAGGTCCGTGAGAGTGATTTTGAATTTCTTTGGGATGGCACCACAAGGCGTTGTTCACTTGCAGAGCACAAACTTCTGGAGGGCACATAGGATTTAACCAGTGAGTTTAGGTAAGTTGGTGCCATGCCAGTGGTCGTCTTGTAGGCAAGCATCAGTACCTTGAATTTGATGCGAGCGGCTACTGGTAGCCAGTGTAACCTGATAAGGAGAGGAGTAACATGAGCTTTTTTTGGATCATTGAAGACAACCCTCGCTGCTGCATTCTGGATCATTTGCAGAGGCTTGACAGTACATGCAGGAAGGCCCGCCAAGAGAGCATTACAATAGTCCAGTCTGGAGAGAACAAGAGCTTGGACAAGAAGTTGGGTTGCTTGCTCTGACAGGAAGGGTCTAATCTTCCTAATGTTGTATAAGGCAAACCTGCAGGACCGGGTCGTTGTAGCAATGTGGTCAGTGAAGCTTAATTGATGATCCATCACAACTCCTAGGTTTCTGGCTGTCCTCGAAGGAGTTATGGTTGACGAGCCCAGCCGTATAGAGAAGTTGTGATGAATCAATGGGTTAGCTGGAATCAATAGCTTTGTCATTCTCTGACATAGGGATGTTCTGTGAAGACAGAGGTTTAAAGCCCCTCCCCCTTAGGAATTTCAGTCTGGTTCTGCTAGGTGGGGGGGGGGAGTCAATGGAAGTGTTTAACTCATGGGTTTCCATGTGATGTCCAGCGTTGCATTTCCATTACGAACAACACATTTGACACCAAATTTCTCTTCTTCGAATTGAAATTGTAAATAATTGTTCTAGTGGTGTTAATGTTGAAAGCTGTTTTGTTAACAAGTTGGTTGCTCATCTTGCTTGGGACTTGTGGCACAGAATGTTTTATGACTTCCTGAGGAATTAGGCTCTGTGTTTCAAACACAGCCCTGATAGACTCTTTAATTCGAGTCATTTCTGTTACACTAGTGAACCAAACTGAGGGACCATTTTGAAGGCTCAGGAAACCTTTGCAGGTGTTTTGAGTTGATTATTTGATTGGCATGTCACCATATTCTAATTTGTTGAGATTGAGAATTGATTGGTTTTTGTTAAATGTGAGCCAAAATCATCACAATTAAAAGAACCAAAGACTTAAATGACTTCAGTCTGTGTGCATTGAATTTCCGAATTTGAGCTGAATTACTGAAATAAATGAACTTTTTCATGTCATCCTAATTTATTGATAAACACCTGTATATATATATATATACATATTACAAAATGACCTTTTCGTTCCTGTGTTATGCTGTTTGGGGCCCTGAAGGCCCCAAACAGCATAAGTGTGACCTCCCCACATGAATAGCACATGCAGTAAGAATTAAACAAAACACTTTATACTCAATATCTCATGATGAATGGGTAAACATAATATTTGTGTATGATTTTTCACCTTAATGATTTCTTTGTAAGATGATCTCTGATCCTCTGTTTGTCTCTTTCTAGTCTTTATAATTGTGGCATTACAGATATTTCTTCTTTAACTGAGTGTTTGACAAACACAAAAGATCTGCAGTTTCTAAAAGAGCTTGATCTAAGACGCAATAAGATTAGAGACTCAAAGCAGCCAATCATTGATGTGCTACGAAACTCGAACTGTAAAGTGAGGTGAGTAAACTTCACTTTGTGATATTGAAGAGATTCATTTACCTCTGATATGTGAACAAATATATATTTTCAAATATTTCTGAAAAGTGTTTTCAAATTATCATCAAGCTTTATTTCAAAGGGATTGTTTCAGAATTAAATACCATCTCTCCAGAAGATGAATCATCCATCCATTCATTTTACAAAGTGCTGTAAATTAAATTGTTTAATTAGGGTTTATAGATCATTTCCACGACAGAGTTCAAAATATATCATTTCATACTGAAGCTGCTAGTTTGTCAGTTTCGGGTGATTATTAAACAGCAGCAAAAACTGCAAAAGCAGCAGTTCTTCAGTGCACTCAGTGTCCAGATTAATTGGTTTTCATTCACTCTTCCACTGAACTGTATTAGTGGACTAATGTAGGGAATAGTGCAGGGGTGTCAAACTCATTTTGGTCTGGGGGCTGCAGCTTAATCTGATCTCAAGGGGGCCAGACCAGTAAACTCATAGCACAATTACATAGAACTAACAATAAGTCCACTTTTTTCTTTGTATTAGTGCAAAGAAGTAAATTATAAAAATCTTTATATTAAATGAATGAACAAAATATATTATGAACAACCTAAGTAGTATGTGCAATTTCAACAACACTATTACTCAGTTTAACATTTATTTAAGTGCATTATACATAAAAACTTATCACAGTTAGCATATAATTGCATAAAACATTTAGTCACAGTTTTGTGGAACTTAAAAACACTGTCCTGCATGTTAACATAAATCACACATCAAAATATAGAAATTATTTAATATCCATTTTCCAATTTGCGGGAAGCAATTCTGAACACATGAATTGACTCCACACACTTAAAATCTTAAGTGGCAGCTGTTTTAAAAAGAAAATATTTGTAAAATGTGCAGATTTATACATAAGTATGTATGTTTTTTTTAAGTAAACAAATTTATCAATTTGCCCCTGAAATTTGGCATCTTTTAGCCTGCACAAGTGCATCAATATCAGGCATCATGTCCTGAGTAGCAGCCACTTTTAGAATCTCATTTAAGTGCTTATGTGTGAGCTTTGAGCGCAGTTTCATTTTATTAATGTTCATTAGTGAGAAAAATTGCTCACAAAGGTACAGCAGTGCTGTTAATTTGGGATAGCCTGGCAGGAGCTACTGGTTAAATGTGTCCAAGCCCACAGAGGCAAATTTGTCCTTCAATTCTACATCACACTTCAAATCAATTATTTCAAGTTCCATGTCAACAGGCACATCAGAAACTCGGACTGTGAATGGTGAGCGAAAAACTGCGAATTCTGTCTCGAGTTCGCTAAAGACCTGAAATCGTTTCTCAAACTCCCTCAGCAACTCTGAAATATTGTCTTTGTACCGTCTCACGTCAGGATTAACGCTTTGTCAAAAAAGAGAAAAGTGGACACAGAGTGTTGGATTTTTCAAGAAAAATGGCATCTGCCTATATGTTCACAGAGGTGAATGGGAAACCTGTATAATATAAGTCAAAGAAATGCCTGACTCATATACTGTATGACTCTGTGTTATTCTGTGCTGCTAATGACACACACTTAATGAATAACACACCTGTGAATGTCATGACTGACCAATCATTTCACTTATTTACTGAGACCAATACAAACATGTTTAAACTAGAAGACAAACAGCTTTAACTAATGCAACATTTAACTGAAAGCTTTTTGTTTCAAGAAAAAAAAAATCACATTTGTATTTGTTCCTTGTCAAATATTATATTTGATGTAAACTCGTTAGTGTGTCTCTCTTTAAATTGACTCAGTAGAGAAACAAACAGAATGGAATTCATGTTCAAATGTATTATATTTTAAACACAAAAACTGTTTTATAAATAAATATTCAAATCAGGTATATCCATTTATTAATCTGATTACAGGATTTTTATGAAACTTTTACTTTAAAAAAAGTGATGGAAATATAGTAACTAATTTGTACTCTGCTCCACTGAACTCTGTTGATCCTTCTCATCTGTTCCACCTTACAGTGTAAATCCATCACCAAAAGTCGCTGAAAGAGTTCAAACACAAGAAATACCTGATAGCGTTCAATCACCAAAAACTGATGAATGCTGTATATCATAATATGAAGTGGTCTTGAGAGGAGCACCAAACATCAGATGAAGATCCACAGAAGAGCTTCACTACTGTGTCTATGAGGAGAAATAAATGTGTGATAAATGTGTATATGTGTTCCATACAGGTGAAGAGACTCAGACTTTACAATGAAATAATGCAGCATGCATGTTAGAAACATGATATTGAATGATTAAGTCAAGTCACCTTTAGTTATATAGGGCTTTAAACAAAAAACATTGCGTCAAAGCAACTGAACAACATTCATTAGGAAAACAGTGTGTCAATAATGCAAAATGATAGTTAAAGGCATTTCATCATTGAATTCAGTAATGTCATCTCTGTTCAGTTTAAATAGTGTCTGTGCATTTATTTGCAATCAAGTCAACGATATCACTGTAGATGAAGTGACCCCAACTAAGCAAGCCAGAGGTGACAGCGGCAAGGAACCGAAACTCCATCGGTGACAGAATGGAGAAAAAACCTTGGGAGAAACGAGGCTCAGTTGGGGGGCCAGTTCTCCTCTGACCAGACGAAACCAGTAGTTCAATTCCAGGCAACAGCAAAGTCAGATTGTGTAGAAGAATAATCTCCTTTCCTGTGGTCCTGTCCTGGTGGTCCTCTGAGACAAGGTCTTTACAGGGGATCTGTATCTGTGGCTCTAGTTGTCCTGGTCTCCGCTGTCTTTCAGGGCAGTAGAGGTCCTTTCTAGGTGCTGATCCACCATCTGGTCTGGATACAGACTGGATCTGTTGGCTACGGTGACCTCGGAATAAGAGAGAAACAGACAAATATTAGCGTAGATGCCATTCTTCTAATGATGTAGCAAGTACATCGGGTGCTATGGGAAGTGTTTCCGGCTCCGGTTTACCTAATTAATGCAGCCTAAAAATCCTTTAACGGATTTGGATATTAAAAGCATATTAGTATGTTATGTGTAAGCCAGGTTACAGAGATGGGTCTTTAATCTAGATTTAAACTGCAAGAATGTGTCTGCCTCCCGAACAATGTTAGGTAGGTTATTCCAGAGTTGAGGTGCCAAATAGGAAAAGGACCTGCCGCCCGCAGTTGATTTTGATATTCTGGGAATTATCAATTTGCCTAAGTTTTGAGAATGCAGCGGAACGTGGAGGATTATAATGTAGCAAGATCTCATTCAAATACTGAGGTGCTAAATTATTAATGTTGCTTTAGTATTCAAGCAGATGATCATTGTGTTTAATATAAAGCTGGATCAGAGAAGGAAGAAGCTCAGATGAGTCTGTCTGGCTCTTCAGTTTAATAATATTTGTATTAAACTCATTCATAATGATTCAAATGTTTAAATGTGATTGTCAAGTGCAGCACTTAAATGTATCAAATGATATATAGCAAATCTACAATGTGTGAAATTTCCATGTTACTTAAAACATTTCCATGATCTCTTACATTTTCTACACATTCTTATTCTATTTAATTCTATATTAAGTTAGCTATGTGTCTGTCTGTTGCTAACAATCATATATCCTCTCATTACAACAAACAAAGCAGAAAAACAGTGTCAATAACAGCTGGATTGTGCCGTTTTGACAGAAGAATTGATTAAAACGGGAGTTTTTACACACAGTGAGTTTGTGCTGAACTGACTGACAGCTTCAGTGTTTAGAAATGCTGGGCCTTTTACTCGCTGTTTGTCTCATTTTATTCAAAATTTTAGGAAAGGTTTATTTTTTGAGACTTTTTGACTTTTCCTACTTAAGTACAAAAAATGACAAATCTATTTTTAAATGTTTTAATGATGATTGCTGGTCATATTCTGCTTGCTACGATGATCATTTTCTTTAGATATAAAATAAAAGTTTTTCGTTTTTTTTGTCATCAAGTCTTTGTTTTCCTACATTTTAACTTTTAGTTTTACAAATGAGGACAATCTTTGAAGAAAGAAAATATTTTTGTCCTCATAATAAATTAAGATTTAAATTGGATAATATTCAGATCTGAGGCGTTGAAGTGTGATGAAGTATTTGAATGTGGAGGGAGTATTTAGAGACAATCCCAGCCCTGAGCTCCGAGTGTTGCTCCGCTGAAATCATTCATCAAATCCAGAGTTTTTCCTTTTTATGGACTTTAGAAAAGACTGTTCAATCTCTTCACTACTTATCTGCTCCTCACACAAGTTCCTTCTTGTGGAAATGTGATTTTTTTTTCTTTCTGAGATATCTGGTCTAAATATTAATATGATCAAATGTGGGAGATTTCCACTGAAATTCAAGTAATCTGTCGAGGAGGAGGTCACACTGTGGAGGAAAACTTTGTAAAGATTATATTGTGCTTCTCTTCATTTTCATTCTCAACAATACAAACAGCACTTTTAAAATTAATTGGTTAAAATAGTTTATTAAAAACAGTAGTTCTGTGTGGAATATTTTCTCTAATCATTAATTTAAATTATTTTATTTCTTTTCCTTAGATGTTATTTTTATGTTATCTGATAACTCACAGGAAAACACATTTAAAGTGGTATTAACTTTTCATTAGACTAAATGGAGTGATTCATAACTGTGAAATGTCTTTGGAATATTCTAATTCTTTATCCAAATCTTGTAAAATTTCCACGGTATGACCATGAATGTATTGAGTTAGATATTTCCCTTTAAGATATTTCCCTTTAAGTCCCTTAAAGGGTTAGTTCACTGAAAAATTAAAATTATAAATAAAATAAAATAAATTTATGCATTTAGAGGATGCTTTTATCCAAAGCGACTTACAGTGCATTGAGGATATACATTTTTACCTACCATGTGTTCCCGGGGAATATTCTGCACCCAGCCGCTCCTGCCGTTGCTTGGCAAACCTCTGTTCTCCACCCAACAAAACGGACAAACTCCTTTTGCTCTCAAATGTCTTATTATATTTGGCTGATTAAATATAAGAATTTGACTCAAATGATAATGCACACTTTAAAAAAAAAATGGCTTCACTGTAAAAATTACCATAAAAGGTAAAAAAAAAAAAAAAAAAAAAAACTATTTAAACATCTTGGAAAATATTAATTTCAGTCACTGCGGTGAACTGACCACCACACAGAATATGGAGTATTAAAAAAATGTTAGGAGTCCACTGTAGTCCACAGCTGTCCACTGTAGTCCTCAAAATATCAGCACAGTAACACTCAGTCAAATTATTGTTATCGATAAAATCCCCAATTCAGCCATCCATTCCATGCAGTTGTCAGAGCGCAAACTCCATCCTGAACCTCACCACAGAAGAACTTAAGGTTGTTTTCAAATAAAATCTGTCCCGTGTTCTTTTCATTTTTTTTCTCTTCAGCCCTTTTTTTCCTTGCGGTAGCTAGCGGAAAGCAGTGACTGTGTGATTGACAGCTAATATTAATTAGTCTAAAATCTTTATTAAAGTTTAGAATGCAAGGATAAAATCTGTTAATATATAATTTGTATAGTTGCGATGCTCATACATTATTGGTGAGTAGGGCCCTATGATTTCCCTATTCACGGTAACCCATCAAAATAAAAATCCAGTTTAATTTAAAGACAAGTATTTGCCAGAAATGTACATAGCCTACTACTACTAAAATTAAACAAACATTATTTTTTTAAGGAATAATCACACATTTTTAATAGTAAATCCCCTTTATTTACCAAAAAACATTTTTACTTAATTTTCAATAATAAAAAAAGAATGTTTTATGTCTTCATTTGATAACCAGAAACTTGTAAATACACAACAGAATTTCAGAGGGGGGAAAACATTTCATAAGGGTATTTTAAGAAAAAAAAATGAATAAATTAAGTTGTTTTATGCATTTAAATAATTAGAAATGCTGAAACACAAAATTAGGTAACAATAGATAAAATTAAAAAACATTTCATAGGGCTCTAAACATGTAATTTTTGTTTAACTTTTAGTAAATTGTTTTGAAAATGTATAAGTGTTATGATTTTAATTAATTAGACATGCTTTTTGATTAATACAATAAAATTTAACCATTAAAAAGGAGTTGAGAAAATTTCAAACAGAAACAAATGTAATCCAGAAAAATTTAAATGGACTTTGGGAAAAAATAAAACAGATTTCATAGGGCTCTAGGTGAGTGCTCCTAAATGTTTGCTAACTTTTTGAATTTGGGAGCACCAGTGCTACCAAGTAAAAAAGTTAATTTCGAGCTCTGCAGTTTGGAATTGATTTTGTTGGCTAAATAGAGCAATAACAGGCAATACAATGTCTCAAAACGTAAGTCTCTTAACATTAACTTCTTGTATATCTGTTAACTTTGTATAAAATCAATATCTAATCATGCTGATGTTTTGAAATGATATAAAGGCCCCGTATTTTTAATTTTGTTATGCATATTAATAGACTGAATCATGCAGTGAAAGAACGCATGCACACTAATCTAGCCTGACTTCACGTCATATATGCATGCACTCTCTATGGTTGTGTTTTGTTTTGATTTTCCAACATTTGATAATATCCAACCGCACATCATAAAACAACAATTACGAAATGTGTAGATTTGGTGGCAAATGCAGTTACCTGCAAACTCCATCCCATAGGCTTTACAGTGAATGCAGTGCATCTCCGAAAACTGTATGCCTGGGCTGGTGGATCAACATTCACCACGTGATCGCCATCATTATTTGTTACATTAGGTGGTTCACCAAAAAAAATTGGTCAGTGTTTTTTTTCCCCCTCTCTTCTTCAGCCCTTTACATTCCACATGACAGAGGAAAGCAGTGACTGGTTGATTGAAAGCTAATATTAAGGTTTGTGGAATTTTTCCCCTTAATTTCAACACCACAAAGTGTAGCCATCTACAGGTAAATGTATTATACAGCCTGTTTGGATTTAAACTAAACCACAACAGATTTTCCGCCACAGGATGAGAGCTTATTATGAAAACGAATACAAATATTTGATAATAACGTTTTTCAATAACTTTTGCTAGTTTCGTTTAGTTTTAGTTTTTCATTTATTATGAATTTTACATTATATTTCGGTTAACGAAAATGTTTTTTAACTGATAGTTTTAGTCTTCGTTTCAGTTTTTGTTTACAAAAATAACCTTGGTACGGACTAGGGCTGTCAAAAAAAAAGTAATTGAATTTCGAATGTTCGTCTAATTTAAAATAAAAATCCACATTCGAAAGAAAAAACGTTGCATTTGAATTTTAGGTGTGCATTAAGGAAAGCTGCCTTTTAAGCCCCGGGTAAACGTCACATTCTGTGTTCCGTTCCGTCTCGCGCACAGCCGTGTCCACGCAACTTTCAAAGGTGGACCAGCTTGACATCCAGGACCACTTTTGTCTCATCATTCACCTCGCGTGTCGTGCACCATCCACGCGGTCTCAAAAATTTGGCTGTACGCGGATCACGAAAATGACATAATGCGGAAGTATAGTTGACCTTTATCAGTGGCGCATGTGAAGCGATGATGATTTTAGGTTTATGTTAGCCTATTCAGTTGAAGCCAGTAGAAAAAAAGAGAACATCAATGTGGATTGGATCTTGTTTACATCAAAACTGAAACCAAGCCGTTCACACAGAATGCATATTTGAACATTTTCTAGATGGACACCATTGGATTTGCTTGTTTAGAAAGCCATGTACAATTTATGAAACTTCAACATTTTCAAAAGTTTTTTTAAAGTTATATCTTCTTATAATTCCAGGGAAAATTGTTTCTGGCCATGAAACTATTCTCCTGTCCTTATAAAATTTAGGTTACTGAAAAGTAACAAATAAGCTTTGTAGCTAAGATCAAACATTTCATTGACATCGTGATGTGAGCATTTTAGACAGAAGCAATCAGGAATATATATTGGATTTTAATAATTGAACTAACAATACATCGAATCGCCCATTCACAGACAGTAACCTTTTGAAAGACAAGGAATCAGATCACCTTGAAAAAGGGAATAGACAACTTTAAGCAGCATTTAAATCTCAATAGAAAATAATACTTGCATGTAGTTCTCTTTGTGACCGCGCAAGACGAGAGTGCGCGTGTCGTTCTTTTGGAGCTGGGCGTGTTTTCTTGTGTCTTCCAGGGCGAGCAGACTCGCACAAAGTTTTAAAGGTTCACCGAACGTGAAGTTACCAAAGAAATGATTCAGATTTCGTGATCCTTGCGGAGGGAGAGGCGAATATGAGAATAAAACTTAGAAAAGAAAAGAAAAGAAAAACAGAGATGAGAGCTCCCTAAGCAGCCATGAAAGAAGACATTCTCTCAGATGAAGTGCTCCGAGACTAAGTATTTCACGCCTCTGTTCGCGCGAACAACCAATGAACGTCCAACAATCTGAAGTGGGAAAAAGTTCCTTTGTCTCTGGAGAGACACCCACTTGAGTACATTATGGTGTACAGAATTTAGCAGTTATATTCCAGCAAGATGGTAATTCAGGTAAAGGTAGGAGAAACAAAGTTACATTCATATGCAGAAATACTCACATTTAAAGGCCGTGATGCAAGGTTAATTTTTTCTACCAAATTTGTGCAATTTGCTTGTTGGTAATAAACATTTAAACTGTTATCCATTGTATTTTATGTTGTTGGGCATCACAAAACGGAATATAATACGGAAAAATATGTACTATCTTACAGCGTTCTCCTTTCCCCCACAATGCATTGCATCACGTCACGTTGGGGAGAGAATTTACCAAAGCATGCCTTGAGAGTGACTAGAGAGACGAGTAGTAGACGAGAGTTTTCAGATAGCGATTATAGATTATAGATAAATACATAGATATATATATATAGATAGATAGACTACATATATAGATAGATAGACAGACAGACAGAGAGATAGAGAGATATCGACCAACAGTGACCCAAACGCACTCATTTCCACTACAGCACAAGCTTTTTAGCGCAGTTTCTTGGCAATTCCTCATTTGCCCTCTCAAGGCTGGCTCGATCGAAATGACATGGCTGTGGACCATCATAAATGTTGACTCTTGCCACCTCTTCCTCATCCCAGTCAGTCACTATAGTTCTGATGCTGCGTTCCAGGCAGGTTTTTGAGCTTGTAATCACTATTTCATACCACTACTAATGACTTTGTACCGTTCCAGGCAAGTTACGCCAAACTTTCTGAGCGCAAGGAATTGTAACTAGATTATTTATTTTATTGCAACGTTACATTGACTTAAAATCCTTTTTTCAACATGTACCACTTGCATAAACACTGCGCCCGTAGGTAGTATTATTCGTAGGGGTTGTCATCGTTGTTTCGCGTGCTGTGTGACCTCAGAACTCTGAGTACATCGATCTAGTACGAGATACGAGTTCACGGGTGGGAAGTCACGGGTTTGATTGCCGTTCCAGGGCACTTTCACGGGTTTAAGGTTAGAAAAACACGGGTTACGGGTTGCCTGGAATGCGGCATCATACTAGGCTGAGGCTACCTTTCCTCGACTTCTCCCCAACGTGACTTCATCACTGAGTTGCGTAAAAAAAAAGTTAATACCAAAAACTTAGAGACATTTTAAAAATGATATACATATCTTGAGTGATTTATGTACCCATTAATCGAAAGTGGTGGTTAACCTGCAACATGGCCTTTAAAGTTTGATTAACACACAATAAAATTGCAGATTCTCCAATTGGATATGGGAAGACATCTAAGCACAAAAAGGAAGTTAATACATTTAAAATACATTTACTTTCCTTTTTCCTTATAAAAATTCCTAGCGAGCTGGGCTTTTTCTGTTTCTCCCAGTTGGGTCATAAAGTTTTATGACCTGGTCAGAGGTAGGGTTACAAAACCATGACTATTTGAGAACATTAATTAGGAGAAACATTTCCAAGTTACAAATCAGAAAATCATAACCATCGCAGAACAGGGCTAACCAGTTATGCAACGCACAAACCTATCAAATACATCTTAGTAATGACCTACATGATGAGTGTAAAGAAACATTTGTGTGTGTGTGTGTGTGTGTTGTGGAATCTGGTTTAATTCTCCAGGTTTCTGGTTCTTCTTGTTTTATTCTCCAGGTTACTGGTTCCTCTAGTTTTATTGTCAAAGTTTCTGGCTCCTCGTGTTTTATTCTGCAGGTCTCTGGCTCCTCGTGTTTTATTCTGCAGGTCTCTGGTTCCTCGTGTTTTATTCCCCAGGTTTCTGGTTCCTCGTGTTTTATTCTCCAGGTTTCTGGCTCCTCGTGTTTTATGCTTCAGGTTTCTGGCTCCTTTTATTCTCCAGGTTTCTGGTTCCTCGTGTTTTATTCTGCAGGTCTCTGGTTCCTCGTGTTTTATTCTCCAGGTCTCTGGTTCCTCGTGTTTTATGCTGCAGGTTTCTGGCTCCTCGTGTTTTATGCTGCAGGTTTCTGGCTCCTCGTGTTTTATGCTGCAGGTTTCTGGCTCCTCGTGTTTTATTCTGCAGGTTTCTGTCTCCTAGTGTTTTATGCTGCAGGTTTCTGGTTCCTCTTGTTTTATGCTGCAGGTTTCTGGCTCCTCGTGTTTTATTCTGCAGGTTTCTGTCTCCTAGTGTTTTATTCTGCAGGTTTCTGGTTCCTCTTGTTTTATGCTGCAGGTTTCTGGCTCCTCGTGTTTTATTCTGCAGATTTCTGGCTCCTAGTGTTTTATTCTGCAGGTTTCTAGTTCCTCTTGTTTTATTCTGCAGGTTTCTGGCTCCTCGTGTTTTATGCTGCAGGTTTCTGGCTCCTAGTGTTTTATTCTGCAGGTTTCTGGTTCCACCAAGTGTTGACATGTCCTTGATCAAGACACCTAACCCCAGCTGCTCCCGGCAAACTGGATGGTGCCTTGAATGGCTGACACCTCAGTCGGTGTATGAATGAGTGAGTGAATGGGTAGATGTGAGGCAACTTGTAAAGCGCTTTGGATGGCCATGGGATCTGTTGAAAGCGCTATATAAATGCAGTACATTTACTTATTTGGTTTCATTGGTGTGAATCCTCTCATGTGTTTTCAGATGTGTCGAATCACTGAATCTCTTGTCACAGTGTGAACACTTATATGGTTTCTCTCCAGTGTGAATCCTCTCATGTATTTTCAGACTTGATGACACACTGAATCTCCAGTCACAGTGTGAACACTTATAAGGTTTCTCTCCAGTGTGAATCCTCTCATGTGTTTTCTGACCTGATGATTTAATGAATCTCTTGTCACAGTGTGAACACTTATAAGGTTTCTCTACAGTGTGGATCCTCTCATGTGTTTTCAGATATGATGACACACTGAATCTCTTGTCACAGTGTGCACACTTATAAGGTTTCTCTCCAATGTGAATCCTCTTATGCGTTTTCAGAGATGAAGAATCATTGAATCTCTTGTCACAGTGTGCACACTTATAATGTTTCTCTCCAGTGTGAATCCTCTCATGCATTTTCAGAGATGATGAATCATTGAATGTCTTGTCACAGTGTGCACACTTATATGGTTTCTCTCCCGTGTGAATCCTCTCATGTATTTTCTGACCTGATAATTTACTGAATCTCTTGTCACAGTGTGCACACTTATATGGTTTCTCTCCAGTGTGAATCCTCTCATGCATTTTTAAACTGCTTGCTGAACTAAAAGTCTTTTCACACTCAAAGCACATGTACCCTCTTTTACCAGTATGTATTTTCTGATGTACTTTCAAACTTTGTAGAGGCAAAAAACTCTTACTACACAAATAACATGGATGTGGTTTCTCCTTTGCATGAACTTTCAAGTGTTTCTTCAGAAGTGAAACCCATAAAAACATTTTACCGCATTGAACACATGCGTGCTTCTTCTCTGCAGTGTGGATGTTCCTGTGTATATTAAGGTTTGATGATTGTGTGAAACTCTTCCCACACTGATCACAAGTGAATGGTTTCTCTCCAGCATGAACTCTCATGTGACACTCAAAACCGGTTTTGTGTGTGAATCTCTTTCCACACTGAGTGCAGCTGAAGGACTTCTTTGCTCTTTTTTTCTTTAAATCTTTCTGTTTGCTTTGAGAGAAACTCAAAGGTGTTCCATCAGTTTTGACGTGATTTTTTTCCTCAACTTCACTTGATTCTTCATTCTCCTCTTTTTCTTCAATTAACTCTGAAACAAAAGTAAAAATTATTTATTTTTGGTAACTTGTTAAAAACTGGTAACTTGTTAAAAACTTCAATGTTTAACATCTGTAAGTCCACGATTAATTTTCTTTGCTTCAGATTGAATGGGGACAACTTGATAAACATAAAATCAACATGATGTTATTTTTTCAATGCCCTCTGCATATTTTGAAGCATCATTGTTTTTTAGAGTGAATTTAAAACGGCCGTAAGATTAACTTATCAACTTTTAATAATGTTATCACTTCTTATCATTCCAGGAAAATTGTTTCTGGCCATGAAACTATTCTCCTGTCCTTACAAAATTTAGGTTAATGAAAAGTAACAAATAAGCTTTGTAGCTAAGTTCAAACATTCCATTGACTTTGTGATGTTAGCATTTTAGACAGAAGCAATCAGGAATATATATTGGATTTTAATGGTGAAATAATAATACACCGAACTACGATTCACAAAGAGTAAATATGGGAAAAAGGGAATAGACAACCATAAGCAGTATTTAAATCTCTATAGAAAATAATACTTGCATGTGGTTGTCTTTGTGACTGTTCTTTTGGAGCTGGACATGTTCTCTTGTGTCTTCCAGGGCGAGCAGACTCGTGCGAAGTTTTAAAGGTTAACCGAACGTGAAATTACCAAAGAAATTATTCCGATTTCGTCTCCCTCATGGAGGAAGAGGCGAATATGAGAATAAAACTTAGTAAAGGAAAGAAAAGAAAAACGGAGATAAAAGCTCCCTTAGGAGCCATGAAACAAGACGTTCTCTCAGACAAAGTGCGCTGAGAACTTTGTGTCAGTCTTCTTATGGAGCGACTTGGTTCATGCCTGTGTGTGTGTGTGTGTGTGTGTGTGTGTGTGTGTGTATAAAGGTGCAGAGAGTTCGTAATCTCTCTGGAGCTGCTCACGTGACTCGTGTGGAATGTCTGTTAACACTCCAGGGGGTCATAAGAAATTTAAACCCAGCCATGCTGGGACCAGGCCGGTCATTCAGCTTGCAGAGAGTTTGATTTACATGCATGAGTTCAGAGGCTAAAAGCTTTGGGTTTCATAAGGAATGTGCATTGTTTTAGATTCAAGCCATGATACATTAATTCAGAACCAATTAATTAATGAACTGCTCATATGCTACACTTGTTCAGTGAAGATCAGGATTAATCCGTGAAGAGAACACCTCTCCAAAGTGCCAGACACCATCGAATGTGAGTTTGCCCACTCAAGTCAGTTACGATGACGAACTGCAGCCAGGTCGAGACCGCAATGAGGATGATGAACCTGCAGATGAGCTACCCTGATAAGGCTTTTGAGAGTTTGTGCAGAAATTCTTTGGTTATGCAAACTGATTGTTGCAGCAGCTCTTCGGATGGCTGGTTTCAGACAATCTTAAGTGAAAAAGTGAAAGTGACATACAGCCAAGTATGATGACCCATACTCAGAATTCGTGCTCTGCATTTAGCCCATCCAAAGTGCACACACAAACCATGAACACACACCCAGAGCAGTGGGCAGCCATTTAAGCTGCGGCGCCTGGGGATCAGTTGGGGGTTTGGTGCCTTGCTCAACTTCATGCTCCCTAAAAACTTTTGACATCTGTGGCATTATGCTATGTGATAAAACTGTACACTTTAGAGTGGCCTTTTACTGTGGCCATTCCGGTATCAAATTTTCCTGTTGCAGTTAATTGATAATGCTTTTATCACGGCATATGGTAGGGGTGTAATGGTACGTGTATTCGTACCGGACCATTTCGGTACAGGGTTTTCGGTACGTAGCACGTGTGTAGCGAATGACCGAATGCATTATTTTGTGTGCGGAACATAGGTAAATTTTCGTGTTTCCAAACGAACATATTAAGTGGCGGAAGCCCTGCAGCTGATTCTAAGGCCGGTGACACACTGGCTGCGTTGTGTGAGCGTGGCGTTTCTGCTGCGTGTCAGTTGTGTGGCGGCTGCTTCGCGTTTTCTGTGTCTTTACACACAAGAACCATGCCTGACGCAGCGCTGTGCTGCTGCTACTGTAGAGCCCCTTTCACACTGCCTTTCCGGCAAATACAGGAGTAAAGTGTTCCTGCAATTGTTCCCTGGTCGCTAGATTTTGCACTTTCACAATGCCAGTGATGACCCGGGATATGTGCGTGCTTTCAAACACAACCCTTGAAGATCCTGTAACGAGACGTGACATCAGCGCGTGACGTGTAATGTACGAGTCGACAACGCTAGACACGTTATACTTTCACTCAAGCAAGCAAATGACCTCGGCGTCAGCGCGGAAAGTGAGGAACTAACTGATCTCTGTTTCATTACAGTTTGCACATATGTTTTCGTAGCAAACGTTGATCTTCCTTCAAAACAGCCGGTAAAAGAGTCGCGTGCATCACTTCAACACGGAATTAGATCTGGCTTTTGTTCACACAGCGCTCGTCCCGGGTCGAACCCCGCAATGTTACTAGGTCCCCAACCCGGGTTCAATTCGGTAATCAATCCCGGGACGTGGTTGCTTTCACACAGAAGGCGACCCGGCAATGTTCCGGAAATATTGCAGGACCGACGTACAGTGTGAAAGGGGCTCAAGTGACATAGAGGGAGGCTGCCGAAAGACCAGGATCTTGTCTTCACAACAACGATATCTATACTTCATGTTGAGCATAAATATAAAGCCTACTGATAAAGGACACCCTAAACAGTATTGACGGCAAAATAGACTATGTTTGACAGGTGCAATATGCCAGTGTGTCACTGTCCTAATGTTTTCAAAAGGCATCAAGCGAGTGTGAACATCACTACAACTAAGAAAAAAAACGATTGTAATTCAAACGCCGCTCCCGTCGGCATTTAAGCAGACCTTTGCTCTTAATTCTGATCGGTCCAATGCAATAATGAAATCTGAGCAGGTCTAAAAACTGAAACTGTTGATGCTGCACTTTTTTTATTTTATATAAATTTTATTAAAAAGTATTTTTTTAAAGTGTAAACAACTAGTTAAAAAAAAGTTTATAGTGATAAACAAACTGCAGTTTAATGTTTGCATTTCTTTCCCTTACTCTACCGAAAATGAACCGAACCTTGACTTTAAAACTGAGGTACGTACCCAACCGTGATTTTTGCGTACCGTTACACCCCTAGAATACTGTATTATCATGGTATTGAAATTTTGTTTTAAAAAGTGATCATAATAAAGTATAACATGTTAAATAACTTTCTTATAACAAAAATAACTAGACATTTAAAACAAAGCAATACAGAAAAATATATAAAAGTTAAATGTTTTACACATTAAAGTTCAAAAGAACTATAAAAACCAATAGGTATCACTTTACAGTAAGACCTCATTAGTTAACCTTAGTTAATGCATTAACATTCAAGACAAGTCCAGGCAAGTTTATTTATAGCACATTTCATACACAATGGTAATTCAAAAAGAATGTCATGACGAAAAATAATCACAAAAATAAAACAAGCAATTTAAGAACTTGAAAATGAAAATGATTTAAAAATTGACTTAAAATGAATTTAAAACAGTTTAAAAATAGAAAATGATTTTACATAAAATACAGTGCAATACATAAAATATAGTGTAATCAGTTCGGACATCGCATAGTGCTCATTCAATAAATGCACAGCTAAACAATGAACAATAGCTACATTTGATATAGATGTTATTAATCTTTGTTAAAAAATCTTAAGTCTTAGTTCATGTTAGCTCATTAAATAACACAGTTGCAACTTTCAATTTTAACAATGTGTTATTAAATATTGGAATACCTAAGATTAATGAATGTTCAGAATAATTTTTTCATTGGCAGTTTATGTTAAATAATAAAGCGATAATGTAAAGTGTGAATGAACAATAAAATATCAAAACACTTTCAAAACAATATCTAGGGCATTTGTAGTTCAGATAAAAAAAAAAAAGTTTTAGCTACTCAAACTTTCCTTCTCACCGCACATTAGGACGATATAGACACATGTCCTCCTCCAGGCAGTTTCATAATGGAAAGTTGTGGCCTAGTCGTTACAGAGTATGACTACTAACCCTAGGGTTGTGGGTTCGAGTCTCGGGCCGGCAATACCACCAGGTGTCCACCAGGTGTCTTTGAGCAACCCCCAACTGCTCCCTGGGCACTGCAGCATAAATGGCTGCCCACTGCTCCTGGTGTGTTCACAGTGTGTGTGTGTGTGCACTTTGGATGGGTTAAATTAGATTAGATCCTGTATAATTGCTGAAGAAGTTGTAACGCTTTGACTCAATCAATGAAATGAAAGAGATAGATAATGAGGAATTGGTGTCTCACACATTTAATGGCTGGTACACGGCCACGTGCTCTTCTCATACGTGAGAGATTAACTCTTTCTTGGCATTACAAATAAAGTAAAGACAAAATTATATTATAATATTGCACATATATAGGCCATTCAGATTACTTGTTAAAATGCAATGCCATACCTTATATCTGCAGACGATGTACGTCTGTTTGTGGATGGAGACTTAACGGCCAAAACTATGTATTTTGCATGCATCACATTATAGTGCAGTGTGTATGAAAATAATAACAAGACGACAGAGTGAACTTATCATCCAAAGTGTTTCTCACATAGTCTTAACTTATAACACACACTATGTGGTGATGACATAGAAGTACTACGTGAGAACCACTTTGGATGATAAATTCGCCCTGCAGCCTTATTTTTATGCACTCCGCACTATAATGTGAAGCATGCAAAATATTATAACATTCTATTATGCTTTTTCACTTTTTGAATTTTAGTCAGTGTCTAGTGTGAATGTTTGGGTATAACTAAGATCTACAAAGTTACAAATCTCAAAGTCCACTCCAAAGTGAACCATTTATTTTTTTAATCCCTTTTTACTACAATAAACAGCTTGTTTAGACTACAGCATTGTTTTCCAAAACAATATCAAATTTATATGACAATATTGATGCCATCCTTATCAGAAGGAACTTGCTGTTTTGGCAAGGGGTGAACAGTACTGAAAAACCGTCTGAGCTGTTCACCAATCACAACACACTGGGACAGCTAACCAATCACAAAACATTTTGTTTTTCGGAAGGCAGGTCTTCATCAAAAAGCTGGTGAGAAAGGTATTGTAATAATGTAAAAATAATGTGTACAAGACATTGTAAAAGAGCATAATAGGACCCCTTTAACCACTCCTATCCAACCAGGTATTGAAGTTAGAAATCCCTGTATAATGACCACTAATTAACATACTTTGTCAATAAGATAAAAGGGGGTTTTGTTCAAAGTTACTATTTTCCATGCACATAGATATTTGATATGAATATTTTTGGTAACTAAATATAGCCAACTAAAAAGTAACTAGTAACTTGTAGGGATGCATCGATCATGATTTTTCATGGCCGATTCCGATTTTTTACAAACAAACTGGCCGATCCCGATACCGTTTTTTTTTTTTTTTTTTTTAATCTTTAAGCAACAAACAAGAAAGAAGGAAAGTGTGCATAAACAAGATGTTTATTTGGTATTTAATAGGCCAAACTGGCTTTTAGCTATTGAAAACAATAATTGCAACCATCTGAAATTAACAGCTACATTACAAACATCATCATTTAGCTTTTGTTTTTGAATTGGGTTGAAACTACAGAGAACTGGCTTTAAATTTAAAGATTAACTGTAACAATGTGAACTTAAACGGCAATAACTGCATAGTTCTACAATCCAAACAACACAATCAACACACATTCATTTCACACATTAACACAATAAGATGTTTCTTGATCAGCATTCAGTATTTTAGTTTTTAAATTTGGTTTTAAATAAAAAAAAAGGTCTTTACTAAACAATAATAATAATAATAATAATACTTTACTAAATAAAAGTATGCTATATAAATAGATTATTCCAAAATGTTAAAGTCAAATAATGTTGGTGCGAATAAAACAAAGATTCAAAGTGTTTTCATTCATCCAATAAAATAAAAAAAATTAGGGTAATGATTCACATCTATATTTTTTTCACTTGAGCCAATGAAAAATAAATAACTATTCTCTCAAGTAAAAAAAATATAGATGTGAATCATTTCCCTAATTTATTTTAATTGGATGAATGAAATACTTTTTCTCAGTGTGCTACAGCAGGTGATTTTTAAATCAAATTAAGTCGATGTAATTTTAAGGTAAAATAAAAATAATCATCCTATACAGAGCTTTTTGTTCTGTGCATTTACTTCTGTGCAAGCTACACTTTACAAAAAAAAAACACGTTTCACATCCAACACGTGAGAAGTTGATCTGAACATCTCTTCAGGGTCTACTCGTGTTCAGGGCTCGGACCGGTAACAGTAAGCTCGCGCAGCTTTAGTGTGCGCAGAAAAGGGACTCTTATATTTGTGCGTCAGTACACCCATGGCTGATCGCTTCCTGCTATCTGTGCCTCAGACATGTAGCTCTGCATTTCCAGTGCCGATCGGCTGCCCGTGTCCTGCACACAGATTTCGAAAATGAAATATTTCACTAACCATACATAAACTTTTTTTTTTTTTTTTAAACAAACATGTAGGCTACATCCATGCTGCTCAAATATTATAGATCCACAGATTGTGCCGATTACAGTGTAATCATACTTAAGTCATTACTGTGTGTGTGTATATAGATACAGTGCCCTCCACAATTATTGGCACCCCTGTTTAAGATGTGGTCGTGGACTTGTAAAAATTATCCTTTTTTTTTAAACAACATAGAACCAAAATGCAAAAAAATGAAAAAAATCCAACCTTTTATTTAAGTACATTACTTTGGTGGTTAAAAAAAATAAAATAAAAAAAAAATCACACATTTAAAAAAAAACAAAAAAAAAACTTGAAATCATATATCCCACAATTATTGGCACCCCTAACAATTCCGCTGAACATTTTAATTGATTTTTATATACAGTATTGTTCAAAATAATAGCAGTACAATGTGACTAACCAGAATAATCAAGGTTTTTCGTATATTTTTTTATTGCTACGTGGCAAACAAGTTACCAGTAGGTTCAGTAGATTCTCAGAAAACAAATGAGACCCAGCATTCATGATATGCACACTCTTAAGGCTGTGCAATTGGGCAATTAGTTGAATTAGTTGAAAGGGGTGTGTTCAAAAAAATAGCAGTGTGGCATTCAGTCACTGAGGTCATCAATTTTGTGAAGAAACAGGTGTGAATCAGGTGGCCCCTATTTAAGGATGAAGCCAACACTTGTTGAACGTGCATTTGAAAGCTGAGGAAAATGGGTCGTTCAAGACATTGTTCAGAAGAACAGCGTACTTTGATTAAAAAGTTGATTAGAGAGGGGAAAACCTATAAAGAGGTGCAAAAAATGATAGGCTGTTCAGCTAAAATGATCTCCAATGCCTTAAAATGGAGAGCAAAACCAGAGAGACGTGGAAGAAAACGGAAGACAACCATCAAAATGGATAGAAGAATAACCAGAATGGCAAAGGCTCAGCCAATGATCACCTCCAGGATGATCAAAGACAGTCTGGAGTTACCTGTAAGTACTGTGACAGTTAGAAGACGTCTGTGTGAAGCTAATCTATTTTCAAGAATCCCCCGCAAAGTCCCTCTGTTAAAAAAAAGGCATGTGCAGAAGAGGTTACAATTTGCCAAAGAACACATCAACTGGCCTAAAGAGAAATGGAGGAACATTTTGTGGACTGATGAGAGTAAAATTGTTCTTTTTGGGTCCAAGGGCCACAGGCAGTTTGTGAGACGACCCCCAAACTCTGAATTCAAGCCACAGTACACAGTGAAGACAGTGAAGCATGGAGGTGCAAGCATCATGATATGGGCATGTTTCTCCTACTATGGTGTTGGGCCTATTTATTGCATACCAGGGATCATGGATCAGTTTGCATATGTTAAAATACTTGAAGAGGTCATGTTGCCCTATGCTGAAGAGGACATGCACTTGAAATGGTTGTTTCAACAAGACAATGACCCAAAACACACTAGTAAACGGGCAAAGTCTTGGTTCCAAACCAACAAAATTAATGTTATGGAGTGGCCAGCCCAATCTCCAGACCTTAATCTAATTGAGAACTTGTGGGGTGATATCAAAAATGCTGTTTCTGAAGCAAAACAATGTTGTTAAAGAATCATGGAATGGAATGTTGTTAAAGAATCATGGAGTGGAATAACAGCTGAGAGGTGCCACAAGTTGGTTGACTCCATGCCACACAGATGTCAAGCAGTTTTAAAAAACTGTGGTCATACAACTAAATATTAGTTTAGTGATTCACAGGATTGCTAAATCCCAGAAAAAAAAAATGTTTGTACAAAATAGTTTTGAGTTTGTACAGTCAAAGGTAGACACTGCTATTTTTTTGAACACACCCCTTTCAACTAATTGCCCAATTGCACAGCCTTAAGAGCGTGCATATCATGAATGCTGGGTCTTGTTTGTTTTCTGACAATCTACTGAACCTACTGGTAACTTATTTGCCACGTAGCAATAAAAAATATACTAAAAACCTTGATTATTCTGGTTAGTCACATTGTACTGCTATTATTTTGAACAATACTGTATATATATATATATATATATATATATATATATATATATATATATATATATATATATTTTCTGTAGTTGCTAAAGTTGGTCAGGGTATCTAGGAACTTTTAATTAATAATTCATGACCTGGGGTATAAATATGACGTGACACAGAGGCCTAATACTCTTACCCCTTTGTCAACATGGCAAAGACAAGAGAACACACCATTCAAGTAAGTCAAATGTGTGTCGACCTTCATAAGTCAGGCAATGGCTACAAGAAAATAGCCACTCGCCTTAACTTGCCCATATCTACAGTCAGAGGAATCATTAAGAAGTTTAAAACAACTGGAACAGTGAAAAACAAGGCTGGAAGAGGTCCCAAGTTTCTTGCCACAACGCACAGTGAGGATGATGGTAAGAAAAGTAAAAAAAAAATCCTAAGCTCACTGTCACAGAATTGCATCAAAGAGTGGCATCTTGGGGTAACAAAGTCTCCAAAACAACCATCAGACGCTCTCTACATGCCAACAAGCTGTTTGGGAGGCGTGCAAGGAAAAGGCCTTTTCTCACGAACACTCACAAACATTAATGTCTGGAGTTTGCTAAGCGGCACTGGGACTTCAACTGGGATCGTGTGCTTTGGTCAGATGAGACTAAGATTGAGCTTTTTGGCAACAAACACTCTAAGTGGGTCTGGCAAAAAACAAAAGATGAGTATGCCGAAAAGCCCACCGTGAAGTATGGTGGAGGATCTGTGATGCTGCTGGGCTTTTTCTCTTCCAAAGGCCCTGGGAACCATGTTAGGGTGCACGGCATTATGAATGCTTTGAACTACCAGGACATTTTAAATAAAAACCTGATGGCCTCTGCCAGAAAGCTGAAGATGGGTCGTCATTGGGTCTTTCAGCAGGATAATGATCCAAACATGTGGCAAAATCTACACAAAAATGGTTCAGCAGTCACAAACTCAAGGTCCTCCCATGGCCATCTCAGTCCCCAGACCTCAACCCAATCGAAAACCTGTAGGGCGAGCTAAAAAGGAGAGTGTATAAGAGAGGACCCAGGACACTCAATGATCTAGAAAGATTGTGCAAAGAAGAATGGTCAAAGATCCCTCTCTCGATGTTCTCCAATCTTGTGAAATGTTATAGGAGGAGATTAAGGGCTGTCTTGTTGGCAAAAGGGGGTTGTACATAATATTAACATCAGGGGTGCCAATAATTGTGGGACACATGATTTCAAGTGGGTTTTTTTTCTTAAATGTGTGATTTTTGTTTTACCATCAAAATAATGTACTTAAATAAAAGGATGGAATTTTCTCTTTTTTTGCATTTGGGTTCTATGTTGTTTTAAAAAAAAAAGGAGAATTCTTAGAAGTCCATGACCACATCTTAAACAGGGGTGCCAATAATTGTGGAGGGCACTGTGTAAATATGTATATATATATATATATATATATATATATATATATATATATATATATATATATATATATATATACACACATACACACACTAAAAAAGGTTGGGTTGTTTTTTTAACCTAACCGTTGGGTTACAAATATTGGGTCAATGTGTTGGGTTATCTTAAAATTTGTTGGGTCATTTTTAGTTATAACCCAACTGTTGGGTTAAATGTGTTTCCCGCTTCACTCCGGTTCAAATTTTAACGGTCGAGTCAGAGACTCAGCGCAGACATCAGCTTCAGCCTGCCTGATTATGAAGGGTAAGTAACTGTTAATATAATCGTATGATAACGGTTATAACATTAAGTATGTGTCTGATAAGTACATTTTTTTTTGTTTCCCTTTAGTCCGTTTGTTTTCCCCAGAGAATCAGATCGATTGTAAATTAATGTGTTTTGCTAAATGTGTTTATACTTATGTTTTAGACAATAGACTTTTTTGTGAAGAAATAATTGCAACAATAGAATTTTTGCCTGTTAATTGAAACATTTCAAGGTATGTAACCTGTTTAAATTAATGATACATTAGTTTTCAATTTTACTTAGACTTATGACTTCCAAAGATGAGGTGAAATAAGTGTATAATATATTATTATTACTTGATTTTATGATTATTTTTGTTTTATTATTATATTTTATATTCATTTTATTTGAAAGTCGTAACATTTGCCAGAATTGGTGCTCTGAATTTAACCCATCCAAGTGCACACACACCCGGAGCAGTGGGCAGCTATAGATCCAGCGCCCAGGGAGCAACTGGGGGTTCAGTGCCTTGCTCAAGGGCACTTCAGTCATGAGTATTGAGGGTGAAAGAGAGCACTGTTCATACACTCTCCCCCACCTACAACTCCTGCCAGCACCGAGACTCAAACCTGCGACTTTAATGTTACAGGTCCAACTCTCTAAACATTATGCCACAGCTGTGAACTGTATTTGCACATATGTGTGTTTTGATATGAATTGACACATTTGTACATCTTGAAAATGTCAGTTGTATTTTTACACATTCTTCTACATTTAAATAAAATATTGTAAAATACATTTGTAAATGTGTTATATGCATATTAAAATTAAATCTGTAATTTACAACGAAGTTGCTTCAAAATATGGTTGTATTAAGTAAATTTGAATAAAACTACTGATGTTAATATGAATAATTAACTCAACTGTTGGGTATCTTTTAACCCAACAGGATTTTGGGAAGGGGCTATATAGTTGGGTTAGTTTTAACCCAACATTTTTTAGTCTGTATGTATATATATATATATATATATATATATATGTATATATATATATATATATATATATATATATATATTTAGACACACACACACACACACATACGGCAGGGCCCCAAAACACCAGATAAGTAAAACTCTGTGAACCTAAATGTAACATTACCACAAACAGACATTAAAGATAAATGAAGAATTAACACCAACCTCTTTCTGGTTCCTCTTGTTTTATTCTCCAGGTTTCTGGTTCCTCTTGTTTTATTCTCCAGGTTTCTGGTTCCTCGTGTTTTATTCTCACGGTTTCTGGTTCCTCGTGTTTTATTCCCCAGGTGTCTGGTTCCTCTGGTTTTATGCTCCATGTTTCTGGTTCCTCGTGTTTTATTCTCACGGTTTCTGGTCCCTCGTCTTCTTTTCCGCATTTTTCTGGTTCCTCAAATTTTATTCCCCAGGTTTCTTGTTCCTCGTGTTTTATTCTCCAGGTTTCTTGTTCCTCTGGTTTTATTCCCCATGTTCCTGGTTCCTCGTGTTTTATTCTCCAGGTTTCTGGTTCACTCGTGTCCTCTTCTCTCTCCTCTTTAACAAACATCATTTTCACAGCAGCAGATCTCAGTTCAGCTGATACTCCTCCAGATATTCCTGCGTGATTCAAAACTTAGACGACTGTGAAGATGAAAATATTACATGTACGCCTATTTACTGATCTGATTAAGAAACTGTATTTTTCTCTTAAAAGAAACGTTTCTAACTGTTTGTGTTAAGGCAGCATGCCGACAGAACAACAACAAAGAGCGCGGCGATTGGCGGTTGGCATCCAGTTTAATGGTGCATTACCGCCACCTTCTGTTCCGGAGTGTGGATCAGTCAGTAGGTTTACAGTAATCTATAACAGTGGTTCTCAAACTGGGGGTCGCGACCCATGATTTCAAGGGGTCACGAGTTTGTTTTGAAATAATTCTGTATTTTCTGATTACAAAAAATATTTTTAAATACTAAAAAAATAAGATTACAAAGAAATTTTTTTTTCTTCTAAAGACAGAACTGATTAGAAGGTTTTTAAAAAAATTAAATATAATTTCGTGACTCTAAGATATGACGTCACCGTGCAGCGACTGATCGCTAGTTATCAATACTGCACGCAACTGCACGTGGAACCTGCAAGAATGGATAAAATTGTAATTCGCAAGGTTAAAAATGTTGAGAAAATTGTGGACAGTCTGCCTGAATCATCTGAACCGTGTACTTCTACAAAACACAAGAGCAAGACCCCTTCTGACCAATGTAGGAAACGTCGGAAATATCAAGAGGAATTCATAAAGTATGGATTCACTTGCTCTACTGTCAACGATGTGGACCATCCTCAGTGTGTAATCTGTTCAGAAGTGCTTGCCCATGAAAGTATGAAGACATTTGGAGACAAGACACCCTGCTTGTGTTGAAAACCCTATAGACTTTTTTCGCAGAAAAGAAAAGGAATTACAGATTCAAAAACGCACACTCGCACAACAAACCCAAATTACTGCTAATGCTCTGAAGGCATCTTATGAGGTGGCATACCTGATAGCACAGTCCAAAAAGCCACACACGATCGGGGAAACCTTGATTAAGCCCGCAGCTGTGGCTATGTGTCGGGCCATGCATGGTGAGAAAATTGCAAATGAGCTTATGACTGTCCCATTGTCGAATGACACGATAGCTCGCCGTATTCATGATATTTCAAAAGACATTAAGAGTCAATTGATTAATAGGTTAAATGGAAAGAAATATGCGTTACAGGTCGACGAATCTACCGATGTGTCTAATTCTTCTCAGTTGCTGGCATTCATCAGATACACATTTGATGGAAAAATGCACGAGGAAATGCTCTTCTGCTCAGTGCTGGAGGGGACTTGTACCGGCAGTGACATTTTCAACAAGCTGGACACCAGACTAAAAGAGATGCGACTTTCATGGGATAACTGTGTTGGCGTATGTACTGATGGTGCAGGTGCAATGGTAGGTAAAAACAAGGGACTCAAGGCAAAGGTTTTAGAAGTGGCTCCTCATGTTAAGTTTACGCACTGCTTCATTCACCGTGAGTCTCTTGCTAGCAAAGCACTTGATAGTGAGCTTAACAGTGTTTCTCAAAGGTGCAATCAAAATTGTAAATCACATAAAATCACGTCCAGTAACCAGTAGACTGCTAGCCACCCTTTGCAACGAGATGGGCTCGCATCACGAAGTGCTGCTGTTTCATACCGAAGTCCGGTGGTTATCTCGCAGGAAGGCACTCGGCCAGCTTTACGAACTGCGTGAGGAAGTGCACTCGTTGTTGAAAGAATCTAAATCTGAATTCGCGCACCACCTGACAGATCCAGATTGGTTATCGAAACTTGCTTATTTGGCCTGTATTGAATGAGAAAATTGATGCATTTGTGAAAAAGCTTGAAAGATGGGCTGAGCGAATTGAACAAGGTAATGTGGAGATGTTTCCTGAGCTGGATGAACATCTGGAGGAGAATGGACTGAGTCTAGGCAGCCTGAAAACACACATCACTGGTCATCTCCACGGCCTTTTGGAACAATTCCATAAGTATTTTCCAAAAGAGACGCAACCAGAACTGTATGACTGGATACGGCAACCATTCACCGAAACTAAGACTAATCTGCCCACAAAACTGGAAGATGCTTTGCTGGAGCTGTCCAGTGATCGGACATTAAAAACTTTATTTTCCAGTTCCACACTGCCTGAATTTTGGATCGCAGTAGCAGAAGAATACAGGGAGTTATCCGGTGTGGCAATGGATGTACTGCTTCCGTTTGGCTCTACTTATTTGTGCGAGCAGACCCTTCCGCCGTTACGTACATGAAAAATAAATACAGATCACGTCTTGATGTTGAGGATGATCTGCGAGTAGCCATATCCAACATCAGGCCACAGATTACGCTTTTGTGCACCCATCCCACTGAAAGGTAAGCCTAAATACAGTAAATATGATGGAAGTTTGTTTCCG
The DNA here is from genome assembly GCF_003368295.1 of Carassius auratus. Lineage (NCBI taxonomy): Eukaryota > Metazoa > Chordata > Actinopteri > Cypriniformes > Cyprinidae > Carassius > Carassius auratus. Next base: position 4,158,038 of record NC_039270.1, read on the forward strand.
CCATGTAAGAAGACATTTGAAAGATAATTGCGATTTTTTTTTTTTATCTAAAAATTGCGAGTTTAAATCTAGCTATTCTGACTTGGTTTCTCATAATTGTGAAATATAAACTTGCAGTGCGAGTTATTAAATTATAAATTATATAAAATCACAATTACCTTTTTTATTTTTTATTCTGTGGTGCAAACAAGCTTGCACAAGCGTGGATGTGGATTTAAAACAACTTTTTTATTTGTTTATTGTTTGTGTATTCTGTGGTAGTGGGTCGCGACTTCTCGTTGATGTTAGTTTAGGGGTCGCTGGCTAAAAAGTTTGAGAACCACTGATCTATAATATCAAGAAAAAAAAAGAAGAAAAAAAGGAAATATCTCCCTCTGATATTTCCTACAATGTAGAATTACATGTTCCACCGATTCCTCTTCCTGACATTCCTCACACATACCCGTCTGATGTTTCCCCACCATTCTTAATGTTTTATTTAGAGCACAGTGTCCCAGCCTTAGTCTCGTAAGTACCGTTTCCTCTTTTCTATCTCCACCTCCTACCTTATTTACTTTAATACTCTTTTGGATATAGTATAAATGTCTTCTTTTCTCCTCACTATCCCATATTGCTTGCCATTTTTGGTTAATTTTTTCCCAGATTATACATTTTACTTCTGCTTTACTGATTCTTATTTGCATTTCTACATGTTCCTTCTTTAATGCCTTCTTTGCAACCTTGTCCACTTTTTCATTGCCCTCCACTCCTATGTGTAAAAAAAAGTAACCAGTCCACCTTGGTGTGTTATTCTTGTAACTGAATAGAGAATTTCAAATAAAATATCCTGTCGACTTGAATGGAACGATATTAAACTAACTAGAGCTGAAGCTGAGTCTGAACATATTATGACTCTGCTAATTTTTGCTTTTTCCACCCAATGTAAAGCAACTAAAATTGCCACCATCTCCACTGTACATACTGCTAAATAATTAGATGTTCTTCTATTGATTTATTTTCCTCTTGCTGGAACCACCACACCCATTGTTTCAGGGTTCTTAGTGCCATCTGAATATATTTGAGTAAAGTTTTTATATACTTCAGTAATATAATCATTAAACACCCCAACCAGATCAGCACTTTCTTCTTTCCTTTTCACCTCTAACAAATACCAATCTACCTCGGGACATCTCATCTTCCATGGGGCTATGACTGGATGTACTATTGAAGAGCTGATTTTCATATCAGATACCCCAAGCCCTTTTGCTGTTTTGTTCCCCAAATAACCAAAGTTGTCCTTTTTACTTCCCTCTTTCCTCCAGCATTCCTTCAACACTTCTTTTGTGGGAGTCATTATGCTCCTGCAAGTTAACCCAGTAGTTTGCTATTATATGCCGTCTCCTCATCTCTCCTACCTCTACCTGAATAGCTGAGACAGGCGATGTCTTAAAAGCTCCACTACACAATCTCAATGCCTGAGCCTGGAAACTAATCTTCCTCTGAGGTTTACTGGTGTTTGTCAAACAAACGAATGTGTTTAGCGCCTCCAGCTGGACTGGAGAGTGCGAGACGCAGAGCAAATGAGAAGAGTATTACTGCACTACCGGAGGCTGCAGTTTCTGGACCGCAGTTTTAGGACCCTAGTTTCTTGTGACAGCGCAACCTACCGTACTGCATCAACACTAGGGACTTTAAGCAACAGCTGTGAATGGAACGGCTACAGCGAAAGGAAGTTTGCCGTACCGCCGTAGCCAAGAACGTTAAACTTACTAAGCAACGGTAAACAGGACAGCGCAACGCGCCATTAATCCATTTATTGAGATACAAAAAAATTTCATTTAAAAAAGCAAGAGAAGGATTGCTTTTGGCATTAAATGACAATCTTTTGTCAGAAGAGGAGTTTTTAATATTGTATGATGCAAATAAGTCTAAAAACCTAGATTTACCATGTAAGCAATACTTGCCTTTTAATCTTAATTACATGGAGGAAAACGAATGCTTAAATGAATTTCGTGTCAGAAAATGTGACCTACCAGTTCTGGTAGATGTTCTCGGGATTCCCAATGAGATCATTTGTGATCAGAGAAGTGTTGTGGGAGGAGTCGGGGTGCTCTGTATGCTCCTTGAGAGGCTGGCATACCCTTGCCGGTACAGTGACATGATGCAAAGGTTTGGTCACCGACAAGTCCCAGTCCTGTGCATGGCCACAAACTCCGTGTTGGACTTTATATATTCTGCACATCATCACAGGATAACGCAGTGGAATGTTAACATACTGAACCCTGTAGCATTGAGAAACTATGCTGACTGCATCCTCCAAATGGGAGCCCCTCTGAAAAATTGCTTTGGGTTTATTGATGGCACTGTACGACCCATTGCCAGACCAGGTGTAACACAGAGGATCCTATATAATGGACACAAACGCATCCACAGTCTAAAATGCCAGGCTGTAGCCATCCCTAATGGTTTGATTGCCCATCTGTACGGCCCTGTAGGCATGTCTGAATAATTTACCATCTATGGAATTTAAAAATATATTTTAACAGAGGGAAAGAAGCATGACTCTGGTATGCTGGCAGGGTCTGGTCTGTTGGCATTGCTGCAACGTCATGCCATCTCTGTAGATGGCCATCCAATGTGTGTGTATGGGGACCCAGCAATCCCCACTGCGTGTGCATCTGCAAGCCCCATTTCGACATGTTCATCTCACCCCTCAAATGATGGAATACAACAAACGAATGAGTGAAGTCAGAGTGTCTGTGGAGTGGTTGTTTGGGGACATAGCAAACTACTTCAAGTTCATGGACTTCAAAAAGAATAAAAAAATTGGTTTGAGTAGTGTTGGAAAATTGTATGTTGTATCTGCTTTGTTAAGAAATGCACTAACTTGTCTGTACGGTAATCAGACATCGCAGTTTTTTAACTTGGATCCTCCACACATTCGTGACTATTTTTCATGAGGTAACATATACATGTGTCACGGATACGAACCCCGTGAGTCCCTCCAGTGGCCAGCAGAGGGCACCATCACCCGAATACTGACACTTACAGGCATCCAAACACTCACGTACACTGATACTGACTACATTACCCAATAGCCCCGTACCTTGGACTGATCACCGGACAGGTGTTCCCTATCAGAGACTGCCATATAAGCCAGACCTTTGCATCACCTCATTGCGAGGTCTTGTTACTGCCACGGCTAACTTTTCTGAGCGTTTTACCCTGTCTTGTTTTCCCAGTTGCCAACCTTTGTTGTTTATCAATCTATGAATCTTTGCTGCCTACCTTTGAACCCTGATTGTTATACGGACTGTGATACTTGCTTGTTACCCCGACCCACTGCTTGGTATTGACTACGATTCTGATATTCCTGTTACACTGTGTTTGCTGATCCTGACCCTTCGCCTGTACGACCACGAGTGTTCTAATAAAAGCTTGCAAATGGATCCCAAGTCGAGTCATTCACCGTTACAACATGCAAAACTACACTGTTTTATAAATGCATTTAAAAATAAAGATAAATAAATATAACATAGTATACAAACACACAATATAAAACCAGAATTGTATTTAAAAAGAACAAGACATTTTATGATAACACATTTTTTATTTTATTATTAACAAAAATATAGTATACATAGTTAGTTAACACAAATACACAATATACATAAAGTAAAGTAATAAAGTATAGGCTACTAACATGTTATTAAAATATGCTATTTTATGTTAACAGATTTTATATTTTATTATGAATAGAAAGATTTATACATTTAAATGTTTTATGAATGAAACACAATTTTTTTTTTAAATAGCAAAAGAATAATCATTTCTTTGACATATTTTCATTTAGGCTAAGTAATGCTTGCCCTTGCTGTTGCTGAAGTAGCATAGTCTGCATTGCCTGCATTTGCTTTTGCTGTTGTTGCATTAGTTGCATCATGTCACTGATCTGCTTTTGTGTTTGTTGTGCTTCTTTTGCTTGCTCTTCAACCTGTATTTTTTTCAATTCCAATTCCTTTTCTCTTAGAACCCTCTCAGTCTGGCTTCTCTCCCTAAAAAACTCAATGGTGTCATTCCCACTCCTTCTCCTACGTTTGTTGTTTGTCCAGTCCTCTCCCTCTTCACTAAGCCTCCTGTTGGTCTGGCTAACCCTCTCCATGGCCTTCTTCCTTGCCTCTTCTGCTTTGGCCCTGTCTCTAACTTCCTCATACTCTCATCACTCCCTTTGTTTTCCTCAGTTGCTCTTTCTTTCTCTGTTATTTCTTCAATTAGTTCATCAAGTTCTGTTATTTCTGCAGATGTTCCACTGCTCTTCTCGTCTTTATTGTTTCTGGCCTTGAATTTCGTCTGAATCAAGTTGAATCTCTCCTTCACTGACCTCTGCATAACTCTGAATTTGGGTTCTTGAGAGCAATTCAGTGTGTCTGCTATACTTGACCAGGCCTTGCCCTTGCCCTATGTTCCATAGGGACTCTAATCAACAAGAAACATGAAGTAAATATAGCAAATGTTTGAAAAGTAAGTATTATTAACAGTCTTGATAGGTAACTAATAAAAATAACTAATCCATTAATCTATTTCTAATCTGTTAATCTACTTTACCAAATTAAACATATTTTAATAGCATAGTAATACATTTAACATGGATTTTGAGAAGGATAAATGCAATACTTACATTGTTCGCTTCAAATCATCTCACATCATCTCAATGCTGCCTGAGGTGTTGTTGCTAACAACTAGGGCTGTCAAAATTGCTCAAAAATGACGTTCAAATATTCCCTCTAAAAAATACATGAATATTCGAACTATTCGAACATCTGGTGGCGCATGTTGTCAATGACGCGCATGGTAAATTGTAAATGGTTCTCTGCACATGATGGTTTAAATGAACAAAAAAAATTTTGTGCAAGCAATTTAAGGTTGCGACTGTTGTCCCAAATAAAGCAGGCTTCATTCAGTGATTGAAACAAATATTATTAATATTAATTGAAGTTTTACAGCATATAGAACTGACATTGAATGCTTCAAGCGAGCTGTGCTGTGCTTAACCTGGAACTTTTCCTTGACATGAAATGATAAATAATAAAAATTCGGATCCATTGCTTGACAGAACTCTCCGAAGCGTGTCCCATCCGCGATAAGCTACTGATTGGTCTCATGTCCTTACAAATGAACTAAACTATTTTATCCGTTATGGCCTCTTGGCGTGTTGGCAAATCAGCTGTTCTCCCGTAGTAGACCGTTAAAGTAGAACGTCACAAAGTAGCAGTTAAATTTGCGCATGCGCAATACAACGCCAGAATGGCATTGCCATTCCACCAGAGGCTGTTGCTTAAAGTCCCTACTAATTAAAGATGAACGACGTGGACCGCAATCAGACGGTGAGTAACGATATTTAATTACGTTTTATTTTATAACGTTTAAACGGTGCAAAGTTTACATAGTGAAAACTGCTAACTATGAATTCATAATTAATTCCCACAAAATTAAGAATTTGTGAGCTAGTTTTATTAATTACTATGATGTTGATTAGTGGCCATAATTTCATAAATCCTTGTTTTAGTTTTAATGACGAAGTATTATAAGTGAATCTAGCCTGCACATTAATTAAACTTATCAAATGACAAGAGCATATTTGATGTAAGGTTTGTACCTATGTATTGTACCTTATACATATGTATAACGTTACTGTTGATAAACGATATAAAAACAGACGTCACATATGACATGGATGGTAGCATTTTAATAAAACTGTTAACATTATGGCAGCTTTTTTTTTTTTTTACCTAAAATTGATGTGTCTGCATTGTCTGCACTGGAGCATTTCAGTGGGCTTAAATAGATCACTCTTTACAACAGATTTAGTTCCCAAACAACTGACAGTTTTGACCTAAATATGATTTTCAGTTACAATAATTAATCCAAAATTTCAACATTAATAACTTACTTTAGCAACATCAGATGCACACGCGCTCACAAGATCTCCCGGTTCTTACTTTTGGACACTCACACTAGACGGTTCATTTGAATCAGTGAGTGGTCGACTCCAGAACAGCTGCAATCCATAGACAGTAGGCTGCAATCGGATAATTCTAATTCATAAACAAATCATTTGGTGCGATTTAAAAGTTTATTTTGAAAAGACTCAGTTTGTTCATGATGAATCAGACACCGCTTCTGCGTGTCGGAGCACGTGATATATTATAGGGAGTAACGATATGTTTTATGAAATGTAGTGAAGTTAAAAGTACGATTTTATGCTTTGGAATGTAGTGAAGTAAAAGTAAAAGTCAAAATAAAACTACTCCAGTAAAGTACAGATACTTGAAAAATGTACTTAAGTACAGTAACGAAGTAAAGCTACTCCGTTACTGTCCACCACTCTTGTGAATACTGGCTTAGTCATTGTTTTACCATATTTATGTATAAAATATCTTTAATAATTAAAGAGCCAGTAAGATGAAAATTCTAAGCTTCCTATCACTGTTTATAAGTCCTGTACAATAGGTTTAAATCCATCCAAGGTTAAAAAACATTGTCATTTTGTCAAAATATCATTTTTTTAAATTACCTCAATTCTCAGAGATCCCCAAACGGTTCGTGCGAAGTTGTTCAAAAGATTCAGTTTCATTAAACCCCACCTTTCGGTAGCATACTGTGTTCTGATTGGTCAACTGACATAGTTTTGATTGGTTGTTCCGCACACAACTTCATGGTAAACAATGCGTTAGCATCTTTTTGGGTCGAATTATGTCTTATTCCTCTCATCGCGAAGCAAACAGTAAAATAAAAAACTTGGACAGTCTCGCTGCTTTTTCTTCTGTGTGGGTGTATTCAAGCCGCGCGCTTCAGTGGTCACATTAGATATAATGAAGGGAGACGTGAAAAATGGACATCGCGTTGTTTTCATATGGATTACTTTATCACAGAATATCTGTTAGCAGCACTTGTTACACTTCATTTTAATGACGTGTTTGTAAATGAAGATCAGTGCAGACAAAGGCTGCAGACAGCACACATACAGATAAGACGCTCGGGAGAAAACAGACACATAACTTCATAATCATACTTCGCGTTGTGATTCGGAGATGCTCGTTGGTCTAAATAAAGTTGGTAATGAACCCTCTTTTATGGCCAAATGCTTTGAAAATCCTGCTGTACTCACCGAGATTAGAAAAGCAGTCACCAGTGAAATGTTGTGAACACAACAAAAAGGATTTGTTGTACTGCTCTGGTATTGTGGTAAAAATGAATTTTAGCCATTGGTTCTTCTGATCTTCATTCTTTGGCAGTGAAAATAAAACAAACTTGCCTTTACAATTAAAAACACACTGTCTCCTTGACATGATGCTATCACACCAACCAGAGCGTCTGTGTGGGGGGTGGGGCAGGTCAGAGTTCAGTTTCTCCCAAGACGGTAGGCGGAGATTATTATGCAAAGTGTTCCTAGTGACGTACATAGAGATGGGCAAAATATTTGAAATCTATAACGACTCGTTTCAGCGTTTCAGAGTCAAATCCTTACTTTAGGAGCCAATAACTTTATAAATCGTGTACTTTTTGGTTTAATTAATTTGCACATTGTTTACACTGCTGCAAGGACTTACACTTTACACACACACACACACACACACACACACAGACTGGCATATAGTACTTATGAGGACAGTTAGCATTAATCATGGTTTACAAGGACAAGCCTTTCCCAACATCAGGGTTACAATTCAGTTATGCAAAAGGCTTAAGTTATTGATTAATAAGATACATCTGACTTTATATTTAGCATATAATGTACACCATCAAGAAAACTTGCTACAGAAATTTCACAGGTTTATAAGGTCAAAATACAATCATGGTTTAAAGGGACATCATGGTTTATGAGGTCTATAATACACACATTTGACCACTTGCTGGTCTACGAGGACATAAATGATCGTTAATACCGAATGAATATTAATAATAAGTTTAAGATGTAAATAGTTTTTAACATTTTAAAGTGATATTCTAATCAAATTTTAAATGTCATCTTTATATTTTTAATTTTTCCTGCCATTATGTTGTAATTTTTCTAAATCCATGCAACTGATCAAATTCAAGATCCAAATCTTTATGCAAAACACAACACATCAGACAATATATATGTACTGTCTTTATTTCAAGGAATATCTAAAATAATATACAACAGTATTTTTAGCTAATTGCTTACTTGCAAATAATTTAATTAAAATTGTTTTTAAAAAATCACTCATAAATGGATGTATACATTCACTATTTCACAACAGATAATTAAGAATAAAGAATAACATTAATAAAAACATTTCAATTTATAATAATCACTTGTCACACAACAATACATTAAAACAAGTATATACGTTAAATTACTATTTCATAAAGTAGATATTAATTTAAACATTTAAAAAAATAATAAAAAAACTCACTGAACTTTAATAAATCAACAGTCATCGCAGTCATTGCTTAACCCTGCTACAGCTAAACTATTGTATATTTATGGAGGACCAAATTTCCAGAAAAGAAAAATAAACATATATATATACACATACACACACACACACACACACACACATATATAAATATATATATATATATATATATATATATATATATATATATATATATATATATATATATATATACACACATAGTAGGAAAATTTACATATAACATAGTATTCAAATTAACTAACATTGTATACTAATATATATAATAGTAGGAAAATTAAGAAATAAACTACTTGATGAAACAAATATAATTACAGCTTGTCTTCAGACCATATAACAACATCACTTTCATAACGAAAATGTTCTAAAAGTGCTAAACATGCTATTTGTTTCCCCAAAGTTTAATGAGCGATTATTGGCACAACAGTATGTGGCAACTAGCTTGTTCCGAGTGGTTGTTAGATGGATGCTTTCTGGCCCAACTGAATAATTCCCACTCACAAATTTATATGATGAGATTTATTCACTCATTTTATCATAATATAATTGATACAATAATAGCATAAAAATCCCAAATTTATTTTTTTATTACCTTTTTTATTCACTTTTTCTGTATTTGTTTTTAATTGTTATTTATACCCACATTAATTTATTTTTACCTTTCTGTGTGAAACATGGAAATGTCCTTACATAGCTCCAGCGCATCATTACTAAATAAGCAACTGGAATCGGGAGTTGCTATGGAATGAGGCAAATCAACTCGAGAGTTATTATAACTCTCATTAACATGTCAAATTATTTTGTAGTGTCCAGTTTTTCAGAAATAGAATCTATCCAGGTTACTGTTTGATCCTTTGCACGGTATATTAATCAAGGCCAGAACCCTCAACATCATCATATTCAAGGCTGATGTCACTTAGTGAACCGTAGGTTGCTACTCTAATGTTCTTATTTGGTCAATTTAAAGAAATTTTTAATTTACCAACCAACCAATGGCTTTTACACCTTTGGGAGTTAAGTTTTTCTCTGTGATTATAAAATAAACATAGTCTGGGTTTCTAGGTGTCATCAACCTAGAAATAACTTTGAACTCACCAGTTGACTTGACATCTCATAGCAAACTTTGATCTCTATTCCTTAGTTAGATCTGACAATTGATGCTTCTGTGTGTGACCTCTTAACCAATGATTCACTGTAGCTATGCGAGGACTATCTAAAAGGAATATATAAAATCGCAGATAATAATAAAAAGGAAAGGAAAGCTAAAGGTAACAGAAATAAATTCAGGATTAAATTTTCATTGAAAAAAAAAGTTATCTATTTTGTAAATTATATTTTGTAAAGTCATTTATTCCTTTCATTTCCTATTAAATTTGTTTATTTATTCATAATTTCTGCAGATTTGGTCCTCCATGTACTCTGGGTGTAGTGTCTCTCTATCACAGACACTTTGTATAAAATTAAAAGAAAAGTAAAACTAATTCAATTTAAATCAATTCAATTCATTCTAATTATAAATATGTTCACTGTGTCAGTTCTTTTTCCTTTCAAAGTTTTTCTGAATAGATCAGAAGTCTTGCAATGCATTTTTTCGCTTTAAACACACTCCTTTGTTTCGAACGAAGTCCCTGATATTTTGAATCGTTCGTCCATGCAGAATTTTCTTCTCCACATTTTTGCAAGAATGGCACTCCTTTAGAGAGGCAAGATGCCCCTTGATTATGTGAGTTTTAAAGTGCCTGAAAACTGCTTCCACTTCTTGCTTTGTCCATGGCTTTTTTACATAGTTTGGCCTGATAGGTGCTAAAAAAAAGAAACATACAAATAAGATCAAAATATTTTGGTATTTATTCCTCCACCTCAAATTAGTTGCATTGTGATATTAAAATAAGTTAAATAAATGTATGCATTCGGCAGACGCTTTTATCCAAAGCGACTTACATTGCATTCAGGCTAACAATTTTTCTTAACTTATGTTCCCTGGGATTCGAACCCCCAACCTTGTGCTTGCTAAAGCAATGCTCTTCCACTTGAGCTACAGGAACACTATATTACTTTTTTGCTTACATTTAAACCATTTATTAATGACCTTACAAATTCAGCTTATACCTTCATTTGCAGTGATCACAGTATGGTTAACTGCATCATTTGTTTCCATAGAATCACCTGTAAATGAGAATTTGGAGGGGGGAAAATGGCTTATTGCATACATTTTTAAATAGTTTGTCCAAACAATGACCAGCCAAACAACATCTAACATTTAAGCAGCATGGAAATAACTGGTGTCTTCCAAACCAAGCCACCTTGTCATGCAGATTTAACTAGGGTTGGGTACCGAAACGTACCTATAGAACCGGTATGCACCGAACCGAATGCAGATTTTGGTGCCTCTGAGAAATCGAATTGATATATATGTCCTGGTTCTCCGAAATGTACAAAGGAAGCATGGGCATCGCTAGGCTTTTTTAGCGGGGCTATAGCATTAAGCTCATAAACTGTACTCAAATTTGCAATCGCCTCAGAGTCAGTCCCCTTAAATTTCATATGAAAGCGGCAGCAGACCTGTTTCCTCCCCGTCTTTCAACATGAGCATCGAGAGCGGACTCAGACATGGAGGACTGTGTTTATCGATAGATTATAATTTCTGTATTTGTATAGTTCTTTGTTATAAATACGGTTTATAAAAGATCATGAGCAACCGGTTTCCCATCTACTGTGAAGTTTTCGCTGTTCACCGCTCATCACACCATAGCCGTTTCCTCTAGGGCTGGGACAACGCGTCAAGGTCTTCGATGACGTTGATGCAAAAAATAAGTCGACGCAAAATATGCGCATCGATTCGTCAACCTGTTTTTATTTCTCTAAAAATGTTTGCAAAACGTTTACCTTATGTGCGCTGAATATACGCGAAGGCTGGATCAACATTCTGTCCAACGTTATATAACCAATCCAGGGTTTGTCTGCATTGATCTTTTTTTTGGCGGCTGTCAAAGCCTTATTTGATCTGTGAGTGATGTAGAATAGGATGACTGCTGCGTCTGACAGGGCGTGTACGAGAGCGAGCCCCAGCTGCGCGCGCAAACTCACTGTCTTCAAACTACACGAGCGCTTCTTGCTCTCTCTCTCCCTTGTGCATATTAATCAAAATCATTAAACACGATAGAAAAAGGGCGAAACACCAAAGTTTCACACGCGCTCGCGCACTCACAGTCTTCAAACTACACGAGCGCCGTCTTGTGCTCTCTCTCTCTCTCTCTCTCTCTCTCCCTCGTGCATATTAACCAAAATCATTAGACACGATAGAAAAAGGGCGGAACGCCAAAGTTTCACGTGGAACATTCTGAGATTTTTTTTTCTCCATGACAGGCTGCTGGCTTTCACTGTTAATGTTTTTTTTTTTTTTTTTTTGTAAAAGCACTCTCTGTATTAGCTTAAAGCCCTCAAGTTTACATTGGTTACGGTATTCTTTAAATTGCTCTAAACAAGTATTTTGGGTGACCTTTTTTATTGAATGCTAGACATCAAGTTGTTGTTATTTTCATCTGAAAGAAGAACTTTTTTTCAGTAAGCTAGGTCCTATGTGTTCAGTTAGCTTGTTTCAGTAAGCTATGTGTTTTCAAGGGCTTCAAGGTTTTATTGAATGCGATCTTTGTACAAGTGCAAAGTAATGCATTCTTAGTCAGTCTTTTATTTTGTAATTTTAAGAGCAATAAACATATATTGCAATAGTAGTCAATTAATGGGGAGATAATCGAAATCGAATCGGTCCGAAAAAATTAATCGTTAGATTAATCGATACAACGAAAAAATAATCGCTAGATTAATCGTTTAAAAAATAATCGTTTATCCCAGCCCTAGTTTCCTCCAGTGAAAATCTAGACCTTAACATACATAAACACATACTTTAATTTCACTTATTTAAATATACTTCATTTAATTAAAAATACTCTATACATACACTACTGTGCAAAAGTCTTAGGCATGTTAGTATTTTCACCCCAAATAATGGTGCTCAGCCAGTTATTTATATCTTTTGCTCTAGTGTGTCAGTAAAAAATAGTGTAGAGTGTAGGCTACATTTCCAAACATTAATTTTGCCATCAATTTTAATAATCTAGTGAGATTTTTGAATGCACAAGCAGTCTGCAAGACGGTGCTCCCCATAGAGATCTGCTTGTGCATTCAAAAATCTCACTAGATTATTAAAATTAATGGCAAAATGAATGCTTGGAAATGTAAACTGATATTTTCTACTGGCATACTGTCACATCCACACAAGGAGAGGAGAAGACGGGTAAGTATTTTCGTGAAGCTTTATTAACATAGGACTTTAACAGAGCAGGTAAGTGAGGTCACAGACGGTGAATCTTCAAGCACTGATCAACTGGTGAGTTCAAGCACAAAGCTAAGCCAGACAACAAAGAGTCACTTCCCTTAATCGCTGTGTCTGAATCTCCACAGAGTCACAATTACGGTCCACAAGGAGCAGGCAGAAGATCCACAAAGAGTGTCCATGCAATCTTGATTCCAGCCGGTGAGTGAGTGAGTGAGGTGAGTATTTAAAGGTGTGGTGATTGCTGGTGCAGGTGCAGGTAATTAGTATTCAGGTGACGGTTCACGTGGGCGGTGCATGGGAGATTGAGTGGATGGTGACTGGCAATGGTGACTGGGGCTGAGGGAACGAGCTGAGGGTGTGACACTACCCCCCCCCCACGGGTGACTCCAGGCACCCTAGAGCGGTGACGGGGACGACCACGACCTCTGGGAGCCGGGCGGTCCGGGTGTTGTCGGTGGAACTCTTCGAGGAGAGCCGGATCCAGGATGTCATTGCGTGGTACCCACGACCTCTCTTCGGGACCGAACCCCTCCCAATCTATGAGGTATTCCAGGTGGCCGTTCCGCCGCCGGGAGTCGAGGATCTCTTGGACCTGGTAGATGTTGTCTCCGAGGATCTCGGGTTGGTTTGGAGGGGGAGGCGGTTCCGGTTCTGTGGAGGAAGGAGAAACTGGATCAGTGTGACGTTTTAGCAGTGAGACGTGAAACGTGGGTGAAATCCGGTAGCGTGGTGGTAGGTCCAGGCGGTAGGTGACGGGATTTATCTGGGAATGGATGGTGAACGGCCCTATGTAGCGGGGACTCAGCTTTTTGCAGGGCAGTCGGAGGCGGATATCCCGAGTGGAGAGCCAAACCTTGTCTCCAGGCAGATAGACGGGATTAGGCGATCTGCGGTGGTTAGCGGTCTCTGTATGCCTCCGAACTGCCCGTTGGAGATGGATGTGAGCTGAGTCCCACACCCTCTCGCTCTCCTGGAACCAGTGATCTACCGCGGGCACCTCAGAGACTTCTCCTGACCAGGGAAACAGCGGTGGTTGATAGCCTAAAACACATTGAAAAGGGGTTAAGCCTGTAGTGGTTTGGCGAAGGGAGTTTTGGGCATACTCAGCCCACGGCAGATACTGGCTCCAGGTATCCTGGTGTTGGGAGCAGTAAGTACGGAGGTACCGTGAGATTTCTTGAATCTTCCGCTCGGTCTGGCCGTTGGTCTGAGGATGATATCCAGAAGATAAACTGACGGATGTTCCGAGGAGTTGGAAAAATGCTCGCCAGACCCTGGAGATAAACTGAGGACCTCTGTCCGATACAATGTCCTCTGGAGTGCCATAATTCCGGAACACGTTGGTGAAGAGGGCTTCGGCGGTCTCGAACGCTGTGGGAAGACCTTTTAAAGGGATTAGTTTGCAGAATTTAGAAAAACGATCTACAACAACCAGAATGGTAGTGTACCCCCGTGAGGGGGGAAGGTCAGTGGCGAAATCCACCCCTAGATGGGTCCAGGGTCGGCGAGGAATGGGCAGTGGTTGTAATTTACCCACGGGAAGTTGACGAGGTGTGGTGGTAACGGCGCAGACCGAGCATCCGAGGATGTACCGGGTAACGTCACGAACCATGTTTGGCCACCAGTACTTCTGCTGGATGAGCGAGAGGGTTCGCCTGCTGCCAGGGTGTCCTGAGCCAGGTGACGTGTGCGCACTTTCCAGTAGAGGGAGTCGCTGGTTTGTGGGCACGTACATAAGACCCGTGGGAACCTCCGGAGGTGCAGGCTCCTCGAGGGTGGCGGCTCGAATTTCCTCGTCGATCTGCCAGAGGATGGGCGCGAGGAAAACGGAGGGTGGTAGTATCGAATCAGGCTTGTTGGTGTCTGGTTCTGGTGAGTACATACGGGACAGGGCATCTGCTTTAGTGTTCTTGTGACCGGGCTGATACATGATCTGAAAATTAAAGCGAGCAAAGAAGAGTGACCAACGAGCCTGACGAGCATTGAGTCTTTTGGCGTTCTGCAGATATTGGAGATTTTTGTGGTCGGTGACAACAGTGAATGGAAACTGGGCTCCCTCTAGCCAGTGCCGCCACTCCTCAAGGGCGAGTTTAATGGCCAACAACTCACGGTCTCCGATTCCATAATTGCATTCGGCAGGAGAGAGTTTCCTAGAGAAGTACGCACACGGATGGAGTGAGCAAGGTTCACCAGACCTTGGGGATAACACGGCTCCAATGCCGTGATTGGCCGCATCAACCTCTACGACGAAAGGCTTGGACGGGTCAGGATGTCGAAGAATGGGTGCTGAGGTGAAGAGGTGTTTAAGATGGCTGAAGGCCTCTCGAGCTTGGGGTGTCCAGCGCAGCTGGCGCTGACCTCCTTTTAGGAGGGATGTTAGAGGAGCCGAGTGCAGGCTGTAGTTCTTGATAAAGCGTCGGTAGAAATTGGCAAAGCCAAGGAAACGCTGGAGTTCTTTCACCGTTGTGGGCTCCGCCCAGTTGGCCACAGCATCCACCTTGGCAGACTCCATCTGAACTCCCTCCGCAGAGATCACGTATCCGAGGAAGGAGACGGTAGTGCAGTGAAACTCGCACTTCTCAGCTTTTAGGTAGAGGTGATGGTCTCGGAGTCGTTGTAAAACGTGGCAGACATGGGTTTGGTGTTCTTCTATGTTCCGGGAGTAGATCAGGATATCGTCTATGTAGACAATGACGAATTGGTGGAGATAATCACGGAATATTTCGTTCATGAAGCTCTGGAAGATGGATGGACTGTTAGCAAGCCCATAGGGCATAACCTGATATTCGTAGTGCCCGGCAGGGGTGATGAAGGCAGTCTTCCACTCGTCTCCCTCTCGGATACGGATCAGGTTGTAGGCACTGCGGAGGTCGAGTTTGGTGAACACCTTGGCTTTGCGCAGTTCCTCCAGAGCCGCCGGAACGAGTGGTAACGGGTAGGCGAACTTGACGGTGGCATCATTTAGCACCCGATAGTCGATGCATGGTCGAAGTCCGCCATCCTTTTTGGGGACGAAGAAGAAACTGGATGCAGCTGGAGATGTGGATGGTCTGATGAACCCCTGATCGAGAGCCTCCTGGATGTATTCCTCCATCGCCACCTGCTCAGGACGGGAGAGTGGATATATTTTCCCATGTGGTAGCTTGGCACCTGGCAGCAGGTCGATACAACAGTCCCAGGGCCGATGAGGCGGTAATCGGGTGGCTTGTTCCTTGCTGAACACATCGGAGTAGGAGGAGTAAAGGGCAGGTCTTCCTATGGAGGTGGAGTGCAATTGAAGGTGCGGTGGCGCAGACTGTGAACTCTGGACTGGTGAACGGTGAATGTGACTCTGGCATTCCGGGTCCCATGCCTGGATTTCCCCTGTGCTCCAGTTGATTTGTGGGTTATGTTGGGCCAGCCACGGCCTACCCAGGACGACGTCAACGGTAGCGCGAGGAAGTACGAGGAGGGCCAGTTGTTCCCGGTGTCCGTGGGGCAGAACGAGTTGTAGCTCGTGTGTCCTTCTAGTTATTTTGCCACCGCCTAATGGTGATCCCTGGATGGTAGTGATACGGTAAGTGGTCTCATTCTGGATGATGGGAATACGGTGCTTGGTTACGAAGTGAGATGAGATGAAGTTGCTTGCGGCTCCGGAATCCACCAGGACATGGATGGAAAGATTACGTGAGTTAATTGTTATCTGGGCTTTGATATGAGGTATGTGAGATACAGATGGGGTAATTGAGACTGTACTCACCATTGGGCGAGGCGGACGGACCGGGCAGGCGTGGATCAGGTGAGTGGCCTCGCCACAGTATAAACACAGCCGCTCCTGGATGCGGCGTCTCCGTTCAGAGGCATCTAGGCGGTAGGAGTCGGTGATCATGGGTTCCTCCTGGTCTCGTTGGGGCGAGGGCGTTCTGGCCGATGGAGAGAAGGCATATGAAGCCGGGGAGGCACAAGCCGAGAGGTGCTGAGCAACATTTATAGTCTTTCTAATGAATGTCACTAGACTGACATTATCGTCGTAAACGACCATTTGCTTTCTGATCTGGGGTTTTAAACCTTTACGGTACGCAGCTAGTAGGGCAGTTTGGTTCCAACCACTGGTGGCGGCTAATGTCCGGAAACGGAGAGTGTAGTCGTGTATTTCAGCGGCTCCCTGCCGGAGATTTAAGAGTTCATCATGGGTTGAGAGAGGAGTTAGAGCCACCCCGAACACTTCCTGGAGGTGGGTGACGAAGGCGTCGAATGAGGATAGAACTGGACTTTGGGAGCTCCAAAGAGCCTCTGCCCATTGTAGCGCTCGTCCGGTGAGAAGAGAGATCACAAAGGCGACTTTGGTGGCCTCATTGGGGAATTTACAGGTATTTGCGTTGACGAACAGTGAGCACTGCAGAATAAACCCACTGCAGCCACTCGGTTCACCCGTATAGCACGTGGGACGTGCAAGGGGCGTGCTGTTGGTGGCGGAAGCACCGGTTTCGGTGGGTGGTGAAACTGACTGTAGTACTTGGCGGAGGGCAGTCACCATTTCGGTGAACGGGTCCGGAGCCGCTCCCTGAGCTGCAGCGTTAACATCCATGGGAGATATGAAGTTCTGTTTTTTGGGGCTGGAATCCTGTCACATCCACACAAGGAGAGGAGAAGACGGGTAAGTATTTTCGTGAAGCTTTATTAACATAGGACTTTAACAGAGCAGGTAAGTGAGGTCACAGACGGTGAATCTTCAAGCACTGATCAACTGGTGAGTTCAAGCACAAAGCTAAGCCAGACAACAAAGAGTCACTTCCCTTAATCGCTGTGTCTGAATCTCCACAGAGTCACAATTACGGTCCACAAGGAGCAGGCAGAAGATCCACAAAGAGTGTCCATGCAATTTTGATTCCAGCCGGTGAGTGAGTGAGTGAGGTGAGTATTTAAAGGTGTGGTGATTGCTGGTGCAGGTGCAGGTAATTAGTATTCAGGTGACGGTTCACGTGGGCAGTGCATGGGAGATTGAGTGGATGGTGACTGGCAATGGTGACTGGGGCTGAGGGAACGAGCTGAGGGTGTGACACATACTACAGCAAAAGATATAAATAACCGTCTTAAAACCCTTTTTTGGGATGAAATTACTAATGTGCCTAAGACTGTATTTTACAAACTACATTGTTGCTACTTTATAAAGAATGTCCATACAGACATTCACAGAACTGATTAAAGACAGTGACAGACAGCACTCATTTTAACTAAATTTCAGAGTGATCAACAGAGATACAGTAGAAAGATTTGCGTGGTTATATATTAAACAATGACCCAGATCATGAAATACATTTTGTAGGGTTAGAGTAAGGGAAGCTTGGGAAATGAGAGCATCCAAGAAGCGTGTGAAAGCAATGGATTTATTATAAATATTTTGTAATGTTCTCTAAATGTTATCCATAGTTTTTGCGGCTCCTTTTTTTTTTTTTTTTTTTTTAAGTATCGGTTCTGGCACTGTTTAGGCACCGGTACAGTTTTAAAAGTATTGAAATGGCACCATTATCGTTAAAAACCCACTCGATACCCAACCTTAGATTTAACATGACTAAGAATATCTTTTGAATCTTTTGAAATAAGCATTTTACAGAGTAGCAAGCTTTTGTATTTTTCAACTGAAATGTGTTTTTAAATAAACATTGCAAGAACATTGAATTATAATTTCAGACTTCAACTTTCATTACACACCAGAAGTGTCATCCAGATGTTGCTCATCTTCACATGAATCTTCACTGTCACTCTCATTGACTTCTGCAAAATCTAAATGAGATGGAAAAATGTAATAAAAATAAAAGTGTATAAAAACCCTGTGGTCTGATTGTATGGCTTAATTACTAAATAATAAAGTTTATTGTTACAAACACACCTACATATCTACTATAGACGGTTTCAACGGGCTCACGCGCCTGGCCCTAAGTTAACTTCCGGTCTGTGTTGTGTATATCGGTCTGGCTGCGGTGCCTTCTACAAACACAGTTAAAGTTAAGGTGATGAGTAGACTGAAGTTGGGCTCAGGTGGTTGTGCTGTTGGATGTGTTTCCCATACATTTATTTATTTTTGGAGAATCGCCACGATTTTAAAACTGACCGATTTTCAAAAAAGGCTTCATTGAATAAACATGAGTAACGTTACATACTGCACGTTTAATAATTCCTTATATTTTAAATGTTTAAATATCAGAACGAGGCACTTGTGTTTTTATATCACTATTTCTGAGGAAAGACCTGCATATTATATGCCTGATAACGCAGCGTTTGTGAGCGTAGCTCTGCTTTGTTTAGAGCTGTTACTGGGGAAACCTCTATTTCTAGCGCTTTATGCATCTCCTGCTCGGAAAAAAATTAATTAGCATTTTCATTAAGTCCACCTGATCTACGCTGCAAACATATTTTGTTTATTATCAAAAAAATATATATTCTAGAGGGACTTGGCTGTTGTTATTGATTCTATTTGGAAGTCTACCGGAAGTTAAGTTAGGGCCACAAAAGCGCGCATGAGCAGTAATATTTGTTTATGTTGTTGCTGTTGAAACCGTCTATACAGCAGGTGTCCCCTACCACATTCCTGTAGTCCCCCAACACTACACATTTTGGTCTCAAACTCCATACCTGGAGGACCACAGCTCTGCAGTTTTGTTTCAACCCTAATCAAACACAACTGCTCCAGCTAATCAAGGTCTTCAGGATTACTAGAAATGTCCAAGCAGGTGTGAGTTGGAGTTGGCTGGAGATAAACTGTGGTCCTCCAGGAATTGAATTTGAGCTTTGTCTTACATTTCAGGTCTTGGAAGCAGGGATGGGGAAACTCGGTCCTGGAGGGGTACTGTCCTACAGAGCTTAGCTCCAACCCTAATCAAACACACCTTAACCAGCTAATCAAGGTCTTCAGGATTAGCAAAAGGCTACAGCCAGGTGATTTATCAGGGTTGTAGCTAAACTTTGCAGGCCAAAAATATAGTAATTTCCCTATACAGTAGTGCAGCAGTTTTCAATTCAAGCCCCCCGCTCTGCACATTTTGTATTTTTCTCTTATCGCTTCAGATGTTCGTTCTATTCGAACGTAAGTGACCTGGGAAGTGGACATTACAGGATATTCCGCCATGAATCCAGTTAGAAGCGAACATATATTTTCCATTCAAAGTGCATTGAAGTGTGCGAGATGTGAATTTAGATTGTATTTATTAACTGAGGTATATGATGTCACACTTGTCCATGTGTGCAGACATTGCGTAGCTCAAATCTGTGAATGAATTTTCCAAAGTGAAGTAAACTCCCAATAGATTTCCCCTGCTCTGGGAGTAGGGAGCAATGAACACAGTGTAAGGATCATGTCAGTCAGAACAAAGATCATGCACAGAGCTCACTACTATTAAATAAAGAGCTTCACTTTATTAAATGCAGAACTTTTTTTCTGGGGACGGGGCAGGACGGGGCTTTCGTTATTCAAACTGATTTTCTTTTTCATGAATATATGATTGACCTGAAGAATGAAAGCTGTATAATAATACACTTTGAAAATGATGAGCTACATCCCTGCTTATCGACACTAGGGGTGTGACAATACACTTAGCTCTCGAGATGAGACAAAATATAGATACTTGGTTCACTAGAATGTCACAATATTTGAATACTATTTTTACAAAATTTCTAATGACACAAAAATTATTTTAAATTACAAAAAAATAAATAAAACAAAGCAGTTGAATTTAGAAATATTTTCATTACTATAAGACTAATTAATGATTGAGTAATCTAATATATATATTTTTTTAGCAACAAACAGACCTAAGTAATCTAAGAAATCCAGGATTTAGTTTGACTATTTATATATAAACTAACAATAAGGCAATAATAATTGACTCAAATAAAATGCTTAAATATTACAAAAATGTACATACCTTGGATTTCATCGAGAGATTTTCCCTGAAGTTCCGCAACATTTCCTTTTTCCAATGCTAAAAGCATTTTTGAAATTTTTGCGACCTGAACTGTTGCATCCGGGAGTCTGTAATAATCCCTGTGGACCCTTATATCATGGCCCAAAAATTCAGCAAGTTGGTCCATCTCATTGTTTTTCAGGTTGAGTATTTGTGATGTTGTTGCAACCTGTTTCCGCAACTGAGTGGATCTCAAGTATTCAGGATTCTTTGCTCCAGATTCTTCTGCAAACTTTCTAATGCAGTCATGTCCTCTGAAATATGTCACACATTTTGGAACTGCAAACAAGTATCCATTTTCATCCAGGACATCGCAATCCTTTCTTTTTTCTACCAGCAATTTGAGTGCATTTACAAGATCTGGGGTCAGCAAAACAGCAACTTTCCGGTCTTTCTTTCCCTTGATTTCAACCCTACTCAAGTAAGAACAAAGACGTTTTTCGTATTTTGAAAGTCCGAATTCTGGAAGAGTAGATGAGGAAGCTCTTTCAATAAAATTCTTCAGTTGCATTCTAGAAACTTCTCCAGAACGTCGTCGGTTGAATATAATTACTCTTGTGAGACAGACTCTGGCAAGGTCAGAATAATTCTGAATTGAGGCAGATTTTTTCAGTTTGTTGTAGGCTGATTCTGAAACCTTTTCAAGATGTTTGTGCAAAGTATGGATGTCCTCCGTCCGTGGTAAGTTTACTGTTTTGTTGTACTTCTTTTCTTTGGCAGACATTCTTGCAGCGTAAGATACACACTCTGTCCACTTTGTCCTGTACAATGTCTGAAATTCTTCTGCAGATTCTCTGAGTTCCTTATCACCTGCAATGATTATAGAGAGCGATAACTCTCGGCTCTAGAACTACATTCACAAGTCCCACGTCCCTGTACACCATGATTGTTTATACATGTAAAATATAGAGAGCGATCCTTTATACACATGTATGAACTGTCGGCTATACAACTACATTCACAAGTCCTGCGTCCCTGTACACCATGATTGTTTATACACACGTAAAATATAGAGAGCGATGAACTGTCGGCTATACAACTACATTCACAAGTCCTGCGTCCCTGTACACCATGATTGTTCATACACACGTAAAATATAGAGAGCGATGAGCTGTCGGCTATAGAACTACATTCACAAGTCCTGCGTCACTGTACACCATGATTGTTTATACACACATAAAATATAGATTGCGATGAACTGTCGGCTATACAACTACATTCACAAGTCCTGCGTCCCTGTACACCATGATTGTTTATACACACGTACGATATAGAGGGCGATGAACTGTCGGCTATACAACTACATTCATAAGTCCTGCGTCCCTGTACACCATGATTGTTTATACACACGTAAAATATAGATTGCGATGAACTGTCGGCTATACAACTACATTCACAAGTCCTGCGTCCCTGTACACCATGATTGTTTATACACACATACTGTGATGGGTATTGAAGAGAGAGGACTCAAATGCGAGGGCAGAATGACAGTCTTTAATTAAACAAAGGAAAGCCACAGGAAAATCCAACTAAGGAGTACAAAAGATGAGAACCAAGGAAGACCCGAAGGCTGGGTTTAACTAACACAGAAAACCTCTGTGGCTGGAACGACCAGACGGCTGGCGAGGTGGAGGCTTGACCGGGCTCAGGGGAGAACCGGGGATCGGAGCTCGCAGAGTGGGGCGGTCGCGGCGTAGAACAGCAGGTAAGGTTCTGTGGGGTGCAATGGGTGAGCACAGAGATGTACAGGTAATGATAGCAGAAAACTAACTTCACCCCGACTAGACAGGACAGGACAGGACAAGACCAATTGCTAACGTGGACGCCAAAGGCAACGGCTTCATTCGGAAGTAACAATCTGACAAAGAGACACGGGAAAGAGAGGGTAGAAGTAGCCCAAATAACGAGGCAGGATGAGAACCAGGTGGAGGGGAAATTATTTTAATGAGAAGTGAAGACAGCTGTGACACAGAAGCGAAGAGCGAGGGAGACAGGAGGGGATAAACCAGCAGGGGGAGACAGAGAGAGAAAAAGAGAGAGATAGAGACAGGATCATGACAAGACCATGACAGTACCCTCTTCTCAAAGAGCGCCTCCAGGCGCTCCAGCGGGGAAATGCTGGCGAGACCGGAGGAAATCATCAATGAGCGAGGGGTCCAGGATATCCTTAGGGGAGACACAACTCCTCTCCTCAGGACCATACCCCTCCCAATCGACTAAATATTGGTATCCACGACCCCGACGCCGCCTATCTATGATCCTGCGGACGGTGTAGACCGGGGAGTCTTCGATACGAACGGCAGAGAAGGACGTGGGAGGGGGGGAGCGAGAGGCCGGTTTAATGCAGGAGACGTGAAACACCGGGTGAACACGACGAAGATTCTGCGGCAACCGAAGTTTGACGGCGACAGGGTTAACGATCTTGATAATGCGGAACGGCCCGATGAAGCGGGGAGCCAGTTTACGGGAGTCAGACTGGAGGGGTAAATTAGATGTAGAAAGCCAAACTTTCTGACCCGCGACATAGCGAGGACTCTTGACACGCGACCTATTAGCAGCCACGCACATGCGTCTCTTAGAACGACAAAGTGCGGATCTCACCCTCTTCCAGGTTCGCTTACAGCGACTGATAAAGGTCTGAACGGACGGGCAGTGAGAATCGGTCTCTTGGGATGAAAATAAGGGCGGTTGATAGCCGAGGCAACACTGAAAGGGAGAGATACCAGAGGCCGAGGAAGGAAGGGAATTATGAGCATACTCAGCCCAGGAAAGCTGTTCGGCCCAAGACGAGGGATTGCGAAAGGCTAGACTGCGGAGCATGCGGGCAACAATCTGATTGGCTCGCTCGGCCTGGCCATTAGTCTGTGGGTGAAAACCCGAGGAAAGGCTAGCAGTGGCACCTATGAGACGGCAAAATTCTTTCCAGAACTGCGAGGCAAATTGCGGACCCCTATCGGACACGACGTCGGTGGGTAACCCGTGATACTTAAACACATTATCAATCATAATCTGAGCCGTTTCCTTAGCAGAGGGCAGTTTGGTAAGAGGAATGAAGTGCGCAGATTTTGAGAAGCGGTCGACTACCGTCAGGATGACAGTCTTACCGGCTGAGGGCGGAAGACCGGTGATAAAGTCGAGAGCTATATGGGACCACGGGCGAGAGGGAACAGGTAGCGGTCGGAGGAGACCAGCAGGCGGAGAGTTGCCCGCCTTGGTCTGGGCACAAACAGAGCAGGCAGCGTTAAAACGGCGCGCATCACGTTCTAAAGAGGGCCACCAGAAACGCTGGCGGATAAATGCGATAGTACCTCGAGCACCGGGATGAACCGCTAGTTTAGAGGAATGGGCCCATTGAAGAACTGCTAATCGTGTGGGAACTGGGACAAAGAGGCTGCCCCTAGGGCAGTTACGGGGAGTAGCGACGTGAGAGAGAGCGCGCTTAACCTGTCTCTCGATCCCCCAGATCGTAGCCCCCACCACCCGACCGGGGGGAATAATCTCCTCTCGGGGGGTGCGTCCGATCGAGGGATCGAAAAGTCGAGACAACGCGTCTGGTTTACCGTTCTTAGAGCCCGGACGGTATGAAATGACAAAATCAAAACGCGTAAAGAAAAGGGCCCAACGAGCCTGACGCGAGTTCAATCTCTTGGCGGAGCGAATGTATTCTAAATTGCGATGATCCGTCCAAACAATAAAAGGAACAGTGGAACCCTCTAACCACTGCCGCCACTCACCCAAAGCCAGGCGGACGGCGAGGCGCTCACGATTCCCGACATCATAATTACGTTCAGCAGGGGAGAGGCGGTGGGAGAAGTACGCGCAAGGGTGTATCTTATTATCCGACGCTGACCGCTGGGAAAGAATGGCTCCCACCCCTACCTCGGAGGCGTCGACCTCAACGATAAACTGTCTTGAGCTATCTGGAGTGCAGAGGATGGGTGCAGACGTAAAAAGGGTTTTAAGCCGGTCAAACGCCTCCTGCGCAGAACCGGACCAACCGAAACGAGATTTAACCGAAGTGAGGGCGGTGAGTGGCGCGGCCACCTGACTGAAGTTGCGTATAAAGCGGCGATAAAAATTAGCAAAACCGAGAAAGCGCTGTAGCGAGACACGAGACTCAGGGACGGGCCAATCGAGCACGGCCTGGACCTTGGTAGGGTCCATACTGATCCCCTCTGCAGAGATAACGGAGCCTAAAAACGTTATAGACGAAGCATGGAAGGAGCACTTCTCGGCCTTAACAAAGAGTCGATTCTCAAGCAAACGTTGGAGAACGCGGCGAACGTGCTGCACGTGAATCTGGAGAGAGGGCGAAAAAATCAAAATGTCATCGAGATAGACAAAGACGAATAAATTGAGCATATCCCGAAGGACGTCATTAATCAGAGCTTGAAAGACAGCGGGGGCGTTAACCAATCCGAAGGGAAGGACCCTATACTCGAAGTGGCCGAGGGGCATGTTAAAGGCGGTCTTCCACTCGTCCCCCTCCCGAATGCGTACGAGATGGTAAGCGTTACGTAGGTCGAGCTTGGTAAAGACTTTTGCCCCCTGCAGGATATCAAAGGCTGAGGACATCAGTGGCAGGGGGTAACGATTCTTAACAGTGATGTCGTTCAGCCCCCGATAATCTATGCATGGGCGTAAAGAACCGTCTTTCTTTTTAACAAAAAAGAAGCCGGCGCCGGCAGGCGACGAGGACGGAACGATTGTGCCGGCGCTGAGAGACTCAGATAAATAATTCTCTAAAGCCTCCCGTTCGGGAGCAGAAAGAGAATAGAGCCTACCCCGAGGGGGCGTGGTCCCCGGGCGGAGATCAATAGTGCAGTCATACGGACGGTGGGGCGGAAGAGACATGGCTCGAGAACAGCTGAAAACCCCTCGCAAATCGTGATACTCCTCCGGTACCCCAGTCAGATCTCCCGTCTCCTCCTGCAACACAGAAACAGAAGACACGGGGGGAACAGCCGAGGCTAAACACTTAACATGACACGACAACCTCCAAGACAAAACAGACCCCTTAGCCCAGTCAATGTGTGGATTGTGAAGTTCTAACCAAGGGTGCCCCAGTACTAAAGGAGTAAAAGGAGACTGAAAAATAAAAAAGGAAACTGTCTCTTTATGGTTGCCAGAAACGGTTAGAGTTAATGGGATAGTCTGTTTCTGTACCCTAGGTAGGGCGCTGCCATCAAGGGCAAATAAAGAGGTGGAGTCTCTTAGCGGTGTGAGCGGAATACCTTGTTGGAGCGCCCACTTCTCATCCACAAAGTTTCCCTCGGCCCCAGAGTCGATCAAGGCCGCACAGGAGGCTGACGACCCCGCCCACTGGAGATGCGCTGGAAGTGTCGTGCAGGAAGTGGAAGGGATGGTCTTCGTGGTAGCGCTCGCCAGTAACCCTCCTCCTACTGGCGAGCGTTGGCTTTTACAGGACACAAAAACACAAAGTGAGAGGCACTAGCACAGTACATGCAGAGGCGGTTAGAGATCCTCCTCTGACGCTCCTTAGGTGAAATACGCAGGCCACCCAGCTGCATGGGTTCCGGTTCTGAGTGGGAGGGGTTGACTCGAGGCGGCGAGAGGAGACTCTCCTCTAGGCGATGAGCACGACGGCGCTGATCAAACCGTCTCTCCACCCGGATGGCCAGGTCGATAAGGTCTTCGAGCCGGGCGGGGATCTCACGGACGAGGACCTCGTCCCGCACCTATGGAGACAAGCCCTCCAGGAAGCGGGCAGTCAGTGCAGGTTGGTTCCACCCACAGGTGGTAGCGAGGGTCCGGAACTCAACGGAGAAATCCGGCACGGATCGTCTTCCCTGCCGGAGTGTGGAAAGCCGACGGGAAGCCTCCTCTCCGTAGGCGGAGCGGTCGAAGACCCGGATCATCTCCTCCTTGAAGCGCTCAAAGCTTGAGATGCACTCTGCCCCAGTCTCCCAGTTGGCCGTTCCCCATTCGCGAGCCCGCCCGTGGAGGAGTGAAAGAACGAAAGCCACCTTGGCCCTCTCCTTAGCATATGTGACGGGCTGGAGCGAGAAAACCACCTCACACTGGGTAAGGAAAGCGCGGCACTGGGTTGGCTCACCCGAATAGGCCGGGGGATTGTTTATCCGAGGCTCCGTCTGACCAGGAGGACAATAAGAGGCGGAAGGCTGGAGACGGAGGTTGTGGACCTGGCTGGACAGCTCAGACATCTGGGCGGCCAAAGAACCGACGGCGTGTCGGGTAGCGGAGATGTCCTCCTCATGCTTCCCGAGGAGGACGCCCTGGTGCTCAACGGCGGTCTGGAACGGGCTGCCACTCGCTCAGTCCATCATATGGTCAGATTGTTCTGTGATGGGTATTGAAGAGAGAGGACTCAAATGCGAGGGCAGAATGACAGTCTTTAATTAAACAAAGGAAAGCCACAGGAAAATCCAACTAAGGAGTACAAAAGATGAGAACCAAGGAAGACCCGAAGGCTGGGTTTAACTAACACAGAAAACCTCTGTGGCTGGAACGACCAGACGGCTGGCGAGGTGGAGGCTTGACCGGGCTCAGGGGAGAACCGGGGATCGGAGCTCGCAGAGTGGGGCGGTCGCGGCGTAGAACAGCAGGTAAGGTTCTGTGGGGTGCAATGGGTGAGCACAGAGATGTACAGGTAATGATAGCAGAAAACTAACTTCACCCCGACTAGACAGGACAGGACAGGACAAGACTAATTGCTAACGTGGACGCCAAAGGCAACGGCTTCATTCGGAAGTAACAATCTGACAAAGAGACACGGGAACGAGAGGGTAGAAGTAGCCCAAATAACGAGGCAGGATGAGAACCAGGTGGAGGGGAAATTATCTTAATGAGAAGTGAAGACAGCTGTGACACAGAAGCGAAGAGCGAGGGAGACAGGAGGGGATAAACCAGCAGGGGGAGACAGAGAGAGAAAAAGAGAGAGATAGAGACAGGATCATGACAAGACCATGACACATACGATATAGAGGGCGATGAACTGTCAGCTATACAACTACATTCACAAGTCCTGCGTCCCTGTACACCATGATTGTTTATACACACATACGATATAGATAGCGATGAACTGTCGGCTATACAACTACATTCACAAGTCCTGCGTCCCTGTACACCATGATTGTTTATACACACGTAAAATATAGATTGCGATGAACTGTCGGCTATAGAACTACATTCACAAGTCCCACGTCCCTGTACACCATGATTGTGTATACATGTAAAATATAGAGAGCGATGAACAGTCTACTAAAACTACATTCACAAGTCCTGCGTCCCTGTACACCATGATCGTTTATACACACTTAAAATATGGAGAGCGATGAACTGTCGGCTATACAACTACATTCACAAGTTCTGCGTCCTTGTACAACATGTTTGTTTATACACACGTACGATATAGAGAGTGATGAACTGTCGGCTATACAACTACATTCACAAGTCCTGCGTCCCTGTACACCATGATTGTTTATACACACGTAAAATATAGAGAGCGATGAACTCTCGGCTATACAACTACATTCACAAGTCCTGCGTCCCTGTACACCATGATTGTTTATACACACATACGATATAGAGAGCGATGAACTGTCGGCTATAGAACTACATTCACAAGTCCTGCGTCCCTGTACACCATGATTGTTTATACACACGTAAAATATAGAGAGCGATGAACTCTCGGCTATACAACTACATTCACAAGTCCTGCGTCCCTGTACACCATGATCGTTTATACACACTTAAAATATGGAGAGCGATGAACTGTCGGCTATACAACTACATTCACAAGTTCTGCGTCCTTGTACAACATGTTTCTTTATACACACGTACGATATAGAGAGTGATGAACTGTCGGCTATACAACTACATTCACAAGTCCTGCGTCCCTGTACACCATGATCCTTTATACATAGGTATGATATAGAGAGTGATGAACTGTCGGCTATAGAACTACATTCACAAGTCCTGCGTCCCTGTACACCATGATTGTTTATACACACGTAAAATATAGAGAGCGATAAACTCTCGGCTATACAACTACATTCACAAGTCCTGCGTCCCTGTACACCATGATTGTTTATACACACATATGATATAGAGAGCGATGAACTGTCGGCTATAGAACTACATTCACAAGTCCTGCGTCCCTGTACACCATGATCCTTTATACACATGTACGATATAGAGAGTGATGAACTGTCGGCTATACAACTACATTCACAAGTCCTGCGTCCCTGTACACCATGATCGTTTGTACACATGTACGATATAGAGATCGATGAACTGTCGGCTATACAACTACATTCACAAGTCCTGCGTCCCTGTACACCATGATCGTTTGTACACATGTACGATATAGAGATCGATGAACTGTCGGCTATACAACTACATTCACAAGTCCTGCGTCCCTGTACACCATGATTGTTCATACACACGTAAAATATAGAGAGCGATGAACTGTCGGCTATAGAACTACATTCACAAGTCCTGCGTCCCTGTACACCATGATTGTTTATACACACATACGATATAGAGGGCGATGAACTGTCGGCTATAGAACTACATTTACAAGTCCTGCGTCCCTGTACACCATGATTGTTTATAAACGTAAAATATAGAGAGCGATAACTCTAGGCTCTAGAACTTCATTCACAAGTCCTGCGTCCCTGTACACCATGATTGTTTATAAATGTAAAATATAGAGAGCGATAACTCTCGGCTCTAGAACTACATTCACAAGTCCTACGTCCCTGTACACCATGATTGTTTATACATGTAAAATATAGAGAGCGATGAACTGTCTACTAAAACTACATTCACAAGTCCTGCGTCCCTGTACACCATGATCGTTTATACACACTTAAAATATGGAGAGCGATGAACTGTCAGCTATACAACTACATTCACAAGTCCTGCGTCCTTGTACAACATGTTTGTTTATACACACGTACGATATAGAGAGTGATGAACTGTCGGCTATACAACTACATTCACAAGTCCTGCGTCCCTGTACACCATGATCCTTTATACATAGGTACGATATATAGAGTGATGAACTGTCGGATATACAACTACATTCACAAGTCCTGCGTCCCTGTACACCATGATTGTTTATACACTCGTACGATATAGAGAGCGATGAACTGTCGGCTATAGAACTACATTCACAAGTCCTGCGTCCCTGTACACCATGATTGTTTATACACACGTACGATATAGTGAGCGATGAACTCTCGGCTATACAACTACATTAACGAGTTCTGCGTCCCTGTACACCATGATCCTTTATACACATGTACGATATAGAGAGTGATGAACTGTCGGCTATACAACTACATTCACAAGTCCTGCGTCCCTGTACACCATGATTGTTTATACACACGTAAAATATAGAGAGCGATGGACTGTCGGCTATACAACTACATTCACAAGTCCTGCGTCCCTGTACACCATGATTGTTCATACACACGTAAAATATAGAGAGCGATGAACTGTCGGCTATAGAACTACATTCACAAGTCCTGCGTCCCTGTACACCATGATTGTTTATACACACATACGATATAGATAGCGATGAACTGTCGGCTATACAACTACATTCACAAGTCCTGCGTCCCTGTACACCATGATTGTTTATACACACATATGATATAGAGGGCGATGAACTGTCAGCTATAGAACTACATTTACAAGTCCTGCGTTCCTGTACACCATGATTGTTTATAAACGTAAAATATAGAGAGCGATAACGCTCGGCTCTAGAACTACATTCACAAGTCCCACGTCCCTGTACACCATGATTGTTTATACATGTAAAATATAGAGAGCGATGAACTGTCTACTAAAACTACATTCACAAGTCCTGCGTCCCTGTACACCATGATTGTTTATACACATGTAAAATATAGAGAGTGATGCTCTGTCGGCTATACAACTACATTCACAAGTCCTGCATCCCTGAACACCATGATTGTTTGTACACACGTACGATATAGAGAGCGATGAACTGTCGGCTATAGAACTTCATTCACAAGTCCTGCGTCCCTGTACACCATGATTGTTTATACACGTAAAATATAGAGAGTGATGAACTGTCGGCTATAGAACTACATTCACAAGTCCTGCATCCCTGTACACCATGATTGTTTATACACGTAAAATATAGAGAGCGATGAACTGTCTGCTATAGAACTACCTTCACGTCCTGTCATATCAAATCATGTCCCTTTACAGCATGCTGTAATATATAGACAAATATAAATCAAAAGAGCTTTCAATCTTAGGTGAAAATTTCAGTTTTTGTCTCACCTCTACAAAATATTTGATTACTCCATAAACATGAATTGTTTAATGTTTAGTCAAATCATCTGTATCTTTATTGATCCATTAAGAAGCCTTTTACATTTACATTTAGTCATGTAGCAGACACCTTTATCCAAAGTGACTTTCAAATGAGGACAATTGAAGCAATTAAAATCAACAAAAGAGCAATGATATACAAGTGCTACAACAAGCCTCAGTTATCTAAATGCAGGGCACGTAGTAAGTTTATTATTATTATTATTATTATTATTATTATTATTTAAATAAAAAGAAATCAATATAAAACAAACAGAATATTGAGGCTAGAGTTAGATTATTATTTTTTTTTTGGTAACAATTAGTTGATGAATAAAAAGGGAACAAGTCTAACAGGGGCAGGTGTTTATTTATTTATTATTTTATAAAGAACAGAATTAGAATGGAGAGTTAGGATTAGGAGGGTGTAATAAAGATTGAAGAGATGTGTTTTTAGCTGATTCTTGAAGATAGTTGTGCCGATCATTCCACCAGGAGGAAACATTTAAATTATGTCTGTGAAAGTGATTTTGTGCCTCTTTGAGATGGCATAATAAAGTAATGTTCACTTGCAGAACGCAAGCTTCTAGAGGGCCCATTAATCTGAAGTAATAAATTGAAGTAAATGGGTGCAGAGCCAGTGGTAGTTTTGTAGGCAAACATCAATGCCTTGAATTTTATGCGAGCAGTTATTGGAAGCCAGTGCAAATCGATAAACAGAGGTGTGACGTCTATTCTTTTTGGCTCATTAAAAATTACTTTTGTTTGCTGTATTATGGATTAATTGTAAAGGTTTGATAGAATTGGCTGGAAGACCTGCCAAGAGGGCATTGCAATAGTCCAGCCTGGACAGAACAAGAGCTTGCACTGTGATCTGAGAAAGTCAGCTGATCATCAATCATAACTCCATGGCTTCTAGCTTTTTTTGAAGGAGTTATGGTTGATGTGCCTAACTTGATGGTGAAATTGTGATGAAATGATGGATTTGCTGGAACCACGAGCAGTTCTGTCTTGGCAAGGTTGAGTTGAAGGTGATGGTCCTTCATCCAGCAATGTTTGTTCGACAAGCTGAGATTGGAGCAGCTACTGTCGGATCATCAGGATGGAATGAGAGGTAGAGTGTCATCAGCATAGCACTGTTATGAAAAGCCTTTCTAAAGCCTTTTTTAGTTTCTGAATGACAGAACTTATAAATGCCACACGTACAAAGAAAAGAGATGTGATCAAAAAAACTGAGCCTTGTGTCCTTTAAATTGTATCGATTCAATATTGTATTAAGAAGCTGTCAATTTCAATTTGATCTTTGTGGTTGATGTCCATTAAAATACAGTACATAAATTGTTATAAAATAGTATAACGAGTATACATAATTATATATATATATATATATATATATATATATATGAAAAATGAGATGATCATTTCAAATTGTAATAACTTGAAATGTTATTTCAATGTCTGTATCAGAGTGATCTCAATATTGTTGTGTGACAACATCAACTACTCACTTTATGCAAATCATTATCTGGTTTAAGAGGACTCTTTACACATACACAACATGGTATATAAGGTCATAGTTGTAATATATACACATCCACATTATGGTTTATGAGGTCAATTCTTAAATTCTTTGAAAACTTCATACAGGCCTTATTTTATGCATAAAACATCATATATGGCCTTTGTTTTATGAGGACACTGAGATGTCCTCATAAACCCAAGTGTCCTCATAATGCTGGTGAGTAACCTGACATTTTGTCCTTATAAACCACATATGCCAGTTTTCACACACACACACACACACACACACACACACACACACACACATATATATATATATATATATATATATATATATATATATATACACACATATACATATACACGCACACAGACACACACACACACACACACACACACACACACACACATACATATATATATATATATATATATATATATATATATATATATATATATATATTTTTTTTTTTTTTTTTAATTACTTTGCACATTGTTTACACTGCTGCATGCTGCAAGGACTTTCACTTTACACACACACACACACACACATATATATATATATATATAGGTGTGTGGCGCCAATGCAAGATGGCTGCCTCCGTGACGTGCTCCGCATATGTTTTTGTGTTTTTGTTAGTTTGTCCTGTCTTTAGTTATATATTTAGCGTCTGTGTGTGGGCCCAAGAAGGTAGGCGGAGATTATTATGCAAAGTGTTCCTAGTGACGTACATAGAGATGGGCAAAAGATTTGAAATCTATAACGACTAGTTTCAGCGTTTCAGAGTCGAATCCTTACTTTAGAAGCCAATAACTTTATAAATCGTGTACTTTTTGGTTAAATTACTTTGCACATTGTTTACACTGCTGCAAGGACTTTCACTTTACACACACACACACACACACACACATATATATATATATATATATATATATATATATATATATACACACACATATACATATACACGCACACTGGCTGCCTCCGTGACGTGCTCCGCATATGTTTTTGTGTTTTTGTTAGTTTGTCCTGTCTTTAGTTATATTCCTGCCATCCGTTTCACCAGGGATGAACTGCTGAACATTCGGCAGAACGCACCACAAGATGTTTTTCCGGATTTCAATTATTCAGACGTTTTAGTGAACATTGTTATCGGAGGAGCAGCGGCGCTGATCAAACGCTTCAGGACGCGCAGACGGGGGAAGCGAGCGGGAGCGCTCGTCAGACTCAGGATGCGCGGATTTCGAACGCCGTTGCCTAGCATCCATCTCGCCCAAAATGGACGAACTCCTTCTGCTTTCTCGGACAAATAAGGATTTCACACACTCTGCTGCTCTGTGTTTCACGGAAACCTGGCTGAATGACACCATACCGGACAGCGCGCTCCATCTGGCGGACTTTCAGCTGTTTAGAGCGGTTCGCGACGCAGAATCAACGGGGAAATCGCGTGGCGGCGGGACATGCTTTTACATCAATGAACGGTGGTGTACAGATGTAACTGTGTTAAAGAAGACGTGCTGCTCAAATCTCGAAACACTCTTCATTAACTGCAAGCCGTTCTATTCGCCGCTGGAGTTTAACTCGTTCATTCTGGTCAGTGTTTACATCCCTCCGCAAGCACATGTGAGCTCAGCTTTACAGAAACTCGCTGATCAGATCACAGAGACAGAACAACATCACCCGGACTCTGTTTTAATAATTCTCGGGGACTTTAATAAAGCCAATCTCTCCCGTGAACTGCCAAAATACAGACAGCATGTTACATGTCCCACCAGAGACAGTAATATACTGGATCACTGTTACACCACAATAAAGGATGCATTTCACTCTGTTCCACGAGCAGCTTTGGGACGTTCTGATCACCTTCTGGTTCATCTTATACCGTCCTACAGGCAGAAACTAAAATCAGCTAAACCTGTATCAAGGACTGTTAAAAGATGGACTAAAAAAGCAGAGCAGGATTTACAATCTTGTTTTGACCTCACTGATTGGAGTGTTTTTGAAGCAGCTGCCACCGATCTGGATGAACTCACAGAGACCGTAACATCATATATCAGTTTCTGTGAGGATATGTGTATTCCTACAAAGACTCAACTAATTTACAATAATGATAAACCGTGGTTCACTGCAAAACTCAGACAGCTACGTCAGGCCAAAGAAGATGCTTACGTGAAGGGGGACAATGTCTTGTATAAACAGGCTAAATACACACTGGAAAAAGAGATCAAAGTGGCAAAGAGGAACTATTCTGAAAAAATAAGGACTCAGTTCACTTCCAACGACTCAGCATCAGTGTGGAAAAGTCTAAAGAAGATCACCAATTACAAGACACCACCCCCCAGCACTGTGGAGAATCAACGACTGGCAGACGATCTGAACGAGTTTTACTGCAGGTTTGAAAAAACACCCATCACCTGCCCTGAACGCCTCCCCACACAACCATTCACACCCTTCACAACTCCTGCAACCAGCCCCAAATGCCTCTCCAAACAACCGTTCACACCATTAACAGCTCCTGCAACCCATCCTGAACACCTCTCCAATCAAGCACTCTCACCATTCTCACCTCCTGCATCCCCCCTCTCCCCCACTCCTGCAATTCAGATCAGCGAGGATGCGGTGCGCCAGGTCTTCTGGAAGCAGAAAAGGAAAAAAGCACCGGGCCCAGATTGTGTTACACGAGCCTGTCTAAAATCCTGTGCTGACCAGCTGGCCCCCATCTTCACAAAGATCTTCAGCAGATCGCTGGAGCTGTGCGAAGTCCCTTCATGCTTCAAACGCTCCACCATCATCCCCATCCCTAAGAAAACCAAAACTACAGGACTAAATGACTACAGGCCTGTGGCTCTAACGTCTGTAGTCATGAAATCATTTGAGAAACTGGTGCTGGCCCACCTAAAGGATATCACTGGGCCCTTGCTGGATCCTCTTCAGTTTGCCTACAGAGCAAACAGGTCTGTGGACGATGCAGTAAACATCGGACTGCATTATGTTCTGCAACACCTAGACAGACCGGGGACTTATGTGAGGATCCTGTTTGTGGACTTCAGCTCGGCCTTCAACACGATCATCCCAAACCTCCTCCTGCCCAAACTAAATCAGCTCTCCGTGCCCACCTCCATCTGTCAGTGGATCAACAGCTTCCTGACAGACAGGCAGCAGCTAGTGAGGCTGGGAAAATACACATCCAGCACCCGTACAATCAGCACCGGAGCTCCCCAGGGCTGTGTTCTCTCCCCACTGCTCTTCTCCCTGTACAGTTGGCTGTCTGGTGCACTATCAACAACCTGGAGCTAAACACGCTCAAAACAGTGGAGATGATTGTGGACTTCAGGAGAAACCCCCCTGCACTCCCCCCACTCACCATCATGAACAGCACTGTGACTGCAGTGGAGTCATTCAGGTTCCTGGGCACCACTATCTCTCAGGACCTGAAATGGGACAATCACATTGACTCCATTGTGAAAAAGGCCCAGCAGAGGTTGTACTTCCTTCGCCAGCTGAGGAAGTTTAACCTGCCACAGGAGCTGCTGAAACAGTTCTACTCCACCATCATCGAATCCATCCTCTGTACTTCAGTAACTGTCTGGTTCAGCTCAGCTTCTAAATCTGACCACAGAAGACTACAGAGGGTAGTCCGGACTGCTGAGCGAATCATTGGTACAACCCTCCCTTCTATTCAAGAACTGTACTTATCCAGAGTGAGAAAAAGGGCTGTCAAAATCACTCTGGACCCCTCACATCCAGCACACTCCCTCTTTGAACTGTTGCCATCTGGTCGACGCTACAGAGCACTGAGCACCAGAACGACCAGACACAGGAACAGTTTCTTCCCCCAGGCAACAGCTGATAATAACTGCAAACACACTACACTTTATATTTATATACACATACACTTATTTATCTAACACACATACTTAGTATACACTTAAATTTTGCACGTAATACACATGTACATACATAACTGCATTTTGTAATATACCTGCCTACAATTGTCAATTTGTATATTGTCATTCACTATCTACTTATTTGTATTTTCTATTCTTTTATTATGTGTTTTATGTTCTGTCGCTGTCATTCTGTTGTACTGTGGAGCTTCTGTCATGAAAACAAATTCCTCGTATGTGTAAACATTCCTGGCAATAAAGCTCATTCTGATTCTGATATATATATATATATATATATATATATATATATATACACACACACACACACACACACACACACACACACACACACGCACATATACATATACACGCACACAGACACACACATGCGCACACACACACACACATATATATATATATGTGTGTGTGTGTGTGTGTGCGTGTGTGTCTGAGTGCGTGTATATGTGTGTGTATATATATATATATATATATATATATATATATATATATATATATATGTATATATGTAAATGTGTATATATCTATATGTATTTATATGTATATGTGTATATATATATTTATATGTGTGTGTGCATCTATATATATATATATATACCAGCTGAATATGTTAAACAAATGTTTCTTATTTATCTCTCTCTCTCTCTGTCTCTCGCTCTCTCTTTCTCTAGAGTTGAAGCCTACAGCCATTCTATCCATGCAGCAACTGATGGAAAAGGGGTTCACTTTGGTGCTCTTGTGATGTTGTCACAAAAATTACACACACACACACACATACATATATATATATAAACATTCTTGAATCATTCTTGTGTCTTGTCTTGCCTTTCAACAACTTTTAAATATTGGCTGTAGTTTAGTGACATCATACGCTCATTCCAACTTTAATTTACCTGATAATGAGCTAATTCACCTTAAGGAGGTTAATCAATATGCTGTATAATTCAAGAGACTAAGACTTTTAAGATATACATCAATTTTACAAAATTGATATTTCATTTATATTTTTTGTAAATTCATGTTTAAATTTAAAATTGTGACTCAAAGCACACTTAGTAATTAATCTCTGCTGCATTTTGAATCAAAAATCACATTTTAAAACAAATACTACTGAGATTAATATATTGATGCTATATACAAAGTAACGTGACTGCAAACTAAACCAACAGGGTACTAGAGCTGCGGTCCTGAAACTGCATTCATCGCTATATCGTCCAGTACGGTAAGTGGCGCTGTCACGAAAAACTAGGGTCCTAGAATGCGGTCCTAGATCTGTGGTCCTGAATCTGCAGCCTCCGGTTGTGCAGGAACATACTATTGGGAACAAATAAACACCCCAGACAGCACACATACGTTGTGCCGATGTCGAGCCGATCATCTACAAAATTCCATTGGCACGATATCGCTCAGGGAGCGTTTGATAGGAAAGATTTCGCCGCAAGGTCGGCCTCTGATCGGAAATGCTCTCCGGTGTTCTGAAATATTCGGTTTCTGAGATTTTCGGTGACGCTGGGCGGAGCATAGATGAATATTCATGAGTTTCCTGTTTTGCGTTAAAGCGACTCTGAAAATATTAGTGCATTGAAACTGAAATATAAACGATTTTCAAAAGTTATGTTTTAGCGTAGAATGACATTATGCTTAGTTTATTGTTGTTTTTATTACTATTGTCAATATGCTAAATAATTTATAGATTGTGTCATAGTGATTGTCGTAATGATTTACCTGAGGTAGGCTATGCTCCAAATGAGCCTACAATGAAGCAGTTTTATAATATTATTATTTGACATAAATAAAAGTCCTTAAAATGTGTCATTTAATAACTTTGCAAAAATGTATCTGTTGTGCCATAATAAAATGTATGATGATTATTCTGTGTCATTCTTAATCGTTTACTCAATCATTCAAAAAAAAAAATTTAATAACAAAGCAAAAGCTGAATGTTTTTTTATGCACACATTAACTGGAATATAAACATTATTAATTTCTGTATTTATTTATTTAGCCCCAAATTATACATTTAGTAGATAAAATGCACACAATCGTAAAAAAAATGTCTTTACAAACTTTATTTTTCTATTTAATCATATACTGCATTGTGGTGCACTTGAAAATAATTTTGACTCAAATGTGTATTGGTCAAGTTTTGAAATCCACAACCTTGCAGTACTTTAAAAATGTTTTGCTTATTTTCTACAAACTTATAACAATTAAAATGTTTTGTAGTTTAATAACAAATGGCTAAATCAAACCATACAGTAATTTGTATATTCTCATTTCAAAGATAGATAGATTGCTTTTGCTGAATGAAGACTTCAACTGATTCCTTGTTAAAAGTTTTATTAACAAATGTGGTGGGACATTTACTACACTCCTGTATGAATATAAAATACATGGTCATGTTTGGAAAAAAACTACAGGTGAAAGCTACACAAGGGTTTACTTGTATATGTGTTAAAGGATAGACCTACTGATCAACATAAGCAAGCAAATGTTTAAAGATTTGTGTTCTAAGTAAATTCTTAAATATATTATTAAAGTAAATTCCTATATGAACAACAAATGGCAAACAGAGATTTATACACCAAGAACAAACTCAATGAAATCAGTCTAAATGTTCAAGAATGACCGACATGTTTGTAATACTAATAGAATATTCACCAACATGATCTTTTTTACCAAACCCTTTATTCATGAAACATGTTTTATTAGGTTGTGCTTGGTTTGATTACCTTTGATTATCTTGATTTTTAAAAGTGTGGACTTCAGGAACAAATTTTGTAGAACTGGTTAATAATACAACATTTGTATCAAATAATAGTTTTTTTTATTTTTTTTTATTTGATTTGGTTAACTATTACACTGATAAAGTACACACTCTGTTGGTCATCATCCACCATCCCCTGCATCAGATAAAAAATAAAATAAAAAATAAAATAAAAAGTTAATTCTGAGAACGTTTACCCATGTATGTGTGCAATAGAGGCTCATATATAGCTTGAAAAAATGTAAGTCTCCCTCATTAGAAGAGCTTCTGCAAACTTGGAAAAAAATAACAAGCAGAAGTGAAAGTATCAAACTCTGCTGATTTGTAAGAGATATATTAATTGCAAACAAACAGCTTCTCCACATGAACTGTAGGCTGCCATGCACTTCCATGTGACACCTTTTTAAGTAGAAAAAAAAGTTAAATGTTACTTCATAAGAGTCTTTATATTGTTCTTTCTTTCTCAGTTTACAGTCTTACAATACAGTGAGTTTGTAGCAAGTTTGTGCCACCATATACACATCTTCAAAATACATCAATCTATATTCAATCTACATTGAAATCTATAAAGTTTACTAAATGACAAAACAGAGAGAACAATTTTTTAAAAAAGACGAATAGAGAGGGAAGCTTATATCCAGGGATTCCAATGCAATGTACTTGTACGCAATGATTAGGGATTTGGGATTATTTTCATAGTTGATTAATCTGTTGAATATTTTCTCAATTAATCGGTTAGTTGTTTTGTCTATAATATGTCAGAAAACTATGGATCAGTGTTTCCCCAAAAGCCCAGAAATGTCTCGTTTTGTCCTCAACTCAAAGATATTCAATATACTTTCACAGAGGAGAGAAGACACTAGAACATATTCACATTTAACAAGCTGGAATCAAATTTTTTTTTTTTTACTTTTGTCTTTCATATATTTTATCAATGACACAGACTGCAATGACACAGACAGCTTCATTGCAGAAGGACATCCTTTTGGTCATGTCGTTCACGTCAGATGATTCACAGCTTTACAAACTAATGATATTGCACTGATGTTGACGCGAATCAATAAGAGGAGAGTAATCGTTAGCTCTGTTAGCTGTTTTAGCTCTTCAGATCGCATAAATCAGTGTAAAATTAATAGAAATGTTATTCTGTATGACGAAATATTTTACAAACATGTCATAAAATTATTATCTCTTCAAATGTGCGCACCATTGGACTATAGCCCTGTCGGATCGTGGATATTGTATATATACGAACACAAATAAACCGGAGATGAGATGAATGGCTGCTGTATGAGTGATGATTTCTATTCAAAATAACTAACCTTATTATTTTTATTATTAATTGCTGGATATCCATTTTTGAATCTTGATGCAGTCTGTTGCGTGTTGTTCATTTTGAACTAATCTTTAATATGACTCCCCAGATAATTTTTTTTTTTTTAGTTGTAAAGGTCAGTATCGGTCGTCGATCAAATTTCGATGTTGAATCAACGTTCACTATTTGGTCGGAACATCAGAATGTTATTTAGTGGAAAAGTAAGCATCGATTCAACGTCGAATCACATTGACTCATCAACCGACACAGCCGACGCATTTGATCGAAATCATAACATCGGATTGTTGAAACTTGATCAGAGGCATCGGAGATCAGCGCGTGCACTCTCACAGAAAGAAAAAGAGCAACTAAATGTGTTTTTCTTCATTATTTTATACAGCCTCGTGGGTTGTCCGTCTGCCACTGAATATTATAGGCTAAGTTGCTTAAAGTCTGAAGTGGATTTTTTTTTTTTTTTTTTTAAGGAAACAAGCGGTGAGAAAACAGATAGAGAGTGCAAGTGTTAGAGGGTCAGGTCCTCAGCAAAAATGCCCCTTTGGGGCCCGCGTGGGCCCACTGCGGGCAAAAAATCTTGCCCGTATGGGCAGCCCACTGTTGGCCCCAATACCAGCATAAAATGAGGGGCACGTGTCGTGTGGGGCCTGAGTGGGACAGCCTAAAAGTGTGGGTTGAGTGTGGGCTGGCCCACACAAATCTGAGTGGGCCCCCAATAGGACCAATTGTGTGCCCATAACATGACCACAGGTATGTACACAGTGTGGGCTGGGTGTGGGCACAGTGGGGAGAGCGCGGGGACAGTGTGGGCTGGGAGTGTGCACAGTGGGGAGAGTGTGGGTACAGTGTGGGCTGGCTGTGGGCACAGTGGGGAGAGCGCGGGGGACAGTGTGGGCTTGGTGTGGGCACAGTGGGGAGAGTGTGGGTACAGTGTGGGCTGGCTGTGGGCACAGTGGGGAGAGTGTGGGTACAGTGTGGGCTGGCTGTGGGCACAGTGGGGAGAGTGTGGGTACAGTGTGGGCTTGGTGTGGGCACAGTGGGGAGAGTGTGGGTACAGTGTGGGCTGGCTGTGGGCACAGTGGGGAGAGTGTGGGTACAGTGTGGGCTTGGCTGTGGGTACAGTGGAGACAGTGTGGGCTGGGTGTGGGCACAGTGGGGAGAGCGCGGGGACAGTGTGGGCTGGGAGTGTGCACAGTGGGGAGAGTGTGGGTACAGTGTGGGCTGGCTGTGGGCACAGTGGGGAGAGCGCGGGGGACAGTGTGGGCTTGGTGTGGGCACAGTGGGGAGAGTGTGGGTACAGTGTGGGCTGGCTGTGGGCACAGTGGGGAGAGTGTGGGTACAGTGTGGGCTTGGCTGTGGGTACAGT
Organism: Carassius auratus; assembly: GCF_003368295.1. Classification (NCBI taxonomy): domain Eukaryota; kingdom Metazoa; phylum Chordata; class Actinopteri; order Cypriniformes; family Cyprinidae; genus Carassius; species Carassius auratus. The sequence goes on from NC_039270.1 coordinate 4,199,977, forward strand.
GGAGACAGTGTGGGCTGGGTGTGGGCACAGTGGGGAGAGTGTGGGGACAGTGTGGGCTGGCTGTGGGCACAGTGGGGAGAGTGTGGGAATACTGTGGGCCAAAAGTGTGCTCTCTATTCATCCAAAGTAGCGTCCCAGCTGAAAATGTGGACCTAGGGCCCCAGCAGTCCTCACAGTATGCCCACACTTTGGAGGGAAATGTGGACATAAACCTGTGTATGGCCTTTGTGACCTTAACAAATAAAACTTTGTACCTGCAGAATGCTGCAATACTACTATTAAATCACATGCAGAATAATTATTAGTAGAAGTAGAAGTAATAAATTAAAGAGTCATACATTTCAAATACTTGATTTATTCATGGCCATGTAATGTAGAAAAACACTGTTCAAAGTTTAGGATAGGTAAGATTTGTAAATGTTTTTGAAACAAGTCTCTTATGCTCACCAAAACATTTATTTGATAAGAAATACAGTTAAAGCAGTAACATTATGAAATATTACAATTGTAAATAACCGTAAAAAAATATTTTTTTTAGAGAAACAAGTTCTGTTTTACTATGATGTTTAATTTTCACCAGCCATTACTCGTCTTCTGTGTCATACAGTACAAAAGAAATTATTAAAATATTCTGTTTTGGTGCTCAATAAACTTTTTTTTTTTTTTTAGCATCTCAAAAACAGTTGTGCTGCTTCATTTTTGGAAACAGTAATATCTTTTTTTTTTTCAGGTTACTTTAGAGGTTTTAAAAGAGCAGCATTTTTTTTATATAGGATTTTTGTCCAACAATGTAAAAGTTTTTACTGTTGCTTTTTATCAGTTTAATGCAACCTTGCTGAATACAAGTAATATCTTAAAGAAAAAAAAACTTTCTGACCCCAAACTATTGAACACTAGAATATATTGAATAGATTTATAAAACAGAATAATGACCAATTATAATTCATTAGAACATTAAGTAGATATTATAGATAATTATAGATAAATCAATCCCCTAAGGGGCACCAGTAGAGCTCTGCCTGATCTGATCTTCTGCTCCTTCCACCGTCCCAAGTCTCTTATGTTACAGAGCCACTTTATTAGAAGTCTCCATTTTAGATGCTGTAGCATGGCTGCTCTTCATTCCAGCATCTACCTGAGAAAGAAAACAACAATTAAAATGTAAATATGTGTGTGTGTGTGTGTGTGTGTGTGTGTGTGTGTATATATATATATATATATATATATATATATATATATATATATAAATAGCTTATTATTGTAATACAGTAAGTAATACAGGTATAAGTACACTGAAAATAATGACTGTGGTATGGTAAAATCTATTACATCAATGTAATTTATACATTGTAAAATCAAGATTAAGTTGGAACTATAATATCTTAAGTAAAAATTACACTATTTATTCATGTAATAATATAACTGAGAAGAAAGAGTAAATTGTATTATATATTTACAAGTACTATTTAATGTTTTATGGTCACAGCACATTCACCTAAAAATACTAAATAAATTTTAATCTGAAAATCTAAGTGCGTTTGTGATGTAAAAAAAGAGACTCAATCCTGGTCAGACGGTGTGGTGTTTTTTTTTTAGTATGCAAATTTATTCAAAGAAAATAAGAAGTATGACAACAACTCATTTCTTGCAAACAGATTATTAAGTATTAAAATCAATTTCAAATATAGAAAATGCAAATCCAAAATTAATATAGTTTTAAAAGCAATCCATATATAGTGGATTTTACTCATTTAAAATTAATGCAATACCCTTGATTACAATATGCAAAAGCAATTCAAAATATTAGTAAAATAATACAAAGTATATAACAAGCATATTAAATACCTGCATTTCAAGATAACAACAATAAAGACAATGTATCTGATATGAATAAAAACCTGTAAGATGATCAAAGAGTTCAAGTGAGCCCCGGAATATGGAAAGAAAAAGGTGAGAAAAGACTAAGTCCAGCTAGAAGGGTCTAGGCTGAACTCAGTCTAAGCTGAGAAAAGAGGGGTGAATTGCCTCCTCTTATAGTCCTGCAAATCTGTATCAAACTAATGCCACGTCTCTGCAGCCACGTCTCAGACAGATATCAAAACATTCGTCATCTTTCTCCGAAAATACATATGAGCTCTTGCAGCCTAATTTCAGTTCCCTATTTCTGAAGGTCAGCAGATTGTTGTTCAAAGTCCTACCTCAGAAGGTTATTAAGAACCCGCAGGAATCAAAATAACTCCAAATAGCAAACGTGATGAAATATGAACGTCTCTGAATCATGCGGTTTTTAGAAGTATAAACATTTCGTGGAAATCTATATCTTTAATTTTCCTTATTTCCATATTAGTATAGAAGTCTTCTAAGTCTAAAGTTCAGCTGAGACCTTCAGAACAGGCTGTCCTGTACTTTTAAGCACGTAGCAAATGCACACATGACAGAAGTCAAAATTTGGGTTACACCAGTTTGAATCTGCGCGGTTTTTTTTTCTTTCTTTTTTTTTTAAACAAGATCCTTCTGGCAGTGGCAGAGACGGTCGGTTTGGGCGGTCACTTTTGGCTGACTTATCTTCGGTAAGTTTTGACTTTTCTATTTTAGATTTGTGATAACAACTATGTGTTCATTTTCATGGTTTGATTTTTGCATAGACGTTTCAAAATGATCTGAATGTAAGTTTTAATCACAATAAGGTTAACGTTAGCTAAAGCGCCGCCATTATCCACTTATATAAAGTTGAGACTGATGGTTAGTCAAAACTAAATTTAGTTAGCCGCGTTCTTGTAGAAAAAGTCTACAAGTCTACGGTTAACTTCAGAGTAATTTAATGTTAGCTGGCCCTGATTAAATTCAAACTGTCATGTTATGTTATGTAAGGAAATCGATGTAACGTAAGATTAACGTGCTGACTGCCTGTGTGTGTCATATCTAATGTTAGTTCAATTCTATTCAATTCAAGTTTATTTGTATAGCGCTTTTTACAAAACAAATCGTTACAAAGCAACTTTACAGAAAATTATGTTTCTACAATATTTAGTAGTAGCTAGTAGTTTGTGCACATTTGACAGGATTTTAGAAAAAATAAAAATAATAATAATAATAATACAAGACGTAGTCAGCTAGACGATGAACTATCAATATTATTAATTAAGTTATTATATGATTCAGTCACACATTTAGCAATAATTGTTAGTTCTGTTTGTTGATTCAGGGTCAGCATCATCTGAGGTCCTCTGAGGGTCAGCATCATCTCTTCTCAGGTGTTCTGGATCCAGACTGGAGCTTGTGTAAATCCTAGTTACCACGCGATGTAAATCCCGTGGCGAAATATAGAAACAAAATACAGACATCATTAGCATAGCTGCTGATCCAACAAAGTAAAATTAGTTTAACCCAAGCTAATGAATAAAAAAGCACTTTTGATCAGATGCAACTACACTCACAATTTAAAAGATACATTATTCGAATGCTTGGCGAAAGAGATGTGTTTTTAATCTAGATTTAAACAGAGAGAGTGTGTCTGAACCCCGAACATTATCAGGAAGGCTATTCCAGAATTTGGGAGCCAAATGTGAGAAAGCTCTACCTCCTTTAGAGGACTTCGCTATCCTAGGAACGACCAAAAGTCCAGCGTTTTGTGACCTTAGGGTGCGTGATGGGTTGTAACGTGGTAGAAGGCTAGTTACGTACGCTGGAGCTAAACCATTTAGGGCCTTATAGGTAAGTAATGATCATTTGTAACTGATACGGAACTTAATAGGTAGCCAGTGCAGAGACTGTAAAATTGGGGTAATATGATCATATTTTCTTGACCTGGTAAGGACTCTAGCTGCTGCATTTTGGACTACCTGTAGCTTGTTTATTGACGAAGCAGGACAACCACCTAGAAGAGCATTACAATAGTCCAGTCTAGAGGTCATGAATGCATGAACTAGCTTTTCTGCATCAGAAACAGATAACATGTTTCGTAGCTTGGCAATGTTTCTAAGATGGAAGAATGCAGTTTTTGTAACATTGGAAATATGATTTTCAAAAGACAAATTGCTGTCTAATATAACACCCAGATTTCTGACTGTAGAGGAAGTAACAGTACATCCGTCTAGTTGCAGATTGTAATCTACAAGATTCTGTGTAGTGTTTTTTGGTCCAATAATTAGTATCTCTGTCTTATCCGAATTTAATTGGAGAAAATTATTTGTCATCCAATCTTTTACATTTTTAACACACTCTGTTAGCTTAGATAATTGAGAAGTTTCATCTGGTCTCGTTGAGATATATAGCTGAGTATCATCAGCATAACAGTGGAAGCTAATTCCGTATTTTCTAATAATATTACCAAGGGGCAACATGTATATTGAAAATAGAAGGGGACCTAGGACGGATCCTTGTGGCACTCCATATTTTACTGATGATAAATGAGATGACTCCCCATTTAAGTAAACAAAATGGTAGCGATCGGACAGGTAGGATCTAAACCATCTTAGAGCCTGCCCTTGAATACCTGTATAGTTTTGTAATCGATCTATGAGTATGTCATGATCTATGGTGTCGAATGCAGCACTAAGATCAAGTAAGACTAGAAATGAGATGCAGCCTTGGTCTGACGCAAGGAGCAGGTCATTTGTAATTTTAACAAGTGCAGTTTCTGTGCTATGGTGGGGCCTAAAACCTGACTGAAATTCTTCATACAGATCATTTTTATGTAGGAAGGTGCTCAATTGAGCAGACACAACTTTTTCTAAAATTTTAGACATAAATGGAAGATTTGAAATAGGCCTATAATTTGCCAGTACACTAGGATCTAGTTTTGGTTTCTTAATAAGAGGCTTGATAACCGCCAGCTTGAATGGTTTTGGGACGTGTCCTAAAGATAACGACGAGTTTATGATATTGAGAAGCGGTTCTTCGGCTACAGGTAACAGCTCTTTCAGTAATTTAGTGGGTACAGGATCTAATAAACATGTTGTTGGTTTAGATACAGTGATAAGTTTATTTAGCTCTTCCTGTCCTATGGTTGTAAAGCACTGCAGTTTATATTTGGGTGCGATGGATGAAACTGAAGTGTTAGATGCTGTAGAATCTACATTCGCTATTGTATTTCTAATGTTATCTATTTTATCAGTGAAGAAATTCATAAAGTCATTACTATTTAACGTTGGTGGAATATTTGAATCAGGTGGCGTCTGGTAATTTGTTAACTTAGCCACTGTGCTAAATAAAAACCTTGGATTGTTTTGGTTATTTTCAATGAGTTTGTGTATATGCTCTGCCCTAGCAGTTTTTAGAGCTTGTCTATAGCTGGACATACTGTTTTTCCATGCAATCCTAAAAACTTCTAAGTTAGTTTTTCTCCATTTGCGTTCAAGACTACGAGTTACTTTCTTGAGAGAGTGAGTATTACTGTTATACCATGGTACAGTACGTTTTTCTCTAACTTTTTTCAATTTGATCGGGGCAACAGCTTCTAATGTATTAGAGAAAATAGTGCCCATGTTGTCAGTAATTTCGTCTAATTCATGTGTATTTTTGGGTACAAATAGCAGTTGAGATAGATCAGGCAGGTTATTTGCGAATCTTTCTTTGGTGGCTGGAACAATAGTTCTGCCCAGACGGTATCGCTGCGACATATAGTTAATATCAGTTATACGCAGCATGCACGATACAAGGAAATGGTCCGTAATATCATCACTTTGAGGTACAATATCTATAGCAGTAAGATCGATTCCATGCGATATAATTAAATCTAGTGTATGATTAAAACGATGAGTGGGCCCGGTGACATTTTGCTTGACTCCAAAGGAGTTTATTAGGTCAGTAAACGCAAGTCCTAATGTATCATTTGTATTATCAACGTGAATATTAAAATCTCCCATGATTAGCGCCTTATCAACTGTAACTAGAAGGTCTGAGAGGAAATCTGCAAATTCTTTTAGGAATTCTGTATAAGGCCCTGGTGGTCTATACAAAGTAGCCAGAGCAAGAGATACATTAGATTTCTTTTGCATGTCTGACAGAGTAACATTTAGCAGAAGTATTTCAAAAGAGTTAAACCTGTATCCTGTTTTCTGGGTAACATTGAGAATATCACTATATATTGTTGCAACACCTCCGCCACGACCAGTCTGACGGGGCTCATGCTTATAACAGTAGTTTGGTGGAGTAGACTCATTTAGACCAAAATAATCATTTGGTTTTAGCCAGGTTTCAGTCAAGCAGAGTAAATCAAAACTATTATCTGTGATCATTTCATTTACAATAACTGCTTTTGGTGTGAGTGATCTAATATTTATGAGCCCAAACTTTAAAAATTGTTTTTGTTCATTTACTTTACATTTTTCTGGTTTAATTACGATAAGATTTTTTCTAGATCCTACATTATATTTATATTTATATTTTGACCTCACTATTTGGGGAACAGACACAGTCTTAATAAGTTTTACAGCGCAAGTACTTTTATCATTTAAGCGGGTGGAACAAAACTCATCATAATGGTTATTTGAGAATTGTCTTACTAGTCACATGGAGCGAAGTGTCCTGGAGATGTTGTCAGAGAGAAGCTCCGCTCCAATTCTGCTGGGGTGTAATCCATCAGCGCGAAACAGTCTAGGACGCTCCCAGAAAAGATTCCAGTTATTAACAAATAGCAGTTTCTGTTCTTTAAACCACGACAACAACCATTCATTTAAAGCAAAAAGTCTACTGAACCTTTCGTGTCCTCGTCGATACGTGGGCAGTGGTCCTGACACGACGATCGTCGCCGCGGGCGTCGTGCTGCGAACCGTCTCGATCAGGCTCCTGAAGTCCCTCTTCAGCGTCTCCGTCTGCCGCATCGTGGTGTCGTTAACCCCGGCGTGAAGCACGACCGCTCTGGGGCTCTCGTTGTCCTTCAGGATCGCGGGTATCTGCGCAGAAACATCGAGAACATGAGCACCAGGCAAACAATGAGTGTGCACTTTACCTTCAGCTAACGTAGCACTTACGTGTCGGACGATGGAGTCTCCGATGATCACAGCGTCGCGTCCTGTCTCGCGGAGGGGAGCGAAGCTGTTCTGGATGGAGATCTCGAAGGCAGGAGGCGGAGAAGTCGTCGCACGGGACCCAGCTCGTGTCCTCCGCTGTGGATGCACCCAGGGTCCGTGGTGTCCCGGCGTCGCAGTGAAGGACATCTGGGAAGATCGTGTCCTGGGTGCCCCGGGACTGCGCAGAGAAACACACGGAGTAGACGTGGTGAGACTGTTAACAGCACGCTGTATACTTACCCCGGACTTGTGAGCGTCAGCCCGGGATGATTCCAGCGCGGCTCTCCGCTCTCTCAGCTGGGCCTGCCTCTGTTCCAGGTCGCGAATCTGCTTCCCCACGGCCTCGAGCTCGAGCTGCACAGAGTGGAGACATTCATCCGCCATTAAAGCAAGTAACAGTGAGTACAGCAGTGGTAATGTGTGTGAATACAGTATTAGCAATGTAAGCGCAGTTAGCAGCAACCACGCTTGCTGATGCTAACTGGCTAAAAGCTAATAGTGGACCCGGGAGATCAAAATAAAACTAGTGATAGCGAGGCGCTCTGATTGTTTTTGTTGTAGAATACAATAGAGGATATATTCACGCGTTATATAAACGGAAACGATGATGTATAAAATTGATTTTTAAGTTAAAAATAGTCAATGAAAAGAAGATAGTGACGGAGCTCAAACGCAGTACAGCCGTCAACAACGAACAGGAAGTTAGTCTAAGTTAGTCTTATTTAAAAGTGTCTAACGTTAACATTAGTCGTTTTAAATCCACTGAAAATTTCGCAGCAAGTAGTCTGCATCAAAGAAGGAACGTTTGGAATAATGCAGTAACGTTACCAGATGGCAGGTGAACTTGGCTACTAATTACATTAAACATTGATGTGTAGCAGCAAGTGCTTGTATGAATTCAGCCATTTTATTTTAATAAGCTAGCGGTATGAAGGTACGGTCATCTTTTTAACAAAAATAAAATGTAATATTTTTAAAACCTAACGTTACACCACAGCCTTTCACGGCTTAAGTGAGGGAGGTTAGCATCAGTAGCTTCATCCATGTGAATCTTAGTCTAGGAGATGAAGCAAGAACCGTTATCTTTGAACGCAATGGGCGGCAAGCCTCTCTGCCTCGTTGCCATGACAATTAATTTTTAGGCACAAAACTCGTAACAAGTTCAATGCTGTATTAAAAGGAATTAAAACAAAATGTAAATGAGATCTCAATGACACAATTTGTTTCTCTCAACAGGTAAAAGAACAGTACAGGAGTGCGTTGCGATATCTATCTGGTCTGACACGGCAACATTCTCATACAGGCAAGTAGAAATATTTGTAATAATACTATAATATTGCTGCTCTTATTTCTCAAACTTACACACCAAGGAATCTTTTCAAAAAATGTCTAACAAATATATAAAAATGTGACAAATAGATAAGTAAATGCATGTTTTTGACAGGTCATAAAACTGTAATGGATTGGGATATATATATATATATATATATATATATATATATATATATATAATTTTATTTTTAAAATAAATTTAACTTGTTAAAATCTGCAGAATACTGCACACACAGACAAACTGCATGCAGGTATATATGCAGAACAGCTCATCCAGCTTGTAATTCACACAGTACTGACACATTATCAATCTGTTGACAGTACCAAAGCAGACGTGAAACTGTCATCCGCAGCCTTATCCTGTACCTCAGTGAGAAAGAAGAAGAGCTTTCTGAAGATTGCCTGGTAAAGCATTATTTATTTTTTTTGTCATAAAAATCATTTTTAAACGCAAGTGAAAAAGTAAGACACAAACATGAAGATTTTCCACTCAACAATGGTCCAAATTATGTGCAGTCACAACTTAAACGTAGTCTGGGTATTAAAAAGGGTTTCCTGGCACTGTAAAGGTGCAGAGTCACACAATGTATGGTTTCGCACAACACTCATTTTATGGGTACAATCTGTGAATTGCATCTGTCTTGCGCAATGTTCTACTAACTTTTTTAATTATGTTGACTCAAGGTAAAACACATTATACTAAATTTAACAATGTGAGTTATGTTAAGTAATTTTTAGCGAGCATGTTCGTTCTGCATTGATAATGAATCTCTTTTGTATTTATGTCTCAATAGAATTGTGTTCTTTCTTTTTTATAAACTGTATGTAGGAGAACACTTGTAGTGATCCCGCTGAACATACCCTTAAGATACTGGTCATCCATGGTGCTGATCAAGAGGATCCAGTCGATGTGTCCATCATGCGGCAGTACTGCTAAAGCTTGCACACTGCTGATGGGGCTTATTTATGCCCTCAACCTGGCATACACCCAAACACTGTGCTACACCTTTGAGGTGTTCCAGAAACATTTCCTGGACCTGGATGGTGTTAAGATGTCCCCAAAAGTGCAATCTTTATAGTTGAAGTTGCTCTCTTAAATGCTATCAACATGGTACATGCTGTACAATCGAAGCTGTTTGTAGGCTCCAAATTACATCTCCAGCTAAAATATTTTTTACAAAATCTTGACTAATTTTTACTTCTTGAAATGTTTTAATGTGTTACGGTTTTAAGAGCATAAAGAGAACTTAGTGCCGGTTTGAATGTTGTTATTGCATTAAAGGGTTAGTTCACCCAAAAATCTAAATTAGGTCATTAATAACTTACCCTCATGTTGTTCCAAACCTGTAAGACCTCTGTTTATCTTCAGAACACAGTTTAAAATATTTTAGATTTAGTCCGCTCTCAGACTACGACTTTATTCATCGTCTTCTCTTCCGTGTCTGTTTTGAGAGAGTTCAAAACAAAGCAATTTGTGATATCCGGTTCGCGAACGAATCATTCGATGTAACTGGATCTTTTTGAACCAGTTCACCAAATCGAACTGAATCGTTTGAAATGGTTCGCATCTCCAATACACATTAATCCAAATGAAATCAAATGACTTAAGCTGTTAACCTATGAGACAATCTTTTGTTCGTTATCTGGCTCGGCTCGGTGTTCATCTTCAGTTCTCTCTTCACAGCAGTTCAGTCAGTGTACTGTTTGAGTAAAAGAATAACTCCGGGATATTGGTTTGTTTGAACTCAGAGGGAGTGTCAGCCACATTAAAAAAGTTAACAGCTTAAGTCATTTGTGGATTAATGCATTTTGGAGACGCGATCCATTTAAAATGATTCAGTTCGATTTGGTGAACTGGTTCAAGAAGATCCGGTTACATCGAATGATTCGTTCAAGAACCGGATATGACAAACTGCTTTGTTTTGAACTCTCTCTCATAACAGACACGGAAGAGAAGACAATGCTGAATAAAGTCGTAGTCTTTGTTATTTTTGGACCAAAATGTATTTTCGATGTTTCAAAATATTCTAACTGACCCTCTGATGTCACATGGACTACTTTGATGATGTTTTTCTCACCTTTCTGGACATGGACAGTATACCGTTCACACAGCTTGAATGGAGGGACTGAGAGCCCTCAGACTAAATCTAAAATATCTTAAACTGTGTTCTGAAGATAAACGGAGATCTTACGGGTTTGGAACAACATGAGGGTGAGTTATTAATTACATAAATTTAGATTTTTGTGTGAACTATCCCTTTAAGTGAATTGTAAGGTTCTAATTGGGTATTTGAGAAAATATAATCCCAGATATGTGTTGGATGGAGTAAAATGGATTTTCCTTTTCTTTAGGGGAAATTGTTGGTTAATTCTTATTGTAAATGATCCGAGAGGTTGAATGTACCTTAACTACTTATCAGTTGATGTGAATATGTGAATGTTGACATAATAAACTGTTAAACTTTATTGAATTTATTTGTGATTTGTGAGAAAAGTATTTGATGCAGAGAAAATTACTACATTTATTTGGTAACACTGAAAAAAATTATTATGTAACATTTACATAATAGTGAGTAATAAAAATTCATTAAACTAAGTAATTCAAAATGTTAAATGGACAGTCTAAAATCTACTTAATTCATAACAGTAAATATTAACAGATTTATAAAATTTACTTGATATTTTCACATTTTAAAATTAAATTTACTTAATTACTTTTAATAAATAGAACCCGCTAAGTTAAATATAATTAAGTAACATTTACTTAATGTCTTCACAAATGTTACATTTAGAGTTAAGTAAATTTCCCTTGATACTGGCAAGTAAGTTGTACTTGATATTACAGCAGTAAAATTTACTAAGAAAAATTTAGTGCAAATTGTTACAATGATTTTATCAAGTAAATCCTACAAGTTGTTTTTATCAGTGAGTAGATGACAGACCTTTAATTTTTTGAAAAATGAGCGCTTTAAAAATTAACTAATGACTTTAACTTAATGAATGCATATGCAGCTTTAAACAAATTGAAGTGTACTTACATTACAAAAGATGCAGTGACTTGTTCCTAGTGACTCTTTACATCAATGAATATCAGTGAAATATTGCATATATCAATACAAATTAAAATGTATTTTTATTTTGACACCATTGAGAAGACAGGCAGGATGACTGCTAGGTTGATCACTTACAACAGTGATGTCCTGGAGGACCAGCATCTCTGCAGAGTTTATCTCCAGTCTGTCCGCACCTTTCCGAAGTGTGTGATGACCCTGAAGACCTCAATCAGCTGCTTCAGCAGTACAGGACTGAGACAGGACCTTAACTCTGCGATCAGGACTATGGCAATCAATACTCAAAAGAGAGAAGACAAACATTATGTTAATGGATTAAAACTAAAGTTAAACAAAAAATATATATATGGTATATGGTTTAAAATCTGAAAATGGATAAGGGAGAAAAAATTAATTATCACTTAAATATTACATAGGTTTGTATGAATGAATGTACATACAAATTAACTATACAGTCAAGAGAAATCAATCAGTTATGAACAGCCATACATTAATGATAACTAGATTTGATAAGCGTGTGTAGCCGAGGTATTGTATTATGCTATATTAATCTTCGTTTATGTTGCTATTTAGGACTTTATAAGAGACATTATACAGACTTTACCTAACTCCATAAGACTAATGTTACGTTTGTACGTTAGACCTAATGTTACTGCTCGCTGTAAAACAACAAGAAGACAGAAAAGGAAATGAAACCCAATTAACACCACAATGGACGTAAATAAATGTTAATTTAATGTATTCATGTGCAATTTGAAAGGATATATTACCAGATATTACGTTACCGCAGAAAACGATCGGAAGTCTGCTGTTTAAACCGTTGGTCATTTAAAAACGCCACTAGCAACATTGTTAATCAAAATTAAAATGTGTAAATTAATTCCTATTAAATAATTAATTCACAACTATTTTGTCTAATTTTACAAATTGTAATGACAAATTAAGAAATTAACTGAGAAATTTACAAAGCTTACCTGGTTGAGCTTGAGCGGAGCTGTGTGGTATGAAGTCGGATTGACAGCTTTTTTTTATATATTATGTGTTTATGTTTATCAATTTGCACTGGCTACAAATTGCTACTCATATAAAATTCAAGGTATTGATGTTTGCATACAAAACCAACACTGGCTCTGCACCCCTTAACCTAAATGCATTACTTCAGACTTATGTGCTTCCAGTGTCACTTTTACAGACTTTTAAATTAAATGTTCCCTCCTGGTTGAATGACCTCCCCATCTCAATCCATAGACAGTAAAAGAAATGGACACAGCGACCCCATTGGAACTCAACTGAGACAATTGAAGCCCATTTTTAGCGTTTTTTAGCACTTCCGTTTCTGACGCACAGACTCACGAAGCTTGACGACGTTAGCAACCTGTCTGATGTAAATGTTCTAGTAGCTGTGCGTGCAAACTGCCATCGTTAATCTTGTAGAGACGGCGAGCTTGAGCGGGGAGTTCTTTGGCGTGAGTGAGCAGGAGTAAGTATTCTGATTTTAAGTATTTAAAAGAATTAAGATTTTAACTGATTTTAAACTATTTTTTTATAGTATTTTAAAATGTAACGCCAGTACACCATATTAAGTTAATTGCCTGCGAGCTTCTCCTCCTGTCTGTACGGTAATGCGACAGAGAGTCGAGTGGTTATGACGCAATCGTTAGCCTATTTTTTACAAAAACTGTTTCTACGGGGCCATAATGTAACATAGAAGGTAATGGAGCCCTTTATACATTGTCGTGTATCTTTAGAAATAAATAATGGACGAACAGAGTCTTTAAACGCCTCAGATGTAAAGTTATTTGCTGTCAAAGTGACGCCAAAATGAATGGGAGTCAATGGGAATGCTAACGCAAGTGAAGTTCTGCTACAAGATGGCAGCATTCAGCTGACTTCAACTTCCGGTCTACTTCCTTGCAGCCTGTCTCAATCCGAGCAGCTCAGTCCTTAGTCATCTTCAAGAATCGGCTTAAAACACATCTATTCCATCTTTATTTGACCCTCTAACTTTAATACTCACTATTCTAATTCTATTCTTTAAAAAAGTTCCCCATTTAGACTTAAACTCTATTAATTTACTTACTTGTTTTCTCAAAATAAATAAATAACACTAACTGTTCTATTCTTTTTGCATTCTATCCATTTTCTTTTTATTTATTATACAATTAACAAAAACAAAAAGGCCTCTAACACTAGCTTGCTCTATTCTACCTGTTTTTTTTTATTTATTGTATAATATATATTTTTTAAACTTGCTACATGTACTGTGTTTAAGCTAACTGAGACTTGTCATAGCACTTATATATCATTGCTCTTTTGTTGTTTTTGATTGCTTCCATTGTCCTCATTTGTGAGTCGCTTTGGATAAAAGCGTCTGCTAAACAACTAAATGTAAATGGGTATAAATACAAACACATGCATGTATACATTTAAGAAAAAATATGTCATGTTTATATACTAAATATATTTATATATAAAATATAAGAATGTAAATATTAAAATGTATATACACGTAATGTTTTTGTTTACATAAATTTGTTTACATTTATTATCTATATAAATAAAAAAAAAAACATTTATAAATAAATATATTTTATATAAAAACATAAAAAAAAATTCTTAAATACATGCATGTGTGTATATTTATATATACATAATAAATATATTCTTAACACACACACATATATTATAAAAAAATAAAAAACCCAGGGTGCCCACAGAAAATCCCCATAGGGCCCCAAATGAACACTGGAGTAGAGTTCATTCAGATTCAAACACCGGAGCGGAGGGAGTTGCCATGGAAACGGGGCGATTGACAACACTGTCAAGCTGCACGCTCTGTGTCTCGCTGCTGTTTTTACTGCTTTCGGTAAGTTTAGTAAATTAAAATTGCACAAATATCATATGCCACTGTTCCTGACATCTCTCTTGCTTGTATTTGACCCGCATCTGTTGAATTTAATTCATTGAAATGGTTTAGTGTCCGTGAGCATCTTAACTGTTATCAGAGGTAACGCTATGCTAACTCCATATACTGAGCTTTTAGGAAGAGTTTGGGATTTTAATAACACATTACGTTACCGTTTATCAGTGACGTCATTACATCAACGTCACAGTTCAAAGCATTTTGATCTCGTCTAATGGTAAACAAATATTGATAAAAACTGTTCAGGATATTTATTAAATACATATTCTTTCTCTTTTCTACATTTCTAGTAGCTTGGTTTCTTGTGATAAAACTGTCATTGTATACTGAATTTTGACAGATTGCTTGTTATATTTCTAGATTCTTCTATTGCAGCGGTTCCCAAACTTTTTTTTCCTGTGCACCCCCTTCTATGTCCCAACCGGGTTGGTGCACCTCCAATCCCCACTTCAAAAAAAAAAAAAAAACGCAACAAAGCTTTGTTTTATGTTTAATCATACGCAAATAACCAGAACACGCATGACAATAACAACATCAACAAAATTTCAACATAATGCAACAAAGCTATGCACAAGCTTCCACTTTTAAGAGGACGAATGACAGGCTCAGTAACAGAAAGCACGTTTATTTTCAGCCGCGTAAAGAAACATTGCAGCAAAAGATATAGGCCTGTTAAAAGCATTATTAGCATTATTATCATCATAACACAACAGTTATGTATATTAGAACAACAGTACATTTTATTAAATTGCAATGACGTTACAAACGATCCACAACATTAAAGACAATAAGCTCCGAAATAGATAAAATAAATAAAAACGAGGATCAATCTGAAACTTTTCAAGTGAGAAAATAAAATTACACACGAACCACAACATAATTAAGTAACAAAGAGTATAGGCTCAAACATAAAATCAATTAAAAGAGGATCCATCTGTTACTTTTCAAGTGCAGCGCAAAAGTCGCTCAGTCTGCAGCGAGAGAGGGGGAGGGGTGGGAGACGGGGAGGAGGATGTGTTAGTATTCCCAGTAGGCCTATATGTGTAGCAATAATATCAAATACTTACCCATATTAATACGACGGGTGGGCTTGCATCTTGGCACAAAGCTCTTCGAAGTTTGGTGCAATGGAAGACAGTTTAAGCCTCAATTCCTTCTCAACAGCATCCAGTCTTTGCCGATGTTTAGTTTTAACTGCTGCCATAGCAGAAAAACCAGCCTCGTAGAGATAAGTTGTGGCGAAGGTGTCACGCTGTCTAGTCTCTGTTTCCCTGAGTGTCCACTAGTGGGCTCACTTCCCCTTAGGCACTTCAACGTAGGCACTAGAATTCATCTAGTCTTGTCCTGTCGTCACAGTAATTGCACTCCTGTTAATTGCACCAGGTGCTGGCACTTTATTGTCACTAGCATCCCTATAAATACCAGTCTTTTCCTGTTGTTTGTATGGAGTCCTTACCCTTCGTGTATCCAGCATTCTTGTTCCTCAAGATTCTTCCTAGTCTGCTCATCCTCCGAGTCCTCTCGTTTTCCGAGTTCCCTTTCCTGTCCCTTTCCTTTGTTTATTTTGGACTGTCTTTTTGGTTTTGACCTTGGCTGTTTTTGACCTCGATTTGGACTATCCCTTAATAAAGACATCTGCAATTGGATCTCTCTCTCTCCCTGTGTCTCTCTGGGTCACAAACGTCACAGAAGGGCATCAAAGGCTCGCTTTACCAAGACTGTATGATGTCAGTGACTCGGTCCAAAAATCCACAAGTGGCTTTTGTTTGAACTGTAACTGCAGTGCTCCATCAGATGACAGCTCGATCAGCTGCTCCTGCTCGTGAAATGACAGCTGCGGGACAGGCAGGGAAACTTCAAATGGATTGTGAATCCAAGCGCGAGATGTGTCCATAGCTGGGAAGTGTTTCCGTAGATGTTCGGCGAGTTGGTTAAGGTGTTCAATTATGAGACTTTTTACATGCTCACCCAGGTCCACGTCATTTTCCCCCAAGAACTCGTGAAGCGTAGGGAAACACAGGTGTGTGTTCACACTCACACAACTCGCCCAGAACCGTAGCTTCTTTATCATGGCCTCAATCCTGTCTTGTGTATTGAACACAGTTACACTGACTCCCTGCAGACTTAGATTGAGATCATTCAGAGCTGAGAAGATGTCCGCTAGATAGGCGAGCCTTTTCAGAAAATCTTTGTCATGCATACTGGAGGCTAAATCAAACGGATTCTCCTCAAAAAACTGCTGCAAGGACAGCCAACGCACCTCTGTGTGCAGCAGCAGTGATTTGTTTTCGCTGCCCATCTCATTACATAACAGTGTGAATAATCATGAATTTAGCAGTAATTCTTTAATAAAGTTCACCAGTTTGACTGCGTCGTTCAGCACTGCAAGTAGATCAGCTGACATGTTTTTTGGCTGCGAGGGCCTCTCTGTGAATACTGCAGTCTAACCAGCTGATGGATGGGCAGACTCTCCTAATATGAGCTATAAGCCCCGTGTGCTTCCCCGTCATTGATTTTGCCCCGTCTGTGCAAATTCCCACACAGCGCTCCCAGTCGATCCCATTGGTCCTCATAAAAACATCAATTAAATTGAAGATTTCCTGTCCTGTTGTTCGGGAAGCAAGGGGTCGACAGAACAAAAAAATCTACTTGTATTGTTCCTTCAAAAAGGTAACTGACATACAGAGGAAGATTGGCCAGATTTGCAACATCTGTAGACTTGCAGAGAGTAAAACTCACTTTTCTTCACACGGCTGACTAGTGTAGCCAATATGTCTTCAGACATGGCATCAATGCGGCGTGACACAGTGTTATTGGACACAGGAATCATGTCCAACTTTTTTGCCTCTTTCTCTCCGATCATACACTCCAACATCTCTTTGGCCGCTGGCAAACACGTCTTCGGCAATTGTGTGCGGCAGCCCCCTTCTCCCTACTCTGTAACTGAGCAGATATGAAGCCCGTAATGCGTCTTTCGTAGACCCAACGCATGAATGAAACTGCATTTTTTTTTTTTGCCTTTTCTGCAACTCCTCCAACTTTACTTTAAAAAATGTGAGGGGCTTTTGACTTAAATTGCCATGTTTCGTGTGCAGGTGACGACGGTGATAAGATGGCTTCAGACAGCTGTTTGCTAGAAATTCACTGCACAACAGGCACTGAGGCTTCGGGGCAATCTGTATCGCCGATCCAAGTGAAGCCCAGACCCAGATAATTGTCATCATATTTCCTTCTTTTTTCCCCATCTTCTGACTCCCGCTCATTTTCTTTCTCTATTCTCTCTGTCTCTATTGCCTCCAAATCCTCACTCTCTCTTGGTCCCTCTCCTCCATCATGACTAACAACTTTATCATCAGACGTCCCACTTGAGAGTTTCCCTGATTTCAGCCAGTTAAGCATATTTATAATATATATGTGGAATGAATGAAACGCCTAGCCTGCAGTGCAAAAAAGAAGAGCAGTGTGTAGAAGACAGCAACTGTCTTGTACGTTTCTATCAAACCTAACAAATTATAGTTTTTTATTTAAAATAAAAGTGATTACAAAGGAAATGTTTTTTGTTCAAGTTTTTTTTATTGTATGGAAATATCCCATTTAACCCTTTCGAGTCGATTAACGCATATATGCGTTTTGAGTCATTTTCACCTGATAACCCCGAAAAGAACTTAAATTACACTCTCAGTTTTAATCGTACAGATAAGAGCAATACATCAATCTAATCTGTAAAGGGTCTAGTTTTTTTTGGATACAGACATAATAACAAAAAACCTTTGTGCACTTATAAAATAAAGATAACAAACAAGGTGCGCTGTCTACAGTCTTTGTCTCCGCTGATCGTCATGTACAAACATTTCATTAAAATGAACTGTAACTCCGTGAATACTCAACGAAGAGATATGAGAGAGATATCTATAGAAAGCCTGGAATGTCTACTTTTAAACTAAACAAGTTCTGCCGAAAACAAATATTCTGAGATAAAGTAATCCATATGAAAACAACGCGATGTCTATTTTTCATATCTCCGCTCATTATATCTAATGTGACCACGCCCCCGCGCTGAACGCGCTATTCAGATTCAAACTGAAGCGCGCGGCTTGAATACGCCCACACAGAAGAAAAAGCAGCCAGACTATTCTTCAAGTTTTTATTTTATTTTACTGTTTGCTTCGCGATGAGAGGACTAAGACATAATTCACCCCAAAAAGATGTGATGTGGTTGAGGATTTGAGAAATGGATTTCCTCAGAAAAAAGAATGAAGCACTTTATTCAGCAGAGATCATAAACATGAGTAAGTCTCTTTTTATTTATTTGTACTAGTTTTCACATAACGTGTAAACATTTTACTAGTTAGACTTTTTCCAAATAATTTTTCCAAACTATAATTCCTGACTAAATGTATAATCAAGTGAAACATTATGAAGTTTCAATAACAATATACAAATACCATAGCAAAAACAACTAATTAATAAAAATATTGATGTGTTAAAGACAGGTAACAGTCAGTAATAGGATAGGAGCAAACAAATCAATTAGCAATATCATAAATACAACTAAACAAAATTTCAGGTACAGACACCGTAATTAATAGTTTATAAACACTGTATCGTTTTCTTTTTATAAATAAAATAAAGATTAAAGTTATGAAATATATTAAGTCGAGATCAGTGAATGATTTTCTTTTGTTCTTTGATAAACATTAATGACAGGCAGCATGTTTATTAGGCTGTTGTCTCTTTGAGCAAAACTACTTTACACGTGTTTTCTTTCTCATCTGTTTCACGTAAGACCAAAACGGTTGTGTTTATGATGATATATTGGTCGACAAATATGAAAGAAGTAAGTTTCGGCTCGGAACAACCTTTTCTACAGTTGAAATACACGGAATGGTCTGAGAACGGACACAAACCCAGGAACCCCAAGCACGGCCGCAGACCGCTGCTCTCATTCAGTATCCATTTCGTTCAGTATCCATTTTTTTTAATATTGGTTTATAAATCGGCATCAGCCAGTGTGGTCCTAACTAGCTATCAGTATTGGTAAAATCCACTATCGGTTGATCTCTAGTTGATAATACTGAGGTGCTGTATGGATGTCCAGAAAAAAAAAAAATAAATCCAAATCATTACCGGTGGCTCCTGGTAATAAATTGAGGTGTAATGAAGCGAAATGATCGGTCTGTACAAGAAAATGAACACTACTTACAACTGTATTACCTTTAATCAAAAGCCCGGGTAACCAGCTGTCAGGGCGTTCATAACTGTCTATAAAACAAGACTTCTCTGTCGCATGACAACAGATGCACGGACGCGATACTGGAACTGATGAAGCTGTTTGCTGGCGCAACATCGTGATGTCTAACCAGGATGACATAATTAAACAATTGTAAAACAACTGACCAATCAGAATCAATGTTCATGGATGATCAATAAGTGATTAATAAGTGATGTTAATATGTTAGTATTTTTATCTATGTTCTGTAAATTGGATTCCCAGTATTACAGCACAGCGACACACAAGCCATGACATAAAGTTACGGAAACTAAACAACCGAAAGCAATATATGTCTTCCTTAGGCCGGCGACACACTGGATGCGTGGCGCAAGTGTCTCAGCCGCGTGGCGTGTCGGTTTTTAATTCGGTTCCCATGTTAACAGGTTAGAGCTTACAGACTGCCTGCGTGAGACGCGCGTCACCGGCCTTAGATGTAATGTTAACACTGTACTTCAGAGTTGGGTAAAATCCCATTATGATCTCCTTTATGGTATATTACTGCTGAATGCTGCTTACTTGAAGGCTACGGATAACAGCCTTTATACAGTCTATGGTAACAGCAAAGATGTTGAAATAAACATAGACACAATCAGCATTTCCACATGCCCCTATAATCAAAACCTCTGCTTAGTGCTTGCTCCATTTCTGCAGATCAGTTTTTGTAACTGCGTTACTTAATCCACCTGTTGCTTTGGCCTTATTCAACAGCTGCAAGTGGTGCACCTGCTGGTGAGCGACTGACAGCAGATGGAGGATCATGCCTCTGTGCTCTACTGCTATTCCTGCAACTCCCAGATATGAAAGGGCGAATTATCTGCCGAATTTTAACCACTGAATTTGTGGAAGCGAATTTGGAAAGTGAAATAAAATGGACCCAAATTCGCCTGTCGAAATTATACATAGTATTTTTAAAACCGACTGAATATTTTGTAAGTGAATTCTGGAACGTGAATATGAATTATTGATTTTTTAACTATCAAAAGGTGTGTGAAATATTTTTAATTGAAATATTCACTGCTTAAACGAACAACTATGTTAAATTTCAGGACCTAAAAATGCAAGCCCTGGAAAAACAAGGCATTAAAATGTGCTGTTAATGCAATGCATTATTTTTCAGTTAGTGCTATTCAGCATGCTTTTTTGTTTCAAAGACATATGTCTTTATTTTACTTCCATACACATACAAATATTAGCAATAGTAGGCGTTTTACAGACTGATTCAAATGAAGGAAGAGTACCACAGATCATGTCGTTATAACTGTAGCCCAGGATTACATTGTCAGTCAGCAGCCATAGATGTGTCTTCAAAAAGCACAATGAAGTGAACATGAAATCATCGTTTACATTACAAAGTTGATGCAATGTAGCTTAATACAAAACTGAAATAAAACATAAAAAATTTGGCATCCACATTAATTTCCCTGCAGTTTCTTTTGAATAATTTTGACAAAGAAATAAATGTCAAATAATGGTGTAAATTTCAAACATGAAGGTAATTACCTTTACAGGTCACATAGTATTTGGTGTTGTATATTTAAAGGGGGGGGGGGGGGGGTGAAATGCTATTTCATGCATACTGAGTTTTTTATACTGTTAAAGAGTTTGATTCCCATGCTAAACATGGATAAAGTTTCAAAAATTAAGTTGTACATTTGAAGGAGTATTTTTGTTCCAAAAATACTCCTTCCGGTTTGTCACAAGTTTCGGAAAGTTTTTTTTCGAGTATGGGTCTGTGTGACGTTAGATGGAGCGGAATTTCCTTATATGGGTCCTAAGGGCACTTCTTCCGGAAGAGCGCGCGCTCCCGTATAGCAGAGGCAGAGACATTCACTGATCAGAGCGAGAGACCGAAATGTCACAAAAGAAGTGTGTTTTTGGTTGCCAGGTCAAGACAACCCTGCACAGATTACCAAAAAAAACAGGATTAAGGGACCAGTGGATGGAGTTTATTTTTACAAAGCATCAACGGAGTTGTGCAAGTGTTTTTGTTTGTTCCCTGCATTTCGAAGATGCTTGTTTTACAAACAAGGCCCAGTTTGACGCCGGATTTGCATATTATTTATTTCTTGAGGATAATGCAGTCCCAACGAAAAAGGGTCAAGATCGTGTGTTGGAAACGAAGGCGGTGAGTAAAACTGCGGTTAGTAAAACTGTGTTGTTAACTTAGCTATAGGCGCGTAAGCACATCAAGTAAACAACATGCGATGTTGTCATCAAACTGCACTTTCCACATGTACACCTTAAAAAAAAAAAAAAAGACGACATAAAGTGGAACTTAGTAATTTTCCAAAACCGCTAAGCAAATATATACAGTTTCAATACATACTACTTAGAGACGTCCTGCTGTAGTTGTTGATGCTGCTGCTCTTGTTAAATTTCAGCCTCTGGATTCTGATTCTGGATCATAAAAATTCGGCTGAATCTGACTGTTAGCCATGGTTTGTTTTGGATGATGTTTTTTTCCTCACGGTAATGTCACAGCTCCCAGACGCGCTCAACGCAAAAGCCTACTCGCGCTCGTGATTCTTTAGCTCCATCCACACGTCACGCCTCCAGTCGCTCGGGTTTTTCCGGGAAAAAACGATACAGACTATCTTTCTCTTATGAATATAATTAAACTAAAGACTTTTTAGTGTTATAAAGGATGCAGTACTACTCTATAGGTACTCAAGATTAACAGGATATTGAGTAAAAACGAGCATTTCACCCCCCCCCCCCCCCCTTAACTCAAGATATTAAAGAACCGTTTGCCAAAAAATTTTATGAAAGGAGACAAAGGTCTTGAATGATGCATAGTACTGTTTGTTCTTCAATTTATTCTAGTAAATAATATTCCTGAGCTGCTTAATTGGAAGAATACAAAACATACATCAAAAAAAAAAAAATGGAGGAGCTACTATTAAATATATAGTTCAAAAACACAAACAGTTAAAGTAATTCAATTTACATTTATGTGCATAGCAGTTTCAAAATATATAGTTCAAATCAGCTTTTTAGAAAATGCATGTTTCCAAAATAAAATTGACAGTGATCTGCTAACAGAGGAGACTGTGTCCAAGTAATGTTCACATGGGAGAAATACAAATAAAACAAAGCACACAGTTAACATACATACACATTTATTTATATTTGTATACAAGTTAACATAACATTCGTAAGTTTCATGTTTTGAATCAGAGTTGGTGTCATCTAAGTCCTCACAGGGGCTGTTGTAATCAGTGTTGTGGGTAACGCGTTACAAAGTAACTTTTTTCCTGAAATGTGTAACTTAACGCGTTAGTTTCGTGCGTAAGTAATCAGTAACTTCGTTATTTAAAAAAAAAAAAAGTAATCCGTTATTTTAAGGAAAGGAAAATCCCGACTGCAGCCTGCTTTTTGTCAGACAGTAGGCCTAGGTCTACTGTGCCACCTGCGGATGTATCAGCGGAGCCGAAGCTCTGTGATCGTGAAGTCAATGGCTGTGATGCGTCTGTGCCCTGCGCCTGACCCTGTGTGTGTGGGTTTTTTTTTTTCGAACTCCCGGCAAGATGGCAACTGCCACCTGCACCCGTCAGCAGCGGAGACGCCGTCGCAGGTCTCAGAGACGGTGGACACTGAAATTGCTGAGTATTTTAAGTCAGGTATCGAGATCGATATATTAAACAAGTTCCCCAGGATCAAGACAGTGTTTCTGCGCTTCAATACCCCATCACCCTCCAGCGCACCCGTGGAGAGGCTTTTTTCAGCCTCGGGAGTCTCGTTCTTACTCCCAGGAGAAATCGACTGTCGGACAAACATTTCGAAAATCTGCTTCTTCTACGTTTTAATCACTACTTTGAAGAGTAAATGTAAGAGGACTGCGTTAAAGCGAATAATAATTAATAATATGTTCTGTGATAATAAATAAATAAAACGCCATGTGGAATAGCCTATTGTTGACTGTCTTTCCTGTTATTGTTATCCTGCAGTGTTAATTTAGTCGGATGACTGACGTTATTCATTGTCAGGAGTCACGACTTCTAGGTGCATTTAAAGGGGCCGGGGGCTGTGTCTATCATGTGTGAGCCACTGCAAACGGATTTTAATTTTTGGAAACGCATGAGTACTCTAACGCGTTACTTTTATGAATAGGTAACGCTGTATCATAACTGATTACTTTTAATTGATGGTAACGTTGTAACCTAACTAACTACTTTCCAAAGTAACTATACCCAACACTGGTTGTACTCTCTTCACAGTTGTTGGATCATTTTAAATTTTCCTATCAGGCTACATCCAAAGTGGAGATGGTATAGTTTGTAGTTACCTTGGGATGGGCACAGAACAAAAGTCAAGCATGGAAAATAAGTAGTGCAGTGGCTGTTAAAAACATTTAAAGCAAAAGATAACCAAGTGAATTTGATCATCTATAACTGTATACAAGTTTATGAGATGCACTGTGAGAATGCTTGGCTTAAGGAACCAGTGTTTAATGTACATTTGTACATTAAGAGACTAATGTACAACTAAGAGATAGTCTGTCCCATACACTATAAGAAGGTCTATTCCAGAGTTTGGAGCAAGAAATATTCAAACACTCTCCCTAAATTAGTGTACTAAGATACCCTAGGTAATACTAAAAAATCCAGAGTTAAGCAACCTTTCACAGCATGATGGATTGAAAGGCATTCTCAAATTGGTAATATATACTGCTGCTTAAAAGTTTAAGACTTCATAGGTCAGTATCAATTGGTTGTAATCAAAATGATTGTACAAGTATATTATGTGTGAGCAATCTAATGTTTATAAAGCCCAATCTGCAGAACATAAAATAATCTAAAAAAAGAAAAACAGTGGAAACAGTGCTTCTTACGTCATGACTTAAAAACCGAATAGGATGGAAAACACACACACACACACACATACACATCAAAAAAGTAGAAAGGTTTAAGATGATGATTTGAGATTAGACTTACTAGCATATTATCTTGGAAATGTTGTCCATCAGAACATCTGGTCCAAATCAGCTTTGGGTGTAGGCCATCAGCATAGAACAGCCTAATGCCGCATTTCCACTGAAATTACCGAGAACATATGTACCAGGAACTTTTTTCCCCCCAGACCTGTTGCTTTCTGCGTTTCCACCGTGGTTTAAAGTACCAGAAAGATTAGGCAAAGAGTCTGGTGAAGTAAGTCTGCGCGCGTTTCTCAATACAAAGTACGCTGATTTTGGACGTGCACTGTCGGTAGTTCAGACTTTGTGCATTCGACTCGGGAGAGTGATGTCCGCGATGACGCAAACCAGTCAGCTCGCCTGGTAAAACATCAGGTAAACTTGGACCTGTCTAAACAAGGCAGGACAAGGCAGTTGTACACATTCAAATAAGTACCACAAGAATAATAATAGAACAAAAAAAACCCAACCTGACCTGCATCTACCCAGTGGTATGTCACCACCAAGTTTACAAAAACAAACATTCAGAACAGCATAATTCTGGGGTTCTGGTGAGATGAAGCAAAAGGTTTTACAAAGTCCTCCATATTAATGGAATATGCCCTCCTTGACTCAACACTGAGTATGCCCAGGTGACTTAATCTATCATCTGCCATTATTGTCCTGAGGTGGGTTTTTTTATTTAAGGGAAGAGAAACTTCTTTCACAGGATGCAGTGCTAACTGGAATCACAACCAAAATTTTACCAAGCCTAAAAAGTTCATGGAAAACCTCTTTGTAAGGTTCCAAAAACCCCACAAACTCAAGTAGAGAAGAGTAGCTGGTCTCTCTCCACTTTTCTCCCTTCTTAAAAGAAGCCGTCTCGTTTGATGAAGCTCATGCTTAAGGTCTTCTAAATCTGACTCGAATGTTTTCCCCAAAGCAAGCAAGGGTTTCTCTTTTAAGAATGATGAGCTTTTGGGGTCAAGAGACTGCACTCCTTCCATTATCTCACAGTTCTTTTCTGAAAAACGCCTATCTATTTCTGCTGTAAGACAGTCAAGTACCTGAAGTACCAAGTATTGAACTCTTCATTGTTTCAAACTCAGAGTGTCTCTGTCCAACAGTGCTCATTACAAGTGAATTCAGAAATTTCTAATTGGTCTTTGTTCGTCTCTTGTTTTGTGCTTCTGTGCTAATGTTGCAGTGGTGCACAAGTTCTTCAGTATCCTTCCATAATTCACCAAATGTACAGTCACTTCTGTAGCTTTTTAATGTGTCTGTAAGGGAGCCAACTAGATCCCCAGACAGCAAGCAGTTTCGGCCCAGGTCTGGCCCACATCTGGCCCACATGGATTTCATGCGGGCCAGATGTGGGCCGGATCTGGGCCAACACTATGTTGCTGTCTGGGTCTATTGCTCTAACCAGATCAAGACTTCTGGATTGGAGCATGTCAGACAGGATTTTTACATCCCCAAACACTTTACAAAAAGTAACCAAAAGTCCTTTGCTTCTATTTTCCTATCTCCACTATTCTACTCAAGTGAAATGTCTTGCAAGAGCCTCAAAACAGCTGGAAGCCTGTCTCTCATAGTCCTACATGCCATGTACCGGCAAGCCCACCTAACATCTGAAAGTCGCTGAAGTTCCCTAGGCTTTTCATTTGGGTACATTTCTTTTTGAACATCAAGCCATTTCATATGGACAGCAGAGCCAGACACAAACCTATAAATACTCTGCAGAAGAGCAAAAAACTCCTCAGCTTCAGGCACTGACTTTACTGCATCAACAAGAACAAGGTTCAGACATTGAGCACTACAATGACCATAAAATGCAAACCTGGCATTGCTTTTAATCCGTGCAGACACACCAGAATGTTTCCCGCTCATTACTGATGCACCATCATAGCCTTGGCCAACAATGTTGTTTCTGTAGTCAAGCCCATGCCGCTCCAAACATCCAACTATCATTTTGGTTAGACCTTCTGCATCCAAGCTTTCTGCTGACTGAAAGTGCAAGAAGCTTTCGTGTACAGCACCGCTGTAATAGTATCGCAGCACTAAAGACATTTGTTCTTTTTTTTTTGCAAGTCTTTTGTTTCATCTGCCAATACACTGAACACTTTGCTTTCTTTTACTTCTGCACCATATCTGCTAAAACCTGAAGCATCTCATTTTGGATTTGGTGGCTAGTGTACTTAGCATTGCTCTGTGCAACAAGTCTTTCATCAATAAAGGGGTAATGCTTTGCAACGAGATTCAAAATGGCTAAGAAATTGCCTTATCGAGTGAGAATCATGCCAAAACCTCTCACACACACAAAATGTGTTTTACTCACACCCAACGATTCACCAACAAACTCAGTGTGGTTTGCAAATAGAAAACATCACTCACAAACTAATGCATTTTGTTCTGCAAATAAAAAACATAGCTATCAAACAAATACAGTACGTTTTACATATACAGTATTGTTCAAAATAATAGCAGTACAATGTGACTAACCAGAATAATCAAGGTTTTTCGTATATTTTTTTATTGCAACGTGGCAAACAAGTTACCAGTAGGTTCAGTAGATTCTCAGAAAACAAATGAGACCCAGCATTCATGATATGCACGCTCTTAAGGCTGTGCAATTGGGCAATTAGTTGAATTAGTTGAAAGGGATGTGTTCAAAAAAATAGCAGTGTGGCATTCAATCACTGAGGTCATCAATTTTGTGAAGAAACAGGTGTGAATCAGGTGGCCCCTATTTAAGGATGAAGCCAACACTTGTTGAACATGCATTTGAAAGCTGAGGAAAATGGGTCGTTCAAGACATTGTTCAGAAGAACAGCGTACTTTGATTAAAAAGTTGATTCGAGAGGGGAAAACCTATAAAGAGGTGCAAAAAATGATAGGCTGTTCAGCTAAAATGATCTCCAATGCCTTAAAATGGAGAGCAAAACCAGAGAGACGTGGAAGAAAACGGAAGACAACCATCAAAATGGATAGAAGAATAACCAGAATGGCAAAGGCTCAGCCAATGATCACCTCCAGGATGATCAAAGACAGTCTGGAGTTACCTGTAAGTACTGTGACAGTTAGAAGACGTCTGTGTGAAGCTAATCTATTTTCAAGAATCCCCCGCAAAGTCCCTCTGTTAAAAAAAAGGCATGTGCAGAAGAGGTTACAATTTGCCAAAGAACACATCAATTGGCCTAAAGAGAAATGGAGGAACATTTTGTGGACTGATGAGAGTAAAATTGTTCTTTTTGGGTCCAAGGGCCACAGGCAGTTTGTGAGACGACCCCCAAACTCTGAATTCAAGCCACAGTACACAGTGAAGACAGTGAAGCATGGAGGTGCAAGCATCATGATATGGGCATGTTTCTCCTACTATGGTGTTGGGCCTATTTATCGCATACCAGGGATCATGGATCAGTTTGCATATGTTAAAATACTTGAAGAGGTCATGTTGCCCTATGCTGAAGAGGACATGCCCTTGAAATGGTTGTTTCAACAAGACAATGACCCAAAACACACTAGTAAACGGGCAAAGTTAATGTTATGGAGTGGCCAGCCCAATCTCCAGACCTTAATCCAATTGAGAACTTGTGGGGTGATATCAAAAATGCTGTTTCTGAAGCAAAACCAAGAAATGTGAATGAATTGTGGAATGTTGTTAAAGAATCATGGAGTGGAATAACAGCTGAGAGGTGCCACAAGTTGGTTGACTCCATGCCACACAGATGTCAAGCAGTTTTAAAAAACTGTGGTCATACAACTAAATATTAGTTTAGTGATTCACAGGATTGCTAAATCCCAGAAAAAAAAAATGTTTGTACAAAATAGTTTTGAGTTTGTACAGTCAAAGGTAGACACTGCTATTTTTTTGAACACACCCCTTTCAACTAATTGCCCAATTGCACAGCCTTAAGAGCGTGCATATCATGAATGCTGGGTCTCATTTGTTTTCTGAGAATCTACTGAACCTACTGGTAACTTGTTTGCCACGTAGCAATAAAAAATATACGAAAAACCTTGATTATTCTGGTTAGTCACATTGTACTGCTATTATTTTGAACAATACTGTACAAAGAAACGTATTTCTTCAATGACCAAAATATCCTCCAAGTTCAAACTAAAATCTTTCAAGTACAAAAAAAAAATCCTTCAATTAAAAAAAAAAAATTCTTCAAGTACAAAACAAAATCCTTCAAGTACAAAACAAAATTCTACAAGTAGGCCTACGAAAAACTGTCACGTGACTTTTGGCACTAATTTTTCGCCTTGCTGATCCACAAGCAAATGCCTTCAGATCTACACACATGTTAGTAAACTGTCATGTAATTCAATTGCCTGGCGCCGCCACCGACTCGGAAACAGAAGAGAAGAAGAAACGCTAGCGTGAGGGACGTTTTGAACATGATGAGCAGCCAACAGGTGAGTTTCCAGTCATTGCTGGTGAAAAATCAGCCTGAAGGGGTTGTTATTCGCTATAACAACCGCCTCGCTATACATGATCCCACTTATTACATTGCTACCTACAAAATAAATAAATAATTTGACACAAAATATTGATTTAAAAATGAGTTTATTGATTTTAAAAACGATTGTATTGCTTCCTCTAAAGAAAATAGTCAGTTCCGCGTCCATATCAACGGTCTGTATTTCATGGCAAGGGTGTGATGGACCTCCAAATCAACCCTGGTCTTCTCCTGCTAGTGTCTCATAGAATATAGAGGCTTCATTCCATGTCAAATCAGTCAGAATCCAGGAAAGTGGTTGCAGCAACATCTCAGATGAAGAGTTTTTCTATATTATGTTTGGGTCCCAAAACTAAGGCCTGTAAAAATATTCATATTTTTGTCAGTCCTTGAGATTGTCATTCTTATAGCATCAAAAAAACTATCAGAGAACCATGTTTGGGCATTAATATCTTAAAGTGTTATTCATAGCCTCACCAAACTTTCCAGGATGGAAGAATGTTCTTAGTATAACTGAACCAAAGTTTGTACTGCATGCCTATTGAGATTCTATAAGGGCCTCGATTTGGGTAAATGGCTAAACCACTGATACTGAGGGTAAAGAGATCGCTAATGTGTCGTCATCATGACGTATTCCCAGTGGTGAACGCAAAGCATTTTGGGAATCCGTGGCACAAACATTAGGCGCTAGACTTCTTTGCATGGAGGGAATAACGCAATGTTCAAGATGCAGTCTACCTGTTGTGTTATAAACTGCAATAGTCGTTCTCACGATAGAAGTGGCATAAAGCTTAAGAACGGAATATCCTTTTATCGTTTTCCAGCGAGGAAAAATAATAGTGCAAGCCATGTTTAAAAGGTGACAAAGAGGCGACGAATGGCATGGATAGTGTGGAAGATTTATATTAGTAAGATTTTAATCAATCAAGAATAATCAATGTGAATCTAGCCATTTTTGTTGCTAGTTGTTTTTCCATTATAATCCTATAGGTAATGGATAGAAAGGAATATGCTTACGTGCTGGAATGTTCAGAACTGATGAGAAACATATGGTCAGACATACAGAAAGGGGGCCTTTCATTATACCAAAACAAGTAGGGGCCTCTCCTCTCTAAGGAGGAATCAAAATTGCAAGCATAAGGAAAAGACTGACTATTTGGAAACGCCCTGAATAGGGTATATAATGAGAAACCAAATAGCATTCGGGAGATCTCCTTGCAAGGACCTCTCGGCTTTGTTTTGCTTAAAATAAAGTCTTTTCTTCTGAGAGAAAAATCCCTGACTGAGTTCAATTCTTTGGAGAACCGGCAAAATACACCACAATAGCAGCGGTAAGGAGGCCCAGATTACCTTCGATAATACTCCACCACACATGAGGGTGTGTTCAAAGCATTTTCACAAAGGTAAGTTACAATTACTCTCTGTAAATGTTAAGAATGTTAACTGTTCATTTAAAATCAGTTTTAAATGTTGTACATCTAGCTGTTAGGCTAACGTTACATTGCAATTTATTTGGTGACTGTGTTTGCAGGCAAACCTGCCTATGAAATGTTGGGAGTGTGATCCTGCTTTGATTACAGGAATAAATTAGTTTAAAATATATTAAAATAGAAACATCGTTATAAATTGTCATAATATTTAACAATAGTACTGTTTTTATTTAATAAATTTTTTTATCAAATAAATGCAGCCTTGGTGAGCAGAATATGCTTCTTTTAAAAACATCAAAATAATCTTACTGACCCCAAACATTTGAACGGTAGTGTATGTTGCCCCCCCTGTGTAAAGCTAATCTGGATTCCTTAGGAATAGAGGTTGTGATATGACATGATTTCTTTATATTGTTACTGCCAGACAGTACACCTGCACCTGAGATGTAAGGTCCTGTGAATCCACCTCCATCGCCGGACACTGTCCACACCACTCATGAGACTGAGCTGAAGACTTTGCTGCATAAAATTGTGGTTGTGTGCTGTGCTTTGACCAATATGTGTCCAAGTATTATTGTGAAGGCGTCATGTTAGAATTATACACCATCTAATATGTTAATGTTTTTTTTTTCAAAAGATTTTGTAATGTCTCTTCTCACATGTTTTTTTTAGCCATGTCTGTAAATAAAATACACAAAGATTGAATGAAATTCTGCCTCCTTTATCTGTATTAAGGAAGAATTGTGCAAAATCAGTGTTCTATGGTTGCAAACACAATTACATAATTTATAGTAGTAACAACCAACTTAATTTCAGCTTCTTTACATATTTAACATGTAAATACATTTATATGATTAAATTAACATGTAAATACATTTAGATTAATAAATTAACATGTAAATACATTTAGATTAATACATTTACATTATAAAGAGTCGATAGAAATGATGAGAAACTGGAAATGTATGAGGTAGGTTGTGGGTGATATGTCACAGACACATGACTCTTCTCTGGCTGGTGCGCTGCTGAGTCCCACGCAGCCTAAATGAACGGTAGTTTATGTTGTATAGGACAGTTCTGATTATAGCAAGCAAACATGTCATCAAGCTCTTCAGGCTGTCTGTAAAAGCACAACAACACAGCCTTTTCACGTGCCCTTCTTTTGGGCTGGAGGGTGTTACCTTGACCAGTCGCTCTGCTTGTAATGATCGAGTCCTTTGATTCTCTTTATTTTCTCGTCATATCTAACCTTTGCATTAGGATTTAGTTTTAGGCGGTATGGTCCGACAATGTTTTCTCTAGCCCGCTGCATTTTGTAGGATTATATTCTGTTTTTCACTCTAATTTTTCATTATTTTCATGCCAGAACGCTTAGCCTGCTATGCCAGACCATGTCAACTGGCCAAACATACCCATAATTCTTTGCGTTCCGATGACGTTGCCGCCCAGTTGGTCACATGTGATAGCGATCTCTATTATAAACTCAGTGCCACAGGCTTATTGCCTCCATGCCACGCCGCATTGAAGCAGTCATTTCTGCAGAAGGATTCCCGACCAAGTATTGAGTGCATAACTGAACATAATTATTTGAAGGTTGACTTTTTTTGTATTAAAAACACTTTTCTTTTATTGGTCGGATGAAATATGCTAATTTTTTGAGATAGGAATTTTGGGTTTTCATGAGCTGTATGCCAAAATCATCAGTATTAAAACAATAAAAGACCTGAAATATTTGAGTTGGTGCAATGAATTAAAATATATGAAAGTTTAATTTTTATCATTACATTATGGAAAATAATGAACTTTTATCAAAATAATTTTTTGAGAAGGACCTGTATAATTATATACAACTATTATATTAAATTTTTGGAATTTAACTGTGTCATGCTTGTTCAGAGATTGTTTGTATAGTTATCTTAAATACATTAAAATACATAAATATGTCTCTCCCTAGTTTTACTTACCGAGACTTGAGAAACCTTGTCCCTCATGCTGGCCCTTACAATACCGGTAAGTAAACCAGCATCTAAGCTGCACTGTTCTACATGTCCAGATTTATAGTGGTTCCCTTTTCGATCTATAGTTTTTCTATCGTCTAAGAAAAATGACATAAGATGGGAAATTGATACGGCCATAGCTAACGTTAGTGCTTCTGAGATGGTAAAAAAAAAATTCTGGCGAATTAGCAAATGGTATGCAAACATACAATCAAAACATAACAGAGTGGAAGATAATCTTTCAAGTTTATTTGGGACACAATGACCAGGCACAATAATCTTGATCACAGAGAAAAGAATATTAAGGTTTATATAAATTAGCAAAATAAACAAATAAATAAATAAAACATTAACAAAAGATAAAAAATCTCAGAGAATGTCTTGTGTCTTAACCAGGAACATACTCTGAGTTGAATGAACTTAGTCCCGGATGTGTTTTTGGAACCACATACCCTGAGTAAGCAAGGTTTTGGGTTAATCAACCAAGAGTTCAGGGTTTAGTTCACAGTAAGTTAACCCCTGCTTTCTGGAATACACCCCTGTTCACACCAAGAGCAAAATGAAACTACAATAATAACAATATTTTCATGTACACCAGTGAACCATAACTGTGTGCTTATTCTAAGTTTCAGATTGCAGTAATGAAAGTGGATGTAAGTGACCTTTTATGTTACTTATATTGTGGTGCAGAGCTTCTCCGCAATGTCATCTGCTACTATAAATGTGCAATTTTAATAAAATCTAAATAGCTGTCTGTGTATTCATTCATCATCTACAAAAAACAAAAAACATTCAGACAGTGGTCCCAACAGTATAATTTCTATATATAATCATGGATTGAACTGCAGCAAGTTTATTACAAGTTGTCTTTAGTATGAAAATGTCTCATATAGCAAGCCATTTTAATTTGCAGCCAGGCTCTACGTAGATAGCTACCTATATGAATCACCACACATGGAGTCCATGGCAAGTCACGCAACACGACCCATGGAAAAGAGGGTACAGGTGAGCAGTAGCTCTTTATCATTTAAAGCAGGGATGACAAACTCCTGTCCTGGAGAGACACTGAACCAAGTCGCCATGAACAGAGCTTGTTTTGATAAGATGCTGTTACATGACCAGAGTGGAATTGAACTATTTTGCAGACATTTCATGAAGACCCTAAAAATTTTACCAAACTATGGAAAATGGGACATCTGATGTACCCTTTAAATTGGAAACCATTTTTAAAAATTAATAGTTATAGTTTTCATTCTTGGTGTGAACGGACCTTTATACTCTTGTCATCTTTGCAGACTGCAGGTACATGAAGTGGAAGTGACACCAAGAACACGAGTTATAGGAAAGCATTAAAAAAAAAAACTATATAAGCAATTGCAGCGGATTTTCTTACCAAAGCCTTATTTCGTGGGATGAGGGTGGAGTAGTTGTGGTTTATGGTTGTGTAGCCTTAAAGGCTTTGACCAATGACATGGCTTGTAGATAAATGTCCACCCCAAAGGCCTCACTGGTCATAAAAGGACCAATGTTTGCCCTCAAATGCTCCTCTACTCTCTGATGCAAATCCTGGGGAGCTGCCGGGACCTCAACAGACTCTGAGTCTGAGTCTGTTGAAAAATGAAGCAGATATTGTACAAAGGACTGAGTTAAGTAGCCTTGTTGACAATTTAGCTGCAAAGAGGACAACAGGGCCACCTGGTCAGGATTTTCTTGTTGGCCCAAAAGCAGACCAGCAATCCACAACTGCTGTGGGGACCTGTTTCCCTCTGTGGAAAGTGGATGCCTGTCCCACATCTGGATGAACTCCTTTAGATGCCAATTCAGTCTTGACAGGAAGACAAAATGGAGGCATATGATGTGGAGATCTTGATCAGGTTCGAGCAGCCCATTGTTTTCGAGTCACGCCACAGCCTCTCAATTCTCTGGTTGTGGACACTCTTTCCAGTAATGTGGCATCTTCTCTCTGATTTATATCAGTTGCATAGATGGGAAAGCAGAAACAGTGAAAGCCAGGCAGGTAAATAGTAAGTGGTGTGAGACTTGACACATTGATAAATCAGAGTTGTCATCTTAAATGGAAATAGATTCTTGTGATATTGCCAGGGTTGCACAAAAGTGATAAGCAGGTGCCCAAAAATATAAAAGAGTGCTGTGTAAATAAAATCAGACCATTAATTAGCCCATTAATTTGCATACCAACATGGTTAACAGCTGTTAATGCACAATTAGCATTTTCAATCAACAAAGAGTAATACTGTATACTAGTGTTGTCACGGTACCAAAATTTCAGTATTCAGTACCGATACCAGTGAAAATCCAC
Source organism: Carassius auratus (assembly GCF_003368295.1). Lineage (NCBI taxonomy): Eukaryota > Metazoa > Chordata > Actinopteri > Cypriniformes > Cyprinidae > Carassius > Carassius auratus. Next base: position 4,234,692 of record NC_039270.1, read on the forward strand.
GGTTCTCGGTACCAATTTCGGTACCAAAGCAAAACACAATATGCTAATAAAAAATAAAAAAACACACCTTTTAATCACTAAAAATAAAACCAATGCCATTCTTTATACTTATTTAAAATTGTGATTAAAGTTTTTTAGAAGTAATACAATTATGAAAAACAGTAAACAAGTTTCACCCAAATTTTGTCTGTCTTTTAATTAATGAAATTTGAACACATTCTATTTTTTGGTAAATAAAGGATTTTATCCTATTATCGTTTACAAACGATAATAGGTGAGCGCCAGCAAATGAGATTGCCATTTGCGCATTAACTCCACACACTAATGTTATCGGAAAACTCAGCTATTCTTAAAAGCTGAAGACTTCCATAGATATGCCACTATTTTGACAGGAAAATACAACCAAGAATAGTTTAAATGTAGTGTGTCAATTCTCTCTCGGTCTCTGCGTGTGTGTGAGAGAAAGCGACAGCGATCTGTGAGCCTTCACACTAGAGGTAGCTACATTAAACACAGGTGCGCTGTGCATCCATTGAGATGAACTGAATCACACAGATCGCCTGACTGAGAGTGAAACTTTAAATCGCTCAGTCAGAGAGTGTTTGGGGAGTGAACATATATCTGAGCTAAATTTATACTTAGCCTCCAACTCACACAATGGCGAGTAAAATCTGAGAATTTATTAGCCATTGGCTAATATTAGACATCATTTAGTCATCAGAAGGAAGATTTAGTCGCATATGCGAGTGATGCACTCGCAATGTAGAGGGTTGCTATTGTAGTAAAAAACCAGCACGTCTCTGCCGTTCATTCATTCACACAGAGACGTGCAGAACATGCATGATTCAGATTTCAACCAAGTTTTGCGGCTTAACATTTAAAAATACTGGTCCATATGGAGATTTGATTTGATTAATTTATGCTAACTTTGACAAATTCTGTGACTGTCCATATTAGATTCTGTCCGCGTCTTCTGCTTCGCGGTAATCATATCATTGTATGCTTTTTTTAGTACCGACTTGGTACCGAAGTACCAGGTCTTTTTACTGTATAAGATAAATACTGCTACATACTGTATCAATTAAATTGAGATGTGGAGATAACATCCCAAGGACACAAAAGCATGAAAATCTGCTGACCTGGGCCCCGTTCAGGATGTCCCAAAGTATCGGGTAACCTCAACATTTTCTCTTGCCTTGTCACTTCTAACACGGTGGGGTAAACCATACTGATTAACAGCAGTGTGAAAACACTGGAGAACAGTTGCTGCCCGATTGTTTGTGTTTGCACAAAGAAGCATAATGTACCGACTGAACCCATCAATCCCTCCGTGTATAAAACTATTCTCCAGTTGCAAAGACAAAATAATTTGTTTAATGAAATGGGAAAAATACTTATGATATCTTAAAGGTAAGAAAAAAAAGAAAATAAGCAGAAAACCAAACTAATTACATCAATAATAAGCTATATTTTTCATGAAAAATAAAAGTCTTACCGTATCAGTTTATGGTTACCATCTATGTGCCACAGGGAGAGAGGACCTGGAACAGAGTATGGAACCCTTGGAACAACATTAAGCTGAAGTCCGCGAAGAAAATTCCCAAGCGGATCAACAGCCTTTAGAGTCTACAGCACTCTGAACTGTTGGAGTCTTCGGGAGTAGAAATAATAATAATGATAATGTGTTAACTGACATCTTAAGTCTAGATCTGCACGATTAATCGTATTTTAATCTTGGTAACGATATCCACCTTTCTTGGCTAATTAAAAATAATCATCACGATATTGGCCGCCTAGTTATTGTAGCCGCACTGGGTTGTACATAATTATTAACCAGGCCCGGATTGGCTAATCGGGAGCACCGGGAAAATTCCCGGTGGGCCGGTATGTTTTTTTGGCTGCGAGGGCCGCTGTTGTCATGGCACTGGGTTGAAATATATATATATATATATATATATATATATATATAAATATATATTTTATTATTATTATTATTTTACCGCAGCCCCACTCTTTTTATTTATTATTTTACCACCGTCCCACTATTTTTTTATTTCATATTTTCTCGCAGAGTGCAGCCTGCAAGATAATGATGACGTGATTATCTGTTGACTCCCTGGCCCCGCCCTCAACACGTCACCTTGCAAGTTGCTCAAAAAAAAAAAAAAAAAAAAAAAGGGAGATAAAAATGGTTAACAGAAAGCGCAAATGAGGCACTGAAAAGTCCAGAATAAATAAGAAGAAAGCTTTGGAAACTGACGCGGCCAAATGTTCTAAGCTGAGCACATTCTTCCTAAAAAAAACTAACAGAGATTACGAGGCCGGTAAGTAAGCTAACATTAAGGTAGTTAGGAGCAGTTCAAGATGCTAGCGACATTGCAAAACAACGTTGTTTGCAAACCACCGCTCGTGTATCATTTCTTGTAGCTCTTAAGCAGCAGCCGCCACTAGTCCCGTTTTCTGCTAAGAGCAAGGCCCAGTAACGTTACCAAGCTCCAGTCATGAGCCCAACACACCAGAATGGGCAGGTAGAATTGTCATTCAGAAGAACTAATAGTAATGAAGAGCCCTGCTCAATGAAAAATGCCCTGAGATAATTAATGATACCTGATGATTCAGCAATACATAATGAAACCAAGATGATACTGTCGTTAGAAAGTGCAATACATTTTATTTTAATCTTTATTTTTTATTTTGTTTTATATATTTGTTTTTATTAGATTTTTTTTCTTTATTTCAATGTTTGGATATTTATGCATACTAAATCTTAAAGAAAAGAGATTCTTACACTATCCTGTTATTTACTGTTCTGATAAATCTTCACTGTGAAGCAAAATTTTGGCTATTCTTTTTGCACTGAATTGGAAATGATGTTTTTAAAAATACAATGAATTACAAGGCTGTTGGAAATTATATTTTGAGGTTTTAATTACATTATTTTAATATAGTCAGCTGTGAACTAAAGTGGGCCGGTCTAAAGCATGAAACTCCAGGGCTGAAAATGAGTCCCAATCCGGCCCTGTTATTAACTCAAATGATATATAAGGAATTTGAATAATTAATCAGGAATATGATTAATATATCATGCTGACCACAGTTACATTAAAATTATTTAAGATGGAAAAATAGCTCAATTGCATATCACTAACTCATTACAAGGCACTGTAATTTACTCATTAATATGTCAATATTCCATTCTTTATAGTTTATTATTTATTATAGTGATATCTCTTACTGTAAATTACTGCAAATCAAACAGTGGTTTGTCCAGCAAATGGCCGTAAGATTAACTAATACATTTTCAATAAAGTTATCACTTCTTATAATTCAAGGAAAAATATTCTCTTGCCATGAAAACATTATCCTATCATTATGAAATTGTTTACTAAAAAGTAAACAGCGTGTAGCTAAAGATCAGACATTTCATTGACTCGTAATGTGAGCGGTTCAGAGGCAATCATGAATATATATTGGCTTTTAATAATTGAACTAATAATACATTAAACTACAAATCACACAGAGTAAATACGCATACGACAATACAGACAGTAAACTTTGTACAAGACATAACGGAATCCAAATAAGGGAGGGAGAGAAGAGAGAGAGAGAATGAATGAGAGAGAGAGAGGATGAGAGAGAGGTGAGAGAGAGAGCGTCATCACAGAATGATCTCAGTTATGCAAACTCACAAAACCGTTGAAGGACAACAACAAATCAAATCATAGACAAACTTTAAGCAGCATTTAAATCTCCATAAAGAATGATACTTGTGTAACCCAGGTCAAAATTGAGCTGATCAGAAAAATAAATATAATTTATAATAATTATATTCTTACTCAAAATGTTTAAACAAGTAACAAGATGTGTTGCCAAAGTCATTCTGCTGTATCTTGAACATTAAAACAATTAATTTAACTATAATAATTAAAGCGTGACGTTTGTCATAAGACGGGCGCTGCGCATGACGTCACTGTAATGAGACGCATGGTTGCAGAGAGAGCACGAGTTTCACAGATCGTAAGTGAATTCAAACTGGATAAAAAGGCAAATATAACAATCATCCTTGCTTAATATACATAAATAATAAGTTGTATGTTGTTGTAACCCTTATTTTAATCTTATTTGGGCCATTTTAGTGTGATGATTGATTGATTTTGGAGTGGATGATAGCCGATTGCGAGCCCTGTAGAATCCGATGTGACTGATTAATTGTTTATTGAAATCCCCCGGATTTGGTGAGTTTCATGATAATATAACATCCAATTATCTGAAATGAAGTGTTAATGAGTTCATTCGTGTTCAGATGTTCAGATGGTATGTGTAATGTGATGTAACTGAATGTATTGTATTGCTGAAGACCTTACAAATGCTAAATAAGCAGTTATATCATTTATGAGAATGATTTGTTATGCTTTGAGTTACAAAAATGCTCAAATAGTATTTTCCACTTGGTTTAGTTAATATATTAAATATATATTGAGTTTAAAAGTCATACTAATTGTCTATGATGTTTATGATAGTTATGGCACTGTTTGTATAAACAGGTCAGGTTTTTTTGAGATTGCGAAATAAGCTGTGATCCTGAGATGGCAAGCCACCCAGCTGAAAAGTCCTAAAAAGAGACAAGAAATCCTGTGATTCGTTGAGTGATCAGTGCCTCATCTGACGTCACAAGTGGAATTCATCCTAAGTGGTATTTCTCAGCAGTTACGACAACACTGAGTATCGCAAAGAGACAATTGTTGCACTACAGACAGCTTTGCACACAAACACACGATTGTTCCATCGGCTGAGAACTGTTTATTTACTGAATTACTGTCAAGTATTGTATTTTCAGTTGTTGTTTTTTTTTTCTTGAAGTAATCTGTTGTTTGAATTGTATTTCCTTTTTTTTTTTGGGTAAAGGTTATAATTCAACCCAGCTAATAAGAAACAAAGCTCCAACAAAAAAAAAGATAATAAATTAGAACACTAAAAATTACATAAACAGTAAAATTTAATCTAAGTCTCTAACAAATTGATATATACAAAATCACAATTTAAATACCAAGGTAAATAAATATAATACGAATATATATAATTAGATCAAGTAACCACCAAAGAGCTCAAACCATACATTTCTTAAAGGGAAAGAGAAAGACAATCTCATTGTTTATACAATTGTATTGTGTATTGCTGATTCATTTTATTTTACAATCATTTTCAATCTTGCTGCAAAGTAAAAGGAAACAATTTAGTACAAGTCATTTTCCTGGTCTGTCTGTTATTTTGAGTTAATGTGTTTTAACTCATTTTGCCATCTGTAGCGAATCTAGAGTTCTGGTCCATAGTGTGTATTCTGACATACAGATTATACACACAGAGAAGGAGTAGCTACGGTGCAGTACATAGCACTACCTGTTACAGTAAGTGGCGAGCCAGCCAGCCAGGAGGGCATTGTAGTATTAAAAAAAAAAAAAACTTTAAAGACACAAGAGACCAGGAAAATAACTTTAAGATTTGAAGTTGTGCAAATAGTGTCAATATGGAAGTAATTGAGCTTGAAAACGTCATAATTGGAAACTCAGTGATAATTAGAGGACTCACAAATACAGAACTTGATGAAGATCTGACTGATTTTCTACACAAGTATGGTCATGTCCATAGACACCTTTCCATAGATGATCCCAAATCGCCTTATCATAGGGAAGTCATAGTAGAGTACAGCAGTTGTTCTGCATTAGTGGCTCTTAAACCCTTATTGCCTTACACTTTCAAGATACCGTGCAACGTCGATTACCTCATAGGGTTTCTGTCAAATGTCTATACGTCAGCAGTAACTGAGAATGCAACAAACCTCTACTTTGCTGAACTGAAGAGAATAGCAAAGCTCAGTGGCAGATCTTTTGACGATCTCTTGAAAGAGCAGCTTTACTCAAGTGCTGCCTCCGCTGCTGATAATCTGACTTATGCAAACGATCTTGAGTCGTCACAAACGACTACCGTAGAGGATGGGGATGACCTTTTCGCAAAGTTTCTGAATACGCTACAAAACGCAGGTGAAAAGCCTTCCTTGTACTTGCAACGGTTGCACACTAACCTTCTCAAAGTGATGAAAAGAGGCGGTATTCCTGCTGATGAAGCTGACCGACAACTTCTGAAACAATTCTGTCGGGGTTGTTGGGATGACACACTAATAGCAAACCTTCAGCTTGAGCATAAAAGAAACCGACCACCCCCATTCCCTGAGCTACTCTTACAGTTGCGCAGTGAGGAGAACAAACACTTTTCCAAAGAAAGCCGCATGAGACAGCACCTAGGCGCACAGAGGCAAAGAGCCAACTCCCATATTGTCACTGCTAATCCTCTTGACTTAGATCTAAACGAAATGTCAGAAGGAACTGAGGGCGCTGAATTAAAAAGACAAGTTGCCAAGCTCCAGAGTCAGCTTGCCAAGCAAAAGAGTAAACCGACTGGAAGAAGTGTGTTGCCTTCTACCGATGCTGTTCTTGAGCTAAAACAACAAGTCACAGAGCTCCAGAGTCAGATGACAAAGCTAAGCGTCCAAAAGAACTCAGATCCAAAGAACAATCCAGGCAAAGTGAAGCAGACAAGCATACACATTCCCAGAGAGAACTCTCCTACAGCTGACCACAAGCTGCATCACTGGCCCAGGCCAGGCTACTGTTTTCAATGTGGTGAGGATGGGAATGTTGCTTCAATCTGCGAAAATGATCCAAACCCGACCCTAGTGACCGATAAGAGGAAGCAATTGAAAGAGCGCCAAGTCCTATGGGATAGTCAATATGGTCCGAGTGCCTCAGGAACTTTAAACGCCAACCAGTCCTTGTAGAGAGACGTACGAGGGCTGTCACTTGTCAAACTAGTCTCAAGAAGTCAGCGAATATAAGCAAACTGAACTCTCATGGAAAATGGCGTCCAGTTGGCCTACCCAAAGGATTAATTGGTACAAAATGCACTGCTCAGGTGAACATTGAGGGAAACCCTTGTTCTTGTCTACTTGACACAGGGTCACAAGTGACCACCATTTCCCATTCGTTTTATAAGCAGAATTTGCCTGGAATAAGCATAACTTCCCTAGGTGACCTACTGGAAATAGAAGCAGCCAGTGGTCAAGCAGTACCCTACCTGGGGTTTGTTGAAGTAAAAATTTAATTCCCCAGAGACTTTCTTGGATCTGACATTGAAGTATCAACTCTTGCTTTGGTGATTCCAGAAACTGGTGGCACTACCCAGCCAAATGTATTAATAGGGACGAACACTTTGGATCTTGCATATGACAAGTACCTTGAAACCAACGATTCAGTTTGTCAAGCTGTTCCATTTGGCTACAGAGCCGTCATTCAGACCATTGAACACAGACGCCTGCAGAAAGTAAACAGTAGCATAGGAATTGTTAGGCTCCCTGATGGTACTCCTACTGTTGTGCCTGCAGGTCAAAATATCGTTCTGGAAGGAGTGGTGAGTGTTAGAGGAGAAGTAGCAGAAAAATGGGCTGTGATGGAGCCTCCTTCATGTTCACCTTTTCCTGGAGGACTGCCAGTTGCCAGCTCCTTGCTAAACTTACCTCAGCATCCATCACGCAAGGTTCCAGTGGAGTTAAAGAACGAAACAGAACATGACATTATCACCCCTGGCAAGAGCGTGATTGCAGACATACATGCTTTGCAAAAAGTAATGTCACACAACGTTCAATCTGATTGTTCAGTGTCAAGTGGCCCTGAAAAGTCTGACAAAGAACTCTGTTTTGACTTTGGTGATTCCTGTCTGCCAGAGGAGTGGAGAAAGACGATCACTCAGAAACTGCGCACCATGCCTGAAGTCTTTGCGTCACATGACATGGATGTAGGCCAAACAGACAAAGTGAAGCACAATATCAAGTTACACACGGAAACTCCTTTCAAGCATAAAGCAAGACCAATTCATCCTAACGATCTTGAAGCTGTCCGTCGACACCTAGAAGAATTGCTTGAAGCAGGTAACATTCGTGAGTCAGAATCCCCTTTCTCTTCTTCTATCGTGGTAGTAAGGAAGAAGAATGGCGATGTAAGACTTTGCATTGATTACCGCAAGTTGAACACTCCGACCATTAAGGATGCATATGCCTTACCCAACTTGGAGGAAACCTTTTCAGCACTTCGAGGTTCAAAGTGGTTCTCAGTGCTCGATCTCAAATCTGGGTATTACCAGATCGAAGTAGAAGAGAAAGACAAACCAAAGACTGCCTTCGTATGCCCATTGGGCTTTTGGGAGTTTAATAGGATGCCTCAGGGCATCACTAATGCTCCCAGCACATTCCAAAGGCTGATGGAGAAGTGCATGGGTGACATCAACCTTTCAGAAGTCTTGGTGTTCTTAGACAATTTAATTGTCTTCTCAGATACTTTAGAAGAGCATGAGAGACTTCTTCATGTTTTGGGACGCTTGAAAGACTATGGTTTAAAGCTTTCATTGGAGAAATGCAAGTTTTTCCAGACGTCAGTGAAATATCTCGGTCACATCGTCTCAGAAAATGGTGTGGAGACGGATCCCCAAAAGATAGAAGCCATTAAAACCTGGCCAAGTCCAAGGAACCTGAAAGAGTTGTGTTCCTTTCTGGGTTTCTCCGGTTATTACCGAAGATTTATTAAGGAATATGCGAAGATAGTGAAACCATTGAACGAACTAACCGTAGGATATCCTCCTCTTCAAAAGAGTTGCAAGATGAAAGGCAAGGAGAAAACCTACCTTTATCCCAAAGTACCTTTTGGAGGGCGATGGAAAACTGACTGTCAGCAAGCATTCGAAACACTCATTGCAAGACTCACTGAAGCACCAGTGTTAGGATTTGCCGACCCTGGGTTGTCGTATGTGCTACATACAAATGCAAGCACTACCGGACTAGGTGCAGCGCTCTATCAAGAGCAAGAGGGCGTGCTACGAGTAATTGCATATGCCAGTCGAGGATTGTCAAAGAGCGAGGCCCGGTATCCTGCCCACAAGCTGGAGTTCCTAGCTCTGAAGTGGGCAGTTACCGAGAAGTTTTGCGACTATCTGTATGGGAGTAGTTTCAAGGTGATCACGGACAGCAACCCCGTATATACAACATAATACAAGCCATCTGTGACAAACATTCGTTACGTCAAGCTGGTGACAACAGTTGCATCACTCTTGTTGAGTCCCTCTCTGTGTGCCCGGAAGCAATTCCAGAAGGTTATGAGCAGATGGAAGGATCTTCAGTTGTTCCCTGTATGTCAGAACAGGAGTTAAAAGAAAAACAGCGAAATGACCCAGCTTTGCGAGAAGTGATTTTTCAATTAGAATCAGGAGACGCTATATTACCTGCATTGAGACGTGATCTTCCAGAACTTCCTTTCTTGTTAAGAGAATGGAAAAAACTTGAGATAAGGGATGGTGTTCTCTATCGCAAAAGAACTGTTGGAGGCTGCACAACTTACCAACTCGTCGTTCCACCTGACTTAAGAGCCATAGCCATGGAGAGTCTGCATGACGACATGGGTCACATGGGAATAGAACGGACTCTTGATCTTATCCGGTCCCGATTCTATTGGCCCAGGATGGCTATTGATGTTGAAAACAAAGTCAAAGCCTGCAGCCGCTGTGTGTGTAGAAAGACCTTGCCAGAGAGAGCAGCACCTCTAGTGAACATCCAAGTCACCCGACCACTAGAGTTGGTGTGCATGGACTTTTTGTTACTGGAACCCGACCGTAGCAACACCAAAGATATCTTGGTGATAACAGACTTCTTCAAGTATGCGGTCGCAGTTCCCACCCCAAACCAAAAAGCCAGAACAGTCGCTAAGAGTCTGTGGGAGAATTTTATTGTTCATTATGGTGTGCCTGAAAAGCTCCACAGTGACCAAGGACCTGATTTTGAGTCCAGGACAATAAAAGAACTCTGTGAAATTGCTGGCATCAAAAAGGTCAGAACTACACCTTACCATCCTAGAGGAAACCCGGTCGAGCGTTTCAACCGCACACTGTTAGGAATGCTTGGTACTTTGAAAGCTAAAGAGAAAACACATTGGAAAGACTTTGTGAAACCACTGGTACATGCTTATAATTGTACAAAACACGAGACTACAGGATTCACGCCGTACAAACTTATGTTCGGGCGGCAACCAAGATTGCCAGTAGACTTGGTTTATAACACCTCAGTGAATCGTGAAAGTCCCAAGTTTCATTCACAGTATGTGCAGTCTTTGAAAACTCACCTTCAGGAAAGCTACAAGCTAGCTCAGAAGAATGCAGCCAAAAGTGCAGAAAGGAACAAAGTCTGTTTTGACCGCAAAGTGACAGAGTCGTCTCTTGAGGAAGGTGACCGTGTGCTGGTCAGAAACGTTAGGATACGTGGGAAACATAAACTTGCCGACAGGTGGGACCCTGTGGTACACGTTGTAGTGGGACGTGCTGGCGAACTACCTGTCTACACGGTGAAACCTGAGAGACAAGAAGGTCCCTTACGAACACTGCATAGAGACTTATTACTACCTTGTGGGTTTTTGTCTTCACTTGCTGAGGATGAAGTTGATGTGGCGAAACCTCCGAAAAAACGGGCAACCAGACAAAGCAGAGATGAGGAAGCTGAGGAATGTCCTGAGAACTATCAAAGTTTTGATGAGGATGACTATGTACACCAGATCTCTGAAGTGCCAGCTATTACCTCAGAAAGGTTCATCCGGGAATACCATGTCATAAGGAAGCCTGTAGAGGTTCCTCTTAACTCTAATCCAGCAAACAAAATCTCATCTGACATACCATCAATCCCAATTGATGATTCAGAGATGATTTCGCCTGAAGCAGAATACTTACTTGGTACCGAAAGCTCAACTGATACACAGTACTTACCTGAAGCGGAATCTTCATCTGGTCATGCAGAACCTGTAGTGGAAACCCTGAAAGAAAGCAACTCACCTCAAGTAGAAGAGCAGACAGTGGATGTACCTGGTGGAAAGAAAAAGGGAAAAGACAATGAAACGCCTTCAGTGCAAATTGAGGAAACCATACCTGATGTTCCGTTGAAGAAAAGCAGGCAGGAGTCAGCTGAATCTGATGAACCTGAGGAACAAACAGATCAAGATGAAAGTGAGGATGAAAGTCTTCTAAGAAAGTCTAAAAGAGTGAAGCAGAAGTCAAATAGATTGACTTACCCAGAGTTGGGAAACCCAATGATATCCATAATTCAATCCTTGCTTCAGGGTTTGAACACTGCCTTTGTCGAGTCACTTGCAGAACAACCTAGATCAATTAGACACTCTAAGCCCTAATACCTTATGTAACAGCCATGCAAAGGGACTTGCATAGACTTAAGAGGGGAGGGTGTAACCCAGGTCAAAATTGAGCTGATCAGAAAAATAAATATAATTTATAATAATTATATTCTTACTCAAAATGTTTAAACAAGTAACAAGATGTGTTGCCAAAGTCGTTCTGCTGTATCTTGAACATTAAAACAATTAATTTAACTATAATAATTAAAGCGTGACGTTTGTCATAAGACAAATGCTGCGCATGACGTCACTGTAATGAGACGCATGGTTGCAGAGAGAGCACGAGTTTCACAGATCGTGAGTGAATTCAAACTGGATAAAAAGGCAAATATAACAATCATCCTTGCTTAATATACGTAAATAATAAGTTGTATGTTGTTGTAACCCTTATTTTAATCTTATTTGGGCCATTTTAGTGTGATGATTGATTGATTTTGGAGTGGATGATAGACGATTGCGAGCCCTGTAGAATCCGATGTGACTGATTAATTGTTTATTGAAATCCCCCGGATTTGGTGAGTTTCACGATAATATAACATCCAATTATCTGAAATGAAGTGTTAATTAGTTCATTCGTGTTCTTAAGTGTTTTATATGGGTTTATATGCATTTAATGTTCAGATGGTATGTGTAATGTGATGTAACTGAATGTATTGTATTGCTGAAGACCTTACAAATGCTAAATAAGCAGAGTTCTATCATTTATGAGAATGATTTGTTATGCTTTGAGTAACAAAAATGCTCAAATAGTATTTTCCACTTGGTTTAGTTAATATATTAAATATATATTGAGTTTAAAAGTCATACTAATTGTCTATGATGTTTATGATAGTTATGGCACTGTTTGTATAAACAGGTCAGGTTTTTTTTGAGATTGCGAAATAAGCTGTGATCCTGAGATGGCGATCCACCCAGCTGAAAAGTCCTAAAAAGAGACAAGAAATCCTGTGATTCGTTGAGTGATCAGTGCCTCATCTGACATCACAAGTGGAATTCATCCTAAGTGGTATTTCTCAGCAGTTACCACAACACTGAGTATCGTAAAGAGACAATTGTTGCACTACAGACAGCTTTGCACACAAACACACAATTGTTCCATGGACTGAGAACTGTTTATTTACTGAATTACTGTCAAGTATTGTATTTTCAGTTGTTGTTTTTTTTTTCTTGAAGTAATCTGTTGTTTGAATTGTATTTCTTTTTTTTTGGGTAAAGGTTATAATTCAACCCAGCTAATAAGAAACAAAGCTCCATCCAAAAAAAAAGATAATAAATTAGAACACTAAAAATTACATAAACAGTAAAATTTAATCTAAGTCTCTAACAAATTGATATATACAAAAACACGATTTAAATACCAAGGTAAATAAATATAATACGAATATTTATATAATTAGATCAAGTAACCACCAAGGAGCTCAAACCATACATTTCTTAAAGGGAAAGAGAAAGACAATCTCATTGTTTATACAATTGTATTGTGTATTGCTGATTCATTTTATTTTACAATCATTTTCAATCTTGCTGCAAAGTAAAAGGAAACAATTTAGTACAAGTCATTTTCCTGGTCTGTCTGTAATTTTGAGTTAATGTGTTTTAACTCATTTTGCCCTCTGTAGCGAATCTAGAGTTCTGGTCCATAGTGTGTATTCTGACATACAGATTATACACACAGAGAAGGAGTAGCTACGGTGCAGTACATAGCACTACCTGTTACACTTGCACGTGTCTCTTGTGATGCTTTGTGCGCTGGAGCACCGTGAGCGTGGTCTTTGTAGCGAGGCGTGTTGTCTCGTGTCTTCCGGGGTCCAACAAAGCAATGTTTCAGAATTTGTCTTCCTCGTGTGATGAAGCGAATAGGCGAATAAACTTAGTAAAGAAAAGAAACAAAAACAACGGAAATGAAAGCTCCCGAAGGAGCCATGAGAACGCCTGTCCTCTCAGCCGCCGTGCTGAGAGGGACATCAATAGGAGAGCGGACCGAGGCCGCGAGGAAGGACGAGCGCCAGAGGAGCTTGGAAGGGAAGAGAGCTAAGAGGGTCGAAAAAAGGAAGAGAGGGAGGAACTTCCTGGGTCAGCTCTTATGGCAAGAGCAAGAGTTCTTACTAGAACCAGGAAGTATGACCATATTAGCCCGGTCCTGTCCACACTGCACTGGCTCCCTATCAAACATCGTATAGATTTTAAAATATTGCTTATTACTTATAAAGCCCTGAATGGTTTAGCACCTCAGTATTTGAATGAGCTCCTTTTACATTATACTCCTCTACGTCCGCTACGTTCTCAAACCTCAGGCAATTTGATAATACCTAGAATATCAAAATCAACTGCGGGCGGCAGATCCTTTTCCTATTTGGCGCCTAAACTCTGGAATAACCTACCTAACATTGTTCGGGAGGCAGACACACTCTTGCAGTTTAAATCTAGATTAAAGACCCATCTCTTTAACCTGGCATACACATAACATACTAATATGCTTTTAATATCCAAATCCGTTAAAGGATTTTTTAGGCTGCATTAATTAGGTAAACCGGAACCGGAAGCACTTCACATAACACCGTACTTTCTACATCATTAGAAGAATGGCATCTACGCTAATATTTGTCTGTTTCTCTCTTGTTCCGAGGTCACCGTGGCCACGAGATCCAGTCTGTGTCCAGATCAGAGGGTCACTGCAGTCACCCGGATCCAGTACGTATCCAGACCAGATGGTGGATCAGCACCTAGAAAGGACCTCTACTGCCCTGAAAGACAGCAGAGACCAGGACAACTAGAGCCCCAGATACAGATCCCCTGTAAAGACCTTGTCTCAGAGGAGCACCAGGACAAGACCACAGGAAACAGATGATTCTTCTGCACAATCTGACTTTGCTGCAGCCTGGAATTGAACTACTGGTTTTCGTCTGGTCAGAGGAGAACTGACCCCCCAACTGAGCCTGGTTTCTCCCAAGGTTTTTTTCTCCATTCTGTCACCGATGGAGTTTCGGTTCCTTGCCGCTGTCGCCTCTGGCTTGCTTAGTTGGGGTCACTTCATCTACAGCAATATCATTGACTTGATTGCAAATAAATGCACAGACACTATTTAAACTGAACAGAGATGACATCACTGAATTCAATGATGAACTGCCTTTAACTATCATTTCGCATTATTGACACACTGTTTTCCAAATGAATGTTGTTCAGTGCTTTGATGCAATGTATTTTGTTTAAAGCACTATATAAATAAAGGTGATTGATTGATTGATTGATTATGGCTTGAAATTATTTCACGCCTCTGTTCGCGTGGACAACCAATGAACGTCCGCGATCTGAAGTGGGAAAAAGTTCCTTTGTCTCTGTGGAAACACCCACCCTCATAAATTAGGGCTTATCAGATTTCAACAGTGATATTCTAGCAAGTTCGTAATTCCAGATTTATACATTTTTCATTAATTTACATTATATAAGTGAGTCCGTCACAGCATGACGATTAAACAGATACCAAAAATAACATATATAAATGATCAAAACATGAAGTTACATTCAAATGCAGAATTACACACATTTAAAGTTAGATTTTTACCACACAATAAAACTGCAGATACTCCAATTTATATGGGGAAACATCTACTGCACAAAAAGGCAATACTCAATACATTTAGCATACATTGAGAAAAAGGTACCGGTGAACTGGCTTTTTCCTGTCCTGTTTCCCAGTGGGATCATAAAGTTTTATGAGCTGGTCAGGGGTAGGGTTACACTCAGATTCTATTTGAGAACATTCATTTTAAAAACATTTCCCATTTTCAAGTCAGCAATTTATAATCCTCGCATAACAGGATTAACCATTTTTATGCAATACACAAACCTAGTCAGAATACATCCTATTAATAAAATTACAAAGGTAAAGAATGTTAAGAAAGGTTTCTTTTTGTGTGTGTGCTTATGTGTGTGTGTGTCGTGGAATGTGTTTCGTTTCTTCTTTGAGGCTCGCACGGGTATCGTAAATAATTAAATCCAGCCAGGCTGGCGCCAGGCCAGGCATTTAGTGTAAAAAGGTTTCATTTTATATGCCTGAATGCAACCCATGAATCGATGACCTGCATATCTGTTACATAATTTATCCTGAAACGTTGTTTTTAATTTGGCATTTGCTTTAACTTGAATTGCTTAACACTGATGGTGGAACAAGCGCTGATGATGAAAACATGTGAGTTTAGCGATCTCTCCACAGCGAAATTCTGCTTACATGAACATGTCATATAGACAATGTGTTTTTACACAAGCCATTTGTACTGTTTACTGTCTGTTTGAGTTTTTTTTTTTTTACTTTTTTTTTTGTCACATGCTTTTCCTACTTGTGACAGTGAATGGGGAAAAATCTACATGAATTGGAATTGTTGGAATTTATATTAAGAGTTTCTAAAGTTTTTTTTTACCAGTTTCCGTGTTGAAAATGGCATGGCAATATTAGTTTTCAGTGTGTATTAATGATCTTTGAGCATATTTACTGTGCGATCTGAGTGGCTTTTCTCCATTTGTGAACAAATTATCACTTAGAAAATGCAATTTGAATACAAATGACAAAACAGCTTACCAAAACCATGAGTTTTGTATTATCATATTGGGTTAATTGAAGCCAGTGTATAGTCAGTGGAGGTTGGTTAAAGGAAACATGAAATCTTATTGCATTTCCCAGCTGAATAATAATAATAATAATAATAATAATAATAATAATAATAATAATAATAATAAAAACAGCCTAGGCAGGTTGACAGATTTTAGTTGGTCATCAGCCTGGTCTATGCTGGTCAGAAGGCTGATTTTAGAGGGGTTTTGGGGGGAACAACCAGCTTAAACCACCTTAAGTTTAGACTGGTTTTAGCAGGATAAAATAATCGTAATTATGATTTTAATCAAAATAATCGTCATTATCATTTTAACCATTATTGTGCAGCCCTATTAATGTCTATGGAGGATAAATGTTACCAAGAATTACTTATTCATTGTAAGATTAACCTAAAGTGATACTGAGGGCCAATACAACACACCTAAAAAGACAGACTTATTAATGCAGATTGAGTCTTTTAAAGATTCATAAATTCAGAGATCATCCTGCACAAATAAAAACACATTGGACAACAATGATCATTACATGGCTTCCTATTTAAACTCAGTAAATTTGGATTACTTTAAAAACTAATAATAAAACATATACACACGATATAGTATATAGTATTGTAGTCAACGTTTGAAGTGGATCAAAAAAAGTTTATCAAAGTCGTTCTAAGACAAGAACACATTTTGGTCTTAGGTTTTCAGATAACTCTGATGAAAGTTTTTGATCCACTTCAAATATTGACTACTGTATACATACAGTATATATACACACAAATACACACGCACACACACACACACACACACACACATTATATATATATCGTATATGTATATCATAATTCCTCAAATAAAAGCCAGGGCCTTTATTTACCTGAACTGCAGAAGGTAACAGGCTTTATTTGAAGCAGGCTTTTATTGGATCCAGGCCTTTATTTCTAATCCCATCTGTTTTATAAGAAATTGTTTTAAATAACCCGATTTAAATGAAAAACAATAACGTTCCAGTGGACAGAGATCATAACATTAGCACAGAATCAGTTCAGAATCAGTCACCAAAAGAATCAGTTCGGTTCAGACGCGATCTGTGTGTCAGTCTGCTTCACGCTGAATCAGCTCATCGGTTCTCGAATTGGATGTGTCCGACAGAAACGGTTCTCGGTTCAGTGTACTAGTGATCCGAAAACCGATGCAACCGGTTCTTTACTCGAGAACGAGAAATGCTCCGGCAGTGGGCTTGTACATTCGTTATATGGCTCTGCTGCACTAATTTTCCCCTGGCCTTTATTTGTCCGTGTTGACCACGTCCCCGGCCACTATAAGAGTGTTTATTTGACTACCGGTATTTATTTGAGGAATTACGGTATATACATATTAATATATACAAACACACTCACCTAAAGGATTATTAGGAACACCATACTAATACTGTGTTTGACCCCCTTTCACCTTCAGAACTGCCTAAATTCTATGTGGCATTGATTCAACAAGGTGCTGAAAGCATTCTTTAGAAATGTTGGCCCATATTGATAGGATAGCATCTTGCAGTTGATGGAGATTTGTGGGAAGCACATCCAGGGCACAAAGCTCCCGTTCCACCACATCCCAAAGATGCTCTATTGGGTTGAGATCTGGTGACTGTGGGGGCCATTTTAGTACAGTGAACTCATTGTCATGTTCAAGAAACTAATCTGAAACTCTTGGAGCTTTGTGACATGGCGCATTATCCTTCTGGAAGTAGCCATCAGAGGATCATATTCACTTAAATTCTGACTCTGGCAAAATATCAGTGCTGGTATTGCTAGATCTCAGTGCTGTGTTTGATCTGTCTGTCGATCATAACATACTACTATTTCTATTTCTAACTGTTTTAAATTTCCTATTTGGAGATGAGTGGTACCCAGTGGGGTCTTCTGCTGCTGCAGCCCATCCGCCTAAAGGTTGTGTGTGTTGTGGCTTCACAAATTCTTTGCTGCATACCTCGGTTGTAACGAGTGGTTATTTCAGTCAAAGTTGCTCTTCTATCAGCTTGAATCAGTCGGCCCATTCTCCTCAGACCTCTAGCATCAATAAGGCATTTTCACCCACAGGACTGCCGCATACTGGATGTTTATCCTTTTTCACACCATTCTTTGTAAACCCCTAGAAATGGTTGTGCGTATAACTGAGCAGATTGTGAAATACTCAGACCAGCCCGTCTGGCACCAAAAACCATGGAACACTCAAAATTGCTTAAAACACCTTTCTTTCCCATTCTGACATTCAGTTTGGAGTTCAGGAGATTGTCTTGACAATTAATGAGAAATTGAACAGGTGTTCCTAATAATCCTTTAGGTGAGTGTATATATACACACACATCTTACCGGAATTGAGATGTGCAGTCACAGTCCGTACACCAGCATTTGGACAGTGGAGAAGGAAGTCATGGATCACTCGCCCAAGTTATTCATCTGTAATGTCAGAATAAGTCTGTCGTACGGACAGGCCATATTTAACCATTCTCCTGTGGATGGTTCTTGTGCTTACACCAAAAATATGGGCTATGTCGGAAACTCTAAAGTGGTTCTCCAGAAGGAACGTTGGCTCTGACATCACAGTCATGGAGTTGCTTCCCTCAAGCTCCTGAATTATAACATGTGCAAGACAGTAAGCACCCGTTCCTCGTTGGGCAATTCACTAATGGCAGCTAAAACCACCAAGACACTGCTGATGTTCTCCAAGCTAATGAGAACATGATCAGTCTCAGCTGGGCGTCTAAATGTTAAAGTGGCTTGAATTGCCCTAAAGTGGGAAAATTTTTGCATTTCAGAATTTGTGAGATATTGTGATGTGTAGCCAAAAAATTAAATCCACACCCAATACCATTTTAAAACCCCCAGGATGTGCCCTAATCAAATCAAAAGATAAAATGCAGTTAACATATTTATAAAAGAAATTATAGACATATTAGTGCTCTTAGTGGAAATCGTCTGAGAAAATCTGCAGCTTCCTAATGTGGGACACAGAAAAGTCACTGATAAAAGGCCAAAATCACATTGATTCATGTGAAATAATAAAATGCTGTAGTTTTTGGATACTCAGGTTCTTGTTACGTTTAAAAAAACTCTGAAACCATTTGTAACCAGCCTTTTCTTTATTTTTGCTGAATACCCTAATTCCTTTCTTTTTTTGCGAACTGGTATGCCAGCTTCTTTATGTCCAGCATCCTAAGGGGGAATCTGCGTTTTCCTAATGTACATATAAGATGCCCCAGTTCAGCTTCATCCTCTTTGTTAATCAGGGGGTTTCTTCCTATTGTATGGTGAAAGTGGCCATTGGCTTTTATTCTGCGCTGGAGAGTTGATTTAGGGACATTCCATGCTCTGGTCAACTGAGGGATCCCACCATCCTCAATGATCTGCCTAAACTCTTCTATGGCTCCTTTCATCCTGTCCTCAGGCCTCCACTGATTTAGTTTCCTTCTCTAATGCTTTCCCTGATTCTGCCTCTCTCTCTGCATCTCACAATTTCTCCCTGTCTTTCTCCTCTTTGCCATTGTAATCTGAAATATATTTAATTGAATTAATCATTGGATGCATAAAATAAAGTGGAATGGCTTAATTTGCTTTACAAACTGTATTTTCAACCCCTTCACCCTAACCCTGCACTCAAACCTACCCCTCACACAAAGCTTTCTGCTATTTTAGATTTTATATTGCATAATAACACTAACACCCTGTAAATAACCACCATGTTTTTCCCACAAACCAAGCCCAACCACACATTTTTGAATGATTAAGTACTGCCCCACTTTTCGAAACCACATTTCCTAAAGTGGGATACTAGGAAATTTGATAAAAATATAAAATATATAGTTTATACATACAAAATTATACTATATTTTGGTGGACAAACATTTCATAAGCACATTAGACCAAAAAGTAGATGGACAGTTTTGTTTAAAATTAATTTATACTCCTTAATATCAAGTTTGTCCAAACTCTATGTCTCTGACCTTTGGGTGGTCTTCACACAATGTGCTTCCTGTCAGATTTTTGCTCCGCCCTCAAATATGACTGGATATCTGAAAGGTCATGTGATTTTGATCACATGACACCACATCTTTGGCTAACAAATAGTTTTACTGGCATTCATGTATTTATGGGGGAGCTACAAACACTAGACCTTAGGTGTCCCACATTGCGCAGTGTCCCACTATAGGGCAATTCACCCTATATGAGTACTTAATTTGAACCCTCATTATTTATTTCCCAATGTCTTTGTAACCTGTTCATTGTTTACTTTGGGTGGTCGATAAAATTCAAGATCTTTAAACACTTTACCAGTGAACTACACTTTGAAAATATTTCTGTCAGAACACATCCACTTATCCAATAAAAATGAATGTATCAAAATATTTTTAAATGTAATGCCACTTTATGAATTAACCTATTGAAAATGTACCTGTATGTATGAGTCATCATTTTGTCACACACAGTAGGCTACAATATTTTTCAATCTTCTTTTCAAAGTTTTTGGATCCCGCCACTTACCGCCAAATCGCTACCTCTCTCTTTATTTATTTTTTTAAATCTATCTATTGTTTAAATGCTGTTAGCTAACCAACGCAAAATGTTGCATTTCCACCACCTACTGGATTGGACACGAAAGAGGAGAGGTGAAGAAAAGTCAAATGACCTGCTTTCTTTCAGTCCCTTTAACATATGCTGGCACCCAAAGCTAATCCTACATGCCTTACTCTTAATAATAAGCTCTATACTTTTAATGAAGTGTCTTAACGTAGATGCTTGAGTTTACATGTTCAGTAGTGCTTATAATTAATTATATAAATCATGATCTTATCAGTTCTTTCTACCACCCATTTCTGTGTTAAAGAAATGGCTATTAATTCTATGGTGGATACCATAGTGAATGTTGACTGACTGATAAATGGTGTATAAACTGTTTCTCCTGTAAGTCCACATTCTTAATCCTTTATCCTAGTGGTTCTCAACCACATTCCTAGAGGACCACTACTGCACTGTTTACATGTACCCTTTGTCTGACACATCCATTTTAAGTCCGTCAGTCTGTACTAATGTACAGGTGACCTGAATCAGGTGTGTTATCATGCAATTATGTATATTGTATAGTGATGGGGGACCTCCAGGAATGTCCTTAAAGGCGCAATATGTAATTTTTCTGCTTTAAAAATAGCAGAAATCACTGTATCTATGTTATATATATTTTTTAGTTGTGTACTTACATCATCCCGGCAGTTTCCACGAACTTTCAAATCCGGAGAAAATTATAGTTTAATTCGAAGACACGGCACGTTTCTTTATTTCCGTTTTGTCGCCTGTCTATGACGTCATATAAACTTTGACCCCTCTAGTTTATCTAAATTCCTGCGGAACCACTAAATACAAAGGTGAACAGAAACAAAGACGAGACGAAGAAGAAAAAGTAGTAGCCTTGATTGAGACTATTTTACTTTATATTTATATTGTTTATATTCGTATTTAAACCTCAATCAATAACTTAGTTATGGATCATGATTATGCTTTGCCCACACGTTCTGTGATGCGCAAATGCACGGGTGAAATAAATGACCCGAGATGGTTTTGGGACAAGAGAAACAACAAGACACGGGTAAATATTGGAGTTGCATTTCCAAGATAGAGAGAGCTTCGTGACAAGCTGAAACTACAGAGAGATGTCGAACTCGCTTGCATTCTGATAAACAGGTATGCATCCATTCAGCTAACTGTATATATCCGTATATTTTGTGAAACGATGATGTCTTGTGTAAAACGCAGACGGACTAGCTCTCATGTAAATCTACTTTTGTTCTATATCTAGCTGAATTACAGTAGCTTCAAATGCAGTTCTCTAACTTGTTCGATATCATAGTATGACGTAATTATAATTATTAACGAAAGGCAGCCGTGTTTTTTAACATATATTATTACTAGCTAGATGGAATATTGATTTGATAGGGGTCTCATAATTCATATAGACGGTTTCATCGGGCGCACGGTCGTGTATATCGGTCTGGCTGCGGTGCCTTCTACAAATGCAGTTAAAGGCAAGGTGATGAGTAGTCTGAAGTTGGGCTCAGGTGGATGTGCTGCAGGATGTGTTTCCCATACATTTATTTATTTTTTGAGACTCGCCACAATTTTAAAACTGATCTTTTTTCAAAAAGACTTCATTGAGTAACGTTGCGTACCACACGTTTAATAATAATAATAATTCCTTACATTTATGTTTAAATGTCAAAACGAGGCACAGGTGTTTTTATATAGCTGCATTTCTGAAGGAAGACTTGCATGTTATATGCCTGATAGCAGCGTGTGAGCGTACCAGCTCTGCTTCATTTACAGCTGTTACTGGGGAAACCTCTATTTCTCACGCTTTATGTCTGTGCTTTAAAACATCTCCTGTTGGCAAATAATGAATTTGCATTTTCATTAAGTCCGCCTGATCCACGCAGCAAACATTTTGTTTGTTATCAAAAAATATCTACTCTAGAGGGACTTGGCTGTTGTTATTGATTCTATTTGGAAGTCTACCGGAAGTTAAGTTAGGTCCACAAAAGCGCTCATACGCTAAACATCATGTTTATGTTGTTGCCGTTGAAACCGTCTATATCTCTCCGTTCGAAAAGACATGATTGTCAAAATACTAAGTTAGAATGAGTGAGGAATGATAGGGAGCGACATGGCGCGTGTTCCAATGAACAACAACTCCCATGAGCCTTACGCTCTTTCCCGATGTCATCAAAGTACGTTATTATTTTGATTGAGTGACCCCTGGTGGCCAAAAATTCCATACTACACGTTTAAGAACCATTGTGCTGTCTGCATACATTTACAAAATAACAAGAACGTATTTGATAATACATTATATATTGTATTTTACTTCATATCTCAGTTCTCACACATAATAGGCTACTATGTGTCTATTTTTTTATTTTATTTTTTTAAGTTCTGTGCTTCAGAGATAAATTGTGTTACTATGTATATTGATGTGCTTAATAATTTAATTAAGACAACTGTTGGCAAATGCAGGGATAGCCAACACAGGTGCAGGAGCACTGCTGTCCTGCAGATTTAGGCTCCAATCACATTTAAAAAAAAAAATCTCACCGTGTTTTCAGGTGCGTTTGACTAGGATTGGAGCTAATTCTGCATGCCAGGTGCACTCCATTCATTGCTTATCCCTAGGCCTGGTTCTTAGTCCTGGTCATGTGGACCCTCTGCTATGCACATTTTGCATTTCTCTCTTATTTAACACACCTGATTCATTTCATTAGCTTGGTAAAAGAGAGCTCCATGAACTGAACTGAGTAAGATAAGGGAGACAAAAGACAATGGGGTCTTCCAGTCTTACCAGTGATAGATGCAAAAGCTAACATTTCCCATTGGATGGGGGTTTATCAGAGCAAGAGGCATGGGTAACTGGCATGTGTGAGGGTACACAGACATGGAGGCATTATATTGGCATTGTACAGAGAAGCATGCTGCCATCAAGATGACATCTTTCATGAGAAGTCCATGGTTATTAGACAAAGACATTCTCATTCTGCATGTGCTAGACAGCATGGTAGACAGAGTGAATGTTCAGTTCAGATCTGTCTCCTTTAAGGCGGGCATACACTGTGCGATTTCGGCAAGGTACCAACTCAAACTGTACGAGTAGATCGAATGCGATGTAAAGCCAAAGCTCACGATTTTTATGCGCTCACTGTATGGTCTGATCATCGAATTGCGATTTGACTGCCGTCTGTACTGCGTTTGAGCTCTGTCACAATATTCTTTTCATCGACTATTTTTAACTTAAAAATCAATTTTATACACCATCATTTCCGTTTATATAATGTGTGAATATATCCTCTATTGTATTCTACAACAAAAACAATCAGAGCGCCTCGCTATCACTAGGTTTATTTTGATCTTGATTTTGGTCCGCTATTAGCTTATATCCCGTTAGCAGCAGCAAGCGTGGTTGCTGCTAACTGCGCTTATATTGCCAATACTCTATTCACACACACTGCTGTACTGCTGTACTCACTGTTACTTGCTTTAATGGCGGATGAATGTCTCCACTCTGTGCAGCTCGAGCTCGAGGCCGTGGGGAAGCAGATTCGCGACCTGGAGGAGAGGCAGGCCCAGCTGAGAGAACGGAGAGCCGCGTTGGAATCATCCCGGGCTGACGCTCTCAAGTCCGGGGTAAGTATACAGCGTGCTGTTAACAGTCCAACCATGTCTACTCCGTGTGTTTCTCTGCACAGGCCCGGTGCACCCAGGACGCGATCTTCCCAGATGTCCTTCACTGCGACGCCGGGACACCACGGACCCTGGGTGCATCCACAGCGGAGGACGCGAGCCGGGCCCCGGGCGACGACTTCTCCCCCTCCTGCCTTCGAGATCTCCATCCGGAACCGCTTCGCTCCCCTCCGTGAGACAGGACGCGACGCTGTGATCATCGGAGATTCCATCGTCCGACACGTCCGTGCTACGTTAGCCGAAGGTAAAGTGCACACTCATTGTTTGCCTGGTGCTCGTGTTCTCAATGTTTCTGCGCAGATACCCGCGATCCTGAAGGCTGACGAGAGCCCCAGAGCGGTCGTGCTTCATGCCAGGGTTAACGACACCACGCTGCGGCAGACGAAGACGCTGAAGAGGGACTTCAGGAGCCTGATCGAGATGGTTTGCAGCACGACACCCACGGCGATGATCATTGTGTCAGGACCACTGCCCACGTATCGACGAGGACACGAAAGGTTCAGTAGAGTTTTTGCTTTAAATGAATGGTTGTTGTCATGGTGTAAAGAACAGAAACTGCTATTTGTTAATAACTGGAATCTTTTCTGGGAGCGTCCTAGGCTGTTTCGCGCTGATGGATTGCACCCCAGCAAAATTGGAGCGGAGCTTCTCTCTGACAACATCTCCAGGACACTTCGCTCCATGTGACTAGTAAGTCAATTCTCAAATAACCATTATGATGAGTTTTGTTCCACCCGCTTAAATGATAAAAGTACTTGCACTGTAAAAACTATTAAGACTGTGTCTGTTCCCCGAATAGTGAGGTCAAAATATAAATATAATGTAGGATCTAGAAGAAAAAATCTTATCGCAATTAAACCAGAAAAATTTAAAGTAAATGAACAAAAACTATTTTTAAAGTTTGGGCTCATAAATATTAGATTACTCACACCAAAGCAGTTATTGTAAATGAAATGATCACAGATAATGGTTTTGATGTACTCTGCTTGACTGAAACCTGGCTAAAACCAAATGATTATTTTGGTCTAAATGAGTCGACTCCACCAAACTACTGTTATAAGCATGAGCCCCGTCAGACTGGTCGTGGCGGAGGTGTTGCAACAATATATAGTGATATTCTCAATGTTACCCAGAAAACAGGATACAGGTTTAACTCTTTTGAAATACTTCTGCTAAATGTTACACTGTCAGACATGCAAAAGAAATCTAATGTATATCTTGCTCTGGCTACTTTGTATAGACCACCAGGGCCATATACAGAATTCCTAAAATAATTTGCAGATTTCCTCTCAGACCTTCTAGTTACAGTTGATAAGGCGCTAATCATGGGAGATTTTAATATTCACGTTGATAATACAAATGATACATTAGGACTTGCGTTTACTGAACTAATAAACTCTTTTGGAGTCAAGCAAAATGTCACCGGGCCAACTCATCATTTTAATCATACACTAGATTTAATTATATCTCATGGAATCGATCTTACTGCTATAGATATTGTATCTCAAAGTAATGGTATTACAGATCCATTTCCTTGTATCGTGCATGCTGCGTATAACTGATATTAACTATATGTCTCAGCGTTACCGTCTGGGCAGAACTATTGTTCCAGCCACCAAAGACAGATTCACAAATAACCTGCCTGATCTATCTCAACTGCTATTTGTACCCAAAAAATACACATGAATTAGACGAAATTACTGACAGCATGGGCACTATTTTCTCTAATACATTAGAAACTGTTGCCCCCATCAAATTGAAAAAGGTTAGAGGAAAACGTACTGTGCCATGGTATAACAGTAATACTCACTCTCTCAAGAAAGAAACTCGTAGTCTTGAACGCAAATGGAGAAAAACTAACTTGGAAGTTTTTAGAATTGCATGGAAAAACTGTATGTCCAGCTATAGACAGGCTCTAAAAACTGCTAGGGCAGAGCATATACACAAACTAACCAAAACAATCCAAGGTTTTTATTTAGCACAGTGGCTAAATTACGTTCCGGAGGGAGGCTTTCTACAGTCAGTGAACTGCTTTTTTCACATCAAACATTTCATGCAAGAATTATGACCAGTTCTTTATTTGATGTTGTTCTGCAAAATGTTCAATTTTGAATTTTTGCAATCTGCTAGGCCTATTTGTTTAAAAAAAATCTGGCATTTACAGTGCATTAGATCGAGTGCATGAGTGCTTGCATACGAGAACGAGCGAGCCGGGTTTGACTAGATGTATTTGGAGGTTATTGCTCAGGTCTCGTCCTGCACATATCCAAATGTTTCCATATTCCCAATGTATGTGAATGTTAAACTAGAATATATATATATATTTTTTTATGTAAACTAGATGGAAAAGATCATCCTTTTCACATGAGCAAGAATGTCCTTGGCATAACAGCACAGTGGACTGGTATACTACGGTCTATGTAAACTTACCAGTGTAACCTTTTATATGTTTGGTTGACTGTACTTTATTTCAATAATGAACAAACTGCAATGTAAGTTTGAAATTAGGATGCACTTTAGATGTTCTGTGTCATTTATATCAAACACAAATGTTGCCGATTGCTCGTGTGTTTGCAGCACTACTATTATTTATTTATATTTAATTTTTTTTTCAGTTTAATTGATTTTTATTTAAAAAAAATTATTTATTTTATTTTAATGTATATTTAATTTTACATTTATGTTCCAACAAACTTGAAAAATACTGCTTGATAAATGCTCTAAAACTTTTATGTAAATGATTTTATTGTAAATGATATATATATTACCTGTTTTATGTATTTAATACTTGGTCCGTTTATTGATTTGTTTGGTTAACTTTGGATAAATTTGTTATTTTAATACCGTGCAGTGCACAAATTTAAGATTTGAGAGATTATTAAAGTCAGTGCTAAATAAATAAGTTTAGAAATGTTGTGCATCCACTTATTATTAGTGTGACATTTTAGCATGCAAATGAAGGGGAAAACTTCAAGATATCAGCCCTAAAGGTCATCTGCAAAAATCCATATTGGTCGATCTCTAGTGCGCAGTTTTTTTTAAGCTGATCTGCACAGATACATTAAAAAAGGACTTAAAATTATAGACTCATGTTTGATAAGCATCAACATTCTTCATGTGTGAAGATTAGAGGAGAAAAACAATAGATTTTCCTAGTCAGATATTTCATTGAAAATCACACAAAGTTGCAGCATGTAAATTATGGAAATTAAGATCTATGAAAACACATTATAATAATAAGATGTAGCCTTATGAAAGAATTAACATAATCCTAAATATTAAAAGGTTTAGCATGTCTAAACTACATCCTTGTGTTATGTGTCAACCTGGAACCCAAACAGTTGAATGAAAGGTAATGTGAATCCATAAAAAATAATATATTTTGAAGACGTTTCTGAAAAGCTGCTTTTGAGGATTAAACTGGATATTAAAATTGCTATTTTTGCAATGTCTAACATCAGATTCTTTGATGAAGAGAATGAAGAGGATTTTGCTTGATCCCCTCCAATTTTACAAGAAGCTGTGAGACCTAATTCAAAGCAATAACTCATAAAGTCATTTTTATTTAATGCTTAAAGAAATGTAAAATCCAAAATTACATTAATGGACAGAGTTAATCCTATTTCATTTTACATATGACTGTTGATGTGCTCAGACTATTTTTTTTAATTAATTAAACAGTAGATAAAACAAGCTATGTTTTTATTATAATTATTAGGCATCCAGGCAGACCATTTCCATGCTTATACTAACCTGCTGGAAATGCCAATGGTTTTAATGGTTTTACTGGTTATAATGGAACTTGTATTGTTTTAGTGTTTCAAGCTCTTGTTGAATAAAGAAGATCTGTAAAGTTGCAAAAGTCTATAGTCTCTCATCCAAAGATATATTCTCTATTAAAGTTAAGAGTCTGAATATAAGAATCTCTTATATGGTTTCTGGTTTCACTCCAGTGTGAATCCTCTCATGTGTTTTCAGAGATGATGAATCATTGAATGTCTTGTCTCAGTGTGAACACTTATAAAGTTTCTCTCCAGTATGAATCCTCCCATGCATTTTCAGAGATGATGAATCACTGAATGTCTTGTCACAGTGTGCACACTTATAATGTTTCTCTCCAATGTGTATCCTCTCATGCGTTATCAGAGATGATGAATCATTGAATGTCTTGACACAGTGTGCACACTTATAATGTTTCTCTCCAGTGTGAATCCTCTCATGCGTTTTCAGAGATGATGAATCATTGAATGTCTTGTCACAATGTGAACACTTATAAGGTTTCTCTCCAGTGTGAATCCTCTCGTGTTTTCTGACCTGATAATTTACTGAATCTCATGTCACAGTGTGAACACTTGTAAGGTTTCTCTCCAGTGTGAATCCTCTCATGTGTTTTCTGACCTGATGATTTAATGAATCTCTTGTCACAGTGTGAACACTTATAAGGTTTCTCTCCAGTGTGAATCCTCTCATGCGTTTTCAGATATGATGAATAACTGAATCTCTTGTCACAGTGTGAACACTTATAAGGTTTCTCTCCAGTGTGAATCCTCTCATGCGTTTTCAGATTTGATGAATCACTGAATCTCTTGTCACAGTGTGAACACCTGTAAGGTTTCTCTCCAGTGTGGATCCTCTGGTGCAGTTTTAATCTGCTTGCTAAACTAAAAGTCTTTTCACACTCGAAGCACATGTACTCTCTCACACCAGTGTGTGTTTTCTGATGTACTTTCAAACTCAAAGGTTTTCCTCCAGTTTTGACGTGACTTTTCTCCTCAACTTCACTTGATTCTTCTTTCTCCTCTTTTTCTTCAATTAACTCTGAAACAAAAGTAAAAATTATTTATTTTTGGTAATTGAGAAAAGTAAACAGAAAAGTGACCTCATTCAATGTTTAACATCTGTAAATCCGCAATTAATTTTCTTTGCTTCAGATTGAATGGGGACAACTTGATAAACATAAAATTAACATGAAGTTATTTTTTCAATGCCCTCTGCATATTTTGAAGCATCATTGTTTTTAAAGGGCCAATTTCAAAAGGCCGTAAGATTTACTTATCAACTTTCAATAATGTTATCACTTCTTATAATTCCAGGATAAATAGTTTCTGGCCATGAAACTATTCTCCTGTACTTATAAAATTTAGGTTACTGAAAAGTAACAAATAAGCTTTGTAGCTAAGATCAAGCATTTCATTGACTTCGCGATGTGAGCATTTTAAACAGAAGCAATCAGGAATATATATTGGATCTTAATGGTGAAATAATAATACACCGAACTGCGTATAACAATACAAACAGTAAAAACAATTCAAGACAAAACGGATAATAGATGAGAGAGAGAGAGGATGAAAGGGTAAGCGAGAGAAAGTGAAAGAGAAATAGGCGAGATCACAAAATGATCACCTAGTATGGCAAAATCACAGACAGTAACCTTTTGAAAGAGAACAAGGAATCAGATCACCTTGAAAAAAGGGAATAGACAACCTTAAGCAATATTTAAATCTCTATAGAAAATAATACTCGCATGTGGTTGTCTTTGTGACTGCGAAAGACGAGAGTGTGTGTGTCGTTCTTTTGGAGCTGGGCGTGTTCTCTCATGTCTTCCGGGGCAAGCAGACTCGCGCGAAGTTTTAAAGGTTAACCGAACGTGAAGTTACCAAAGAAATTATTCATATTTTGTTTCCCTCGTGGAGGGAGAGGCGAATATGAGAATAAAACTTAGTAAAGGAAAGAAAAGAAAAACGGAGATGAGAGCTCCCTAAGGAACCATGAAACAAAATTAATACAATACAGACGTAGTCAGCCAGACGATGAACATTATTAATATTATTAATTAATTATTATATGATGAAGTCACACTTGTAGCAATGTTTGTTAGTTCTGTTTGTTGATTCAGGGATAGCATCATCTGGGGTCCTCTGAAGGTCAGCATCATCTCTTCTCAGGTGTTCTGGATCCAGACTGGAGCTTGTGTAAATCCTAGTTACCACAGGATGTAAATCCCGTGGCAAAACATAGAAACAAAATAGAGAGATCATTAGCATAGCTGTCCGAGTGTGTCTGAACCCCGAACATTATCAGGTAGGCTATTCCAGAGTTTGGGAGCCAAATGTGAGAAAGCTCTACCTCCTTAAGTGGACTTTGCTCTCCTAGGAACTACCAAAAGTCCAGCGTTTTGTGACCTTAGGGAGCATGATGGGTTGTAGCGTGGTAGAAGGCTAGTTAGGCATGCAGGAGCTAAACCATTTAGGGCCTTATAGGTAAGAAATTATAATTTGTAAATGATACAGAACTTAATAGGTAGCCAGTGCAGAGACTGTAAAATTGGGGTAATATGATCATATTTTCTTGACCTCGTAAGGACTCTAGCTGCTACATTTTGGACTACCTGTAGCTTGTTTATTGACGAAGCAGGACAACCACCTAGAAGTGCATTACAATAGTCCAGTCTAGAGGTCATGAATGCAAGAACTAATTTTTCTGCATCAGAAACAGATAACATGTTTCGTAGCTTTATACGCACACACACACACACACACACACTTTCCTTTACACTCATCATGTAAGTCATTACTAAGATGTATTTGATACATCTGTTTGTGCGTTGCATAACTGGTTAGGCCTGTTATGCAACGTAGCTTGGCAATGTTTCTAAGATGGAAGAATGCAGTTTTTGTAACATTGGAAATATGATTTTCAAAAGACAAATTGCTGTCTAATAAAACACCCAGATTTCTGACTGTAGAGGAAGTAACAGTACATCCGTCTAGTTGCATATTGTAATCTACAAGATTCTGTGTAGCGTTTTTTGGTCCAATAATTAATATCTCCGTTTTATCCTAATTTAATAGGAGAAAATTATTTGTCATCCAATCTTTTACATTTTTAACACACACTGTTAGCTTAGATAATTGAGAAGTTGATGATAAATGAGATGACACCCCATTTAAGATATAGAAAGACATCTAAGCACAAATAGGAAATACAGTTAATACATTTAAAAGGTACTTTCCTTTTTCCTTACAAGAATTCCCAGAGAGCGGGGCTCTCCTGTTTCTCCCAGGCATCATACTAGGCTGAGGCTACCTTTCCTCGACTTCTCCCCAACGTGACTTCATCACCGAGTTGCGTAAAAAAAACGTTAATACCAAAAACTTAAAGAGACATTTTAAAAATGATATACATATCTTCAGTGATTTATGTACCCATTAATCGAAAGTGGTGGTTAACCTCCAACATGGCCTTTAAAGTTTGATTAACACACAATAAAATTGCAGATTCTCCAATTCGATATGGGAAGACATCTAAGCACAAAAAGGAAGTTATTACATTTAAAATACATTTATTTTCCTTTTTCCTTACAAAAATTCCTAGCGAGCTGGGCTTTTTCTGTTTCTCCCAGTTGGGTCATAAAGTTTTATGACCTGGTCAGAGGTAGGGTTACAAAACCATGACTATTTGAGAACATTAATTAGGAGAAACATTTCCAAGTTACAAATCAGAAAATCATAACCATCTTAGAACAGGGCTAACCAGTTATGCAACGCACAAACCTTTCAAATACATCTTAGTAATGACCTACATGATGAGTGTAAAAGAAAGTTTGTGTGTGTGTTTGTGTGTGTGTGTGTGTGTGTGTGTGTATATATATAAAGATGCAGGTAGAGTTCGTAATCTCTCTGGAGCTGCTCACGTGACTGGTGTGAAATGTCTGTTAACACTCCAGGGGGTCATAAGAAATTTAAACCCAGCCATGCTGGGACCAGGCTGGTCATTCAGCTTGCAGAGTGTTTGATTTACATGCAGGAGTTCAGAGGCTAAAAGCTTTTGGTTTCATAAGGAATGTGCATTGATTAAGATTCGAGCCATGATTCATTAATTCAGAACCAATTAATTAATGAACTGCTCATATGCTACACTTGTTCAGAGAAGATCAGGATTCATCCGTGAAGAGAACACCTCTCCAAAGTTCCAGACACCATCGAATGCGAGCATTTGCCCACTCAAGTCAGTTACGATGACGAACTAAAGCCAGGTCGACACCTCAATGAGGATGATGAACCTGCAGATGAGCTACCCTTATACAGCTTTTGAGAGTTTGTGCAGAAATTCTTTGGTTATGCAAACTGATTGTTGCAGCAGCTCTTCAGATGTCTGGTCTCAGACGATCTTAAGTGAAAAAGTGAAAGTGACATACAGCCAAGTATGGTGACCCATACTCAGAATTCGTGCTCTGCATTAAGCCCATCCAAAGTGCGCACACAAACCGTGAACACCCACCCGGAGCAGTGGGCAGCCATTTAAGCTGCGGCGTCCCGGGGATCAGTTGGGGGTTTGGTGCCTTGCTCAAGGGCACTTAAGTCGTGGTACGGCCGGCCCGAGACTTGAACACACAAGCCTAGGGTTAGGAGTCACACAACTTTGTTGTGAGGCTGGTTGGATGTACTGCCAAATTCTCTGAAATGCCTTTTATCAATCAATCAATCACCTTTATTTATATAGTGCTTTAAACAAAATACATTGCATCAAAGCACTGAACAACATTAATTTGGAAAACAGTGTCTCAATAATGCAAAATGATAGTTAAAGGCAGTTCATCATTGAACTCAGTG
Source organism: Carassius auratus (assembly GCF_003368295.1). Taxonomy (NCBI): domain Eukaryota; kingdom Metazoa; phylum Chordata; class Actinopteri; order Cypriniformes; family Cyprinidae; genus Carassius; species Carassius auratus. The sequence goes on from NC_039270.1 coordinate 4,267,440, forward strand.
ATGTCATCTCTGTTCAGTTTAAATAGTGTCAGCGGCAAGGAACCGAAACTCCATCGGTGACAGAATGGAGTTTGCAGACGACACCACACTCATCGGCCTCATTCAGGACGGTGACGAGTCTGCTTACAGACAGGAGGTAAAAGAGCTGGCTGTCTGGTGCAGTCTCAACAACCTGGAGCTTAACACCCTCAAAACAGTGGAGATGATCGTGGACTTCAGGAGAAACCCCCCTGCACTCCCCCCACTCACCATCATGAACAGCCCTGTGACTGCAGTGGAGTCATTCAGGTTCCTGGGCACCACCATCTCTCAGGACCTGAAGTGGGACAATCACATTGACTCCATCGTAAAAAAGGCCCAGCAGAGGTTGTACTTCCTTCGCCAGCTGAGGAAGTTTAACCTGCCACAGGAGCTGCTGAAACAGTTCTACTCCACCATCATTGAATCCATCCTCTGCACTTCAGTAACTGTCTGGTTCAGGTCAGCTTCTAAATCTGACCTCAGAAGACTACAGAGGGTAGTCCGGACTGCTGAGCGAATCATCGGTTCAACTCTCCCATCTATTCAAGAACTGTACTTATCCAGAGTGAGAAAAAGGGCTGTCAAAATCACTCTGGACCCCTCACATCCAGCACACTCCCTCTTTGAACTGTTGCCATCTGGTCGACGCTACAGAGCACTGAGCACTAGAACGACCAGACACAGGACCAGTTTCTTCCCTCAGGCAATCCATCTTATGAACAGCTGATAATAACGGCGAACACACTACACTTTATATTTATATACACACACACTTTATTTATCTAACACAGATACTTAGTATAAACTTAAATTTTGCACACAATATATATGTACATACATAACTTCATTTTGTAATATACCTGCCTACGATTGTCATTTGTATATTGTCATTCACTATCTACTTATTTGTATTTTTTATTCTTTTATTATGTGTTTTATGTTCTGTCGCTGTCATTCTGTTGTACTGCGGAGCTTCTGTCACGAAAACAAATTCCTCGTATGTGTAAACATACCTGGCAATAAAGCTCATTCTGATTCTGATTCTGAGAAAAAAACCTTGGGAGAAACCAGGCTCAGTTGGGGGGTCAGTTCTCCTCTGACCAGACGAAACCAGTAGTTCAATTCCAGGCTGCAGCAAAGTCAGATTGTGCAGAAGAATCATCTGTTTCCTGTGGTCTTGTCCTGGTGGTCCTCTGAGACAAGGTCTTTACAGGGGATCTGTATCTGGGGCTTCAGTTGTCCTGGTCTCCGCTGTCTTTCAGGGCAGTAGAGGTCCTTTCTAGGTGCTGATCACCTAGAAAGGGTGATCAGCACCTTTTACTGTGGCCATGCCGCGTGGTGTGAGCGTGGCGTTTCTGCTGCGTGTCAGTTGCGTGACGGCTGCTTCACGTTTTCTGTGTCTTTACACACCAGAACCATGCAGAAGTATAATGCTTGTGCGCTGCTGCTACTGTAGGTGACATAGAGGGAGACCACCGACAGACCAGGATCTTGTCTTCACGACAATAATATTTTGATTTTTGCGTACCGTTACACCCCTAGTATACGGTATTATCATGGTATTGAAATTTTGTTTTAAAAAGTGGTCATAATACAGTATAACGGGTTAAATAACTTTTTTTTTCATGTTAGCTCATTAAATAACAGTTGCAACGTTCAATTTTAACAATGTGTTATTAAATATTGGAATACCTAAGATTAATGAATGTTAAGAATAATTTTTTCATACCACAACTTAGGTGTCCTTGAGCAACCCCCAACTGCTCCCTGGGTGCCGCAGCATAAATGGCTGCCCACGTGTGCATATTTTTGGTAACTAAATATCGCCAGCTAAAAAGTAACTAGTAACTTGTAATCTGATTATTTTTTGAGAAGAGTACTTTTTACTTTTACTTAAGTACTGTTTTGACAGCAGTACTTTTACTTGTAATTGAGTATTTTTTTCATCAATGTAACAGTACTTGTACTTAGGTACACATTTTCAGTACTCTTTCCACCACTGGTTGTTGCACATTTGATCGTTAGAAAAAATACTATGAACGTCTGTTCAACTGCTTGGTTATACACATTATTCAAAATAACATTTATCATAACATCAGAATATTGTTTTTGTGTGAATAAGTGAACAGGGTGATTTTCACATAATTTTTGTAGCATAAACTGTTAATATAATCGTATGATGTATGTAACTGTTATAACATTAAGTATGTGCCTGATACTTAACATTTTTTTTATACATTAAAAATGTTGTTTTCCCTTTAGTCCATTTGTTTCCCCCAGAGAATCAGATAGATTGTAAATGAATGCTATTCCTGTTTGTTCTACAATATTAATACATTAAAAGATTAGCTGCAAAACTGTTTAGACAAGCATTACTTATAGTTAATAAAAATTGTCTGGTGAAATGTGAAAGTTTGACGAAATCATTAGAATTTAGCTAGAAAAGCCGCACGGACCATTTATCAGATCGGACCAGTGAATGAAGCTGCTGCGCGAGTGACAACAGACTCCGTGAGAATCGTTTGAATGAACCTGCAATTTTCTGTTATAAAAGTTCAAAACCCAGATGAAAGAAAAGCGTGCAGTCGTGAGGCAAACTGCTCTTTCAGCGGAAATTTATACCAGTGCCCCAAATTTACATAACGTTAACGTAACTCCTACAACCAACCTTTAAGTCATATTCGTCTTAGCGCACCAGCACTAATTAATTGTACAGTAAAAGTGTTTTTATGGTTTATTCATATTGAATATTGTTATGCATTTATTAGAATACCCTATAATTGCAACAATTTCAGAATCAGAATCAGAAAGAGCTTTAATGCCAACGCACAGAAAAAAAAAAGGATTTTGCAAATAAATAAGTGTATAAACAATTATTATTATTAGCTATAAATGATAATGGAATAGGATTGAATAAGATGCAGGGATGTACTAGGATGGAGGGGTAACAAATAAATATAAGGATATTGCACTTTTTTTTGCATAAGCATAAGTGGGGAACATTTAACTGTTCATGAGGTAGATTGCCTGGGCAAAGAAACTGTTCTTGTGCCTTACTGTTCTGGTATTTGCGGCTCTGAGGCCAGATGGGAAAAGTTCAAAGATGGGGTGACTTGGATGTGAGGGATCCAGAGTGATTTTCTGAGCCCTTTTCCTCACTCTGGATGTATACAGTTCTAGAAGGGTGGGCAGGGGAGCACCAATAATCCTTTCGGCAGTCCGAACAGTTCTCTGTAGTCTTCTGATGTCTGATTTTGTTGCTGAGCCAAACCAGACAGTTATTGAAGTACACAGTACAGACTCAATGACGGCTGAGTAGAACTGTTGAACAGCCAGCTGCTTAACCTCTTGTCTTTAAGCAGTCTCATCACCGTCCTGGATGAGGCCGATGACTGTAGTGTCGTCTGCAAACTTCAGGAGCTTGACAGAAGGGTCTTTAGAGGTGCAGTCGTTGGTGTACAGGGAGAAGAGCAGAGGGGAGAGAACACATCCGTTTGACATGAATTTCCCCAGTCTCACTAACTGTCGCCTATCTGTCAGAAAACTGGTGGTCCACTGACAGATAGAGCTAGGAACAGCGAGCTAGGTCAGTTTGGTGTTGAAAGCCGATAAAAAAGTCCACAAACAGGATCCTCACATAAGTCCTTGTTTTGTCCAGATGTTGCAGGATGAAGTGCAATCCCATGTTGATTTCATCATCCACGGACCTGTTTGCTCAGTAAGCAAACTGCAGGGGGTCCAAGTAAGGGCCCAGTGATGTCCTTCAGATAACCCAGAACCAGTTTTTCAAACGACTTCATGGCGACAGACGTTAGATTCAAAGGTCTGTAGTCGTTAAGTCCTGTTATCTTGGGTTTCTTTGGAATGGGCATTATAGTGGAACGTTTGAAGCAGGAAGGCACTTCACACAACTCCAGGGATCTGTTGAAGATCTGTGAAAAGATGGGGGCCAGCTGGTCAGCACAGGTTTTCAGACAGGCTGGTGTAACGCCATCTGGGCATGGTGCTTTTCTTCTTTTGATCTTCTTGAAGACCTGGCGCACATCATCTTCAAAGATTTGAAGAGCAGGAGGTGTAGAGAGGGGGATTGCAGGAGGTGTTATTGCTTGTGTAGGGAGATGGTCAGAATGGGTGTAGGGGGTTTCAAATCTACAATAAAACTCATTCAGGTCGTTAGCAAGTCGTTGATTAGCCTTAGTGCAAGGGGATGGTGTCTTGTAGCTTGTGATGGCCCTCAGTCCTCTCCAAACTGAAGTTGAGTCATTGGAAGTAAACTGGTCTTACAACTTTTTAGTGTAGGTCTTTTTAGCCCTCTAATCTCTTTGTTCAGTGTGTTCCTGGCCTGATTGTACAAAACTTTGTCCCCATTTCTGTAGGCATCCTCTTTGGCCTGACAAAGATGTCTGAGTTTTACTGTAAACCATGGCTTATCATTGTTGAATGTTAAATAAGTCCTGGTAGGAATGTATACATCCTCACAGAAACTAATATAGGATGTTACCGTCTCTGTGAGTCCGTCCAGATCCATGGTAGCAGCTTCAAAAACACTCCAATCAGTGAGGTCAAAACAAGATTGTAAATCCTGCTCTGTTTCGCTGGTCCATCTCTTTACAGTCCTTACTACAGGTTTAGCAGATTTAAGTTTCTGATTGTAGGACGGTATAAGATGAACCAGACATGGTCAGAACGTCCCAAAGCTGCTCGTGGAACAGAGTGAAATGCATCCTTTATTGTGGTGTAACAGTGATCCAATATATTACTGTCTCTGGTGGGACATGTAACATGCTGTCTCTATTTTGGCAGTTCAAGTGAGAGATTGGCTTTATTAAAGTCCCCAAGAATGATTAAAACAGAGTCCGGGTGTTGTTGTTCTGTGTCTGTGATCTGATCAAAGCTGAGCTCACGTGTGCTTAAGGATGGATGTAAACACTCACCAGAATGAACGAGTGAAACTCCGGCGGCGAATAGAACGGCTTGCAGTTGACAAACTGCATTTCTAGATAAGGACAGCACATCATCTTTAACACCGCTACATCTCTACACCACCATTCATTGATGTAAAAGCATGTCCCGCCGCCACGCGATTTTACCGTTGATTTTGATTCGCGATCCGCTCTGAACAGCTGAAAGCCCGGCAGATGGAGCGCACTGTCCGGTATGGCGTCATTCAGCCAGGTTTCTGTGAAACACAGAGCAGCAGAGTGTGCGAAATCCTTATTTGTCCGAGAGAGCAGAAGGAGTTCGTCTGTTTTGTTGGGTCGGAGATTTGCCAGATGGATGCTAGGCAACGGCGTTCGAAATCCACGCTTCCTGAGTCTGACGAGCGCTCCCGCTCACTTTCCCCGTCTGTGCGTCCTGAAGAGTTTGATCAGCACCGCTGCTCCTCCGATAACAACGTTCAGTAAAACGTCTGATTAATTTAAATCCGGTAAAAGTTCTTGTGGTGTGTTTTGCCGAATGTTCAGCAGTTCATCCCTGGTGAAAGTGATCGTGTTTGTTAAACAAAAAACAGGAAAAATGAACAAAAACAGTACAAAACACTGGAAAGCCAAGCACTGAAGCAGCCATGCGCGGCGCCATCGAGCACTACCTGCTTAATTTCTCTTATGAAGCTAGATTGATTGACATGTTTTTTTCAATGTGTTTTGCTAAATGTGTTTATACTTGTTTTAGACAATGGACTTTTTTGTGAAGAAAAAATTGCAACAATAGAATTTCTGCCTGTTAACTGAAACATTTCAACACCTATTTAAATTAATTATACATGTTTTCAATTTTACTTAGACCAACAATGAGGTGAAATAAGTGTATTGCCGCATTCCGTCCAACAAAGCTTCCTTTCATTTACAGTGTACTTTTGTTCCTCCCTTCAAGTCCAAATCAGTTAAAGGGTGGTAAAATTCACTCACATTAGCCGCAAATATTGGCACAAATTTTCTGGAGGGAGTGAAAACTGGTTTAGTCTGTCTCTTAGTGCGAATGATAGTAGATTCCCACAAAGACTGTAAAAATGTAAACTGTAAGCTTAGTTTTTTTTTTTTTACATGTGCTTTCTGTGTACCTTTGTCATTAAAAGGCCTTCGTGCAGAAATTGTCTTTAACCTGTTAGCCAGCACCCTGACACCCTCGTGCTGAACGCCCCTCAACTTGCACGTGTCAGTGTTTATGAATAGATTTAATGAAACGGAACAAATTTAATCTTCACAATCTATATATCATTATAAAGATCTAAGCTCAAGCATCGAAGACAGATCGCTGTTTTTCAATGGAAAGCTTATAAAGACTGCATTTGCTACATTTGTGTAAGCAGTACACATCAAAACATGAGCAATGGAAACGCTGTACATACCAGATCCGTCGTAATAACAAGTCATAAACACATCCACAGCTGTAAATCCCGGTTTAATTAGAAAGGTAAGGGTCCACTGAACGACATCTCATGAAGCATGTTTAGTCCAACGAAACAATAACGTTGTAATATGGATCATAATTACTTTGTTTACATTTCAGTTCTTCAGCGACAGAACTGCTTGTGTCCGTTATGGAATAACTCACCAGTGGTGGACGAAGTACACAAATCAAGTACTTGAGTAAAAGTACAGATACATGTAATAAAATATTACTCCAGTAAGAGTAAAAGTACTCCTTTTTCAATTTTACTGTATATTTACTGCAACTCAGTTGCCAGGAATTTCCTGTAATTTTACAGGAGACAATTACAATTGAATATTGTAATTCAAAATATATTGTAATTTCTAAATATAATAAAATACTGCAATTTTCCATCTTCCAAAATTAAAACCAAAACAATGGCAACTTTTTATTATTTTTTATTATTAACACACTATGCAACATCACATATTACAAACTTATTTTATCTTTTTTTTTTTTTCATACAAACAAAATTACAGTTTCACTGAAGAATCTAGCTCACTTCCAGACATCCAGACAGTCTATCATCAGGGGGAACATGGTAATAAATAACAAAAGGTCCCAACCAGTCTTGAACTGGGGAAGCTGTGGGGTGTGGGTGGGCATCAATACTAGCCCATCAACTCAAAGCCCAGGAGTCTTCTTAATAGGGTGCAGACAGGTGCGTTGAGCCCATGTCTCTTCTCTGCTTTGCTGACATCTTGGAGTTGATTCCACAAAAAGCTCTGAAAACAGAGAGAGTGAAAACAAGTTTTCACATCAGGTGATGATAAATACTGTGTAAAAAAACCCAAAAAAAACCCATAAAAAGTAAACTTGCTTGTAGAAAAAAAATGAGGTTGATGTATTTATTTAACATCAACACATTTAACAACATAACATTTAGAATTAAATTGGCTCTTACATTGTTTTTCTTAAATATATAATGTCACTGTATATACTGTTAATTGAATGTCGCTTTGGACAAAAGTGTCTGCAAAATGGGTCATATGACGTTGCTAAAAAGAACATTATTTTGTGTATATGGTGTAATGAAATGTTTAAGCGATTTAAGGTTAAAAAAACACAGTACACATTGTTTCTCCTCTACAGGTACTCCTCTCCTCGCTTCTGAAACGTGTTGATTTTTACAAAGCTCATTGTTCTGAAAAGCGAAGTGTGCTCTGATTGACCAGCTATCCAATCTATCTATCATGTGACTGAAATGTTATGCCTCTTAACATACTGTGCCCTGTGTGGCCGAAGCAACGAGACAAACATTTAAATATAATGTTTATTTCATTATAATGTCAAAACCCAGTATAAATGTGATATAAACATGATTTCTAGTCGTGTTCTCTTTTGGAAGGCCAAACAAAGTAGTTTCCCTTTTTAAAGAAACAGCGTTTAAGAGTGACGCTTCAATTCAAACGAACGAACAAACACATGAGAGCAATTTCAAAAGCATAAGGAGTTGTCTGTTCTGCTCTCTTTAGCTCTCATGAATTTCACACATTGATCGACCTGGATGTTTTAGGCAATATTAAAATCCTCGTGTCCCGTATGAACGGCGCATATGGCCTCCGTATACAGATCTTCTTCATTCACCAAGAGCTTGTAACACTCCAAAGAGAAAGGAAAAAGTAAAATCACATCTAATGACTTCAACCCCCAAAATTTACTTAATGAAAATTGTAATGTTAAACTGCTGTCTGTCAGACTTTTGTGTGTTTACATAAATGTCTTGCAGGGCAATACCAACTCTATGTTTGACACTTAATAGCAATAGCTTTGTCTCCATCCAGCTTTTTAATGCACATTTTAACATTTTGAAAAAAAAGAAAAAGAAATCCTGAATGGTAACGGTTCAAATTCACATAAAATATTCTAATGTGAATAAAACTTTTTTATGTGGATTGACCCGCTAATAAATGCAACATAAATGCACATGTGGCGAGTGGGGCGGGGCCGAGAAGCATGGTAACGAGGAGTGAGGCCAGGTGTAGTGATTGGAGATGAGCTGCACCTGCGCCCCACCGCTGGTATCGAGTCCCATGTAGGAGATTGAAGGATATAAAACTGGAGCGACTATAGTGAAGGACGAGAGAGGACCAGGCCTGGGACATAGTTTATGTGTTTACTTTTTATTTATGCGCACCAGTCGTCCGTGAGGGGCTGGTGCGCCGTTTTGTATTTATTTTTGAATTATTAAAGTGTTTTTGATTGTGCGCCGGTTCCCGCCTCCTTTTTCCCGATGATTAAAAAGGTCGTATCGTTACAGCACATTTGTTGCAACTCTATCGGCTGTTTTAAGTTGCAACTTAAGTTTTGATCCCACAGCGTTTCATGACTACTCTCCTGTCCATTTCTAATTTACATAATAGAGCTGATGGAAATGCTCTCCAGTTATAGGGTTTCTTTGCCAAATTTCTACGAATGCGCTTAAAAGGTGTAAAGGAAATGGATGGAAAACTGTCTTTTGACATCAATGCATAGAGTATATAATAGAGTCTATTTTCTTTATAAGTGTGCAAACAGTTTTAACATACCTTTAGTGCTTGAGGCCTCTAGGATACTGTTAGTTAAACATGTAGACAGCGAAGGTTGTTGTGGGGCACCATCACAGTTGTCCCTTCCAAAGAAATCATCCATTTGTCTGCACTTAGTGCCTGTCCTGAAATGCATACACAATATGGTAACTAAAAGAGCACTAGAACGCTTCACCACACACGCGTGAGTGGCAGTATTGGCAGGATGGGCAAAAGTACCAATTTTATCAGGTGGGAGACATGGTATGGTTTTTCCTAATTTGGACTAGGCATTTTATGGATGCAATAGGCTTATGTTGTATTACAGCCTTCCCTTTCTTCTTTGACATATAACCATTTGACAATTATTATCATGGCTTAAAGCAAGCAAACATATGTTCCATCTAGCAGCCAGTGTGCAGCTGATCCTGCGGACGGTCTACAGCTGTTCCCGCTCAGTCTTTTCCTTCTGCCTTGACCGTTCATGACCTTGGTACAGTTATGCAGCGTTTCCACCGACCCCCCCCCCATTTCATTAAGACGAAATATGATATCAAACACCACTGCCTATTTTCGTTCTCATTTTCAATCGTTAAACATATTAATACCCACAGAAATGAAGTTCAGGGAAATGTGTAACGTTAGGCCTACATTATATAAAACAAAATATTATACCAAACAGTAGCCTATTGTCTCCTTTTTTCATTTTAACATATTAAAATATTAACTGAATAAAGACCAAAGATTACCTGTTAGGTTATCCCAAAACGAATTATATTTTATGCTTTACCACTAAAGAGACATTACAGCCAGCGGCAAATGTCAGAAGGTCTAGCCGAGTTGAGAGTGCTCCTGACGGATTAATGATCACTGAGCTCCCGCTGATCGCGTGGAGTTGACCGTCTCCGACATCAGCGAAACACGTTTTTTAATAGACTACATTCTCGCCTGAAATAGTTAAAACACTATACCTTTCATGACACGATGACAGTAATATTTTACAAATTATCAAAAGAAATGGTGGTTGAAATTACAATGCTGCATTGCCACTCCCGAAAGTTCAGTAACGTTACATTTGAACAAGTACCTCGCGAGCAGGGACTTTCTGAGGGGCATTTTTTTTTTACCCAGAACTTTTTTTAGATCATGGTAGCTTCGGTGGAAGCACACCGAGTTCCAGCCCAAAGTCCATAGTTTCTGGGTAAAGTTCTTGCGATGGAAATTTGGGTAGAGTATGAAGACGCGATGTTAACTAACTTCAACCTATTCCACTGAATTATACCAAATGAAACAATCAGCACTCACTCAGATCACCAGTATTAATATATAAAGACTTATAAAACAAATTTTATGTTACATACCTGAGACATGTTCTTTCTTCCAAAAAAATGTTAAAATACTTCTGGTACCGTCCATTGGCCGCGTAATTTCAAAATTCAAACAGCATCGATCCCACTGTTCCCACAACGCTATGCTGTTGCTGTAAAAAAAAATGCTTCTACAGTGTAGTTACAATAATTTTACAGGACTGTCCGTTAATTTCCCATCATGCATTTGCATTTACAACAAAAACATGAATACAGTGCGTTGTTGTAAAATTTATTGTAAAAATTACATCAATTGTTAACAGTGTAGATGTTTGCAATTTTATATAGGCTACTTAATTTAATTTCATATTAGCACATATTTTTTATAATCGTACTGCTCAAAATACCTGGGATTTTTTCCAAAATAACCACTATATGGAGTCAAGATATATTTTTGTTGTTGATATGGACTACGTTGACGAGAGTAATGTTCACTGTGAAGCTTACACTGTGATGTACCTGAGAGAAAACCGAGATGACCATCTGATTTTAACCAGTAAGAACAAAGTATTTTAAAACTTGTTGTTTTACAGAACATCACAGGTACTAACAATATTTACTTATTTTCAGTACGGTTATGAATAAACATTCATGTCTGTCTACTTGTCTAGTTAATCCAAACAATATAACGTTATTTTTGATAAACAATATAAAAACAAACGTTACATAGAACATGGATGGTAGCATTTTAATAAAACTGTTAACATTACGGCAGCGGGGAATTTGAACGTGCATGAGTTATTGTATTTAATCTGTGTTGTTTTAATGTTTGTTTTTTTTGTTTTTTTACCTAAAACACAGAGACACTGATTGATGTGTCTGCATCGTCTGCACTCGAGCATTTCAGTGGGCTCAAATAGATCACTCTTAACAGCGGATTTAGTTCCCAAACAACTGACAATTTTGACCTGAATATGATTTTCAGTTACAATAATTAATCCAAAATTTCGACATTAATAACTTACTTTATATATAAGGGAGTAACTAAATGTTTTATGAAATGTAGTGAAGTTAAAAGTACGATTTTATGCTTTGGAATTTAGTGAAGTAAAAGTTACTCAAAATAAAACTACTCCAGCAAAGTACAGATACTTCAAAAAATGTACTTAAGTACAGTAACGAAGTAAAGCTACTCCGTTGCTGTCCACCACTGTAACTCACGGTCAGAAACTGTGTCTTGGTAGTATGGTTTAGCAGTGTACAGTGTCACAAACAGAATGAGATGATCCACCGGAAAAAAACAATGAATGAAAGATAGTATATTTGAAGTTTAGCGCTCCCTCGTGACGCGCCCTGACACACCTGTCAGCTGATGAAGGCGGAACTTATAGCGATCGCCTTTTTCTTTCTTTTATTTTTCAACAGTTTTTATATGTGTGAGAGTGTGTTTTATGTTGAATGTGACGGTATCTGCATGATTACCTCTGTTTGATTGCAAATCAGCCCAAGTCAGCTCGCTATTACTGTATGATCACGGCTATCAAAGTGAACGCGTCTATGTGAATAGAGAGTGGATTATTTACTTTGTGTTAACTTATTACCATCTGTGTAAGTGGCCATCAGCACATCAGCACTTATTTGCATCGTAATTCATTGTAAATACTGCATTTCTAGCAATCTCAGGATTTTCTGTAATTGACAAACAAAGTTAAATCTTTTTTTATTTTTCTTATTATTCTTATTTTTCTTACTCAAATTATTATTATTGTATTTTTCTAGTGCTGAAGTAAATCACTTATATATCACTTATAGTTTCTGTCTAATGTTTTATAATTGAAAAAAAAAACTATGCAGTGGTATGTTTACCGACTAAATAGTTTGTAAAAGCCTTCAATATTATGGGGGAAATATATTTTTGTATATTTGGGGGGTGTGGGTGTAGACATAGTCTCAAAAAAATATTTGCAGTCTGAGTCTGATTTTTCATGATATCTTATTCAGATTTGAAATAGAAACTCATGAGACATGTGACTTTCAACCCATTACTTTTCTAGATTGCCCCAGGAAAAATATTTAAGTGTGGTAAAAAAAAAAAAAATCAATGCACTTCAGTGTCTATAACTTTTAATATTTTTGAGCATTATCAAATCTGGTTGATAAAAAGTAAAGCCCAAAGGGTCTTCTTTCCAAAGACACCAAAAGTATGTTTGTAACACACTGAAGAAAGAAACTGTTACAATTATAGGTTAGGTAGAGCACTTTCAGCTGTGAGTCCCATAATGGGGGGTGCTGGTTAACAGGTTAAATTAAAACCCATCCTGCCATCTGCACCATACCACACAAATAGAAAAATGGTGTACACATCATACATGGAAATGAACGGTCCTCCATTGACATTCAACCTGTAAGTAAAAGAAACACTTAAAATTGCATTGCCCTGTGTAGTCAAGTCACCTTTATTTATTTTGTATAAGACACAAGTTGTACAATACAAAGCGTTCCAAGAAGATATTAAAAAAAATGACAATTTAATTTTTGGGGTAAATTATCACTTTAACCATTTTAAAGAGCCAGTAATATGAAAATTCTAAGCTTCCTATCACTGTTTATAAGTCCTGTACATTAGGTTTAAATCCATCCAAGGTTAAAAAAACATTGTCATTTTGTCAAAATATCATTTTAAAATTACCTCAATTCTCAGAGATCCCCAAACGGTTCGCGCGAAGCTGTTCAAAAGATTCAGTTTCCTTAAACCCCACCTTTCGGTAGCATACTGTGTTCTGATTGGTCAACTGACATAGTTTTGATTGGTTGTTCTGCACACAACTTCACGGTAAACAATGCGTTAGCATCTGTTTGGGGTGAATTATGTCTTATTCCTCTCACCGCGAAGCAAACAGTAAAATAAAAAACTTGAACAGTCTCGCTGCTTTTTCTTCTGTGTGGGTGTATTCAGGCCGCGCGCTTCAGTTTGAATCTGAATATAGCGCGGTCAGCGCGGGGGCGTGGTCCGATTAGATATAATGAAGGGAGACGTGAAAAACGGACATCGCGTTGTTTTCATATGGATTACTTTATCACAGAATATTTTCGGCAGCACTTGTTTAGTTTTAAAGTAGACATGTCAAGCTTTCTATAGATATCTCTCTCATGTCTCTTCGTTGAGTATTCACGGAGTTACACTTCATTTTAATGACGTGTTTGTAAATTAAGATCAGCGCAGAGAAAGGCTGCAGACAGCACACATACTGATAAGACGCTCGGGAGAAAACAGACACATAACTTCATAATCATACTTCACGTTGTAATTTGGAGATGCTCGTTGGTCTAAATAAAGTTGGTAATGAACCCTCTTTTATGGCCAAACGCTTTGAAAATCCCGCCTTGTACTCACCGAGATTAGACAAGCAGTCATCAGTGAAATGTTGTGAAGACAACAAGGATTTGTTGTACTGCTTTGGTATTGTGGTAAAAATGAATTTTAGCCATTGGTTCTTCTGATCTTCATTCTTTGGCAGTGAAAATAAAACAAACTTGCCTTTAATATTAAAAACGCACTGTTTCCTCGACATGATGCTATCACACAAACCAGAGCGTCTGTGTGGGGGGTGGGGTAGGTCAGAGTTCCGTTTCTCCCAAGACGGTAGGCGGAGATTATTATGCAAAGTGTTCCTAGTGACGTACATAGAGATGGGCAAAAGATTTGAAATCTATAACGACTCGTTATAGGGGTGTATTCAGAGTCGACTCCTTACTTTAGAAGCCAATAACTTTATAAATCGTGTACTTTTTGGTTGAATTACTTTGCACATTGTTTACACTGATGGACAGCTACATCATACACAGTAATACAGGTAATTTTTGATTTCCCATCTGTGTGGCTCTTTAAATTCGCTATAGCTTTTAACTCATTTAAATTCACTCATTTGTAAAGTGAGTGTATCAATGAAATATCCTCACAATGCATGTTAACTGAACTTGTTTTTTATTGTTTTAAAGAGCCACACAGATGGGAAATCAAAAATTAGTGCTGTACTTGAATCATGAGACAAGCCAGAATCCACATGTCCTGGTACTTGGTGACAAGGAAAACTCCTCCCAAGTTTTTATTATTTTTAAACAGGAAGGCTATAGACCAGAAGACGATACTACAAGCAGTCGATCTGTGCTTCAAACTTTTCTTTGTATATGACATCTACTACCTAATCAGTAAAAAACTTTTTTTATCATCAGTAGGTCCAGCATTATAATATATTATTATTACTTGATTTTATGATTATTTTTTGTTTTATTATTATATTTTATATTAATTTTATTTGAAAGTCGTAATATTTGCCAAGTATGGTAACCAATACTCAGAATTGGTGCTCTGCATTTAGCCCATCCAAGTGCACACACAGAGCAGTGAGAAGTAGTGTTGTCAAAAGACCCGGTACTTCGGTACCAAATCGGTACTAAAAAAATTTCAAATGTGATGGTACCAGGTTTCTTTAAGAACCGCTAGTACCGAGGTCCCGTTCAAACCCGGTTCAGCGCTATGATTTCATCGAAGCAGAAAACGAGGACGGAATCTCAAAATCCAGTCATGAAAATGAAACTTACATTTTAATATGGACAGTCATGGAATTTGTCAAAGTTAGCATTAATTAATCAAATCAAATCTCCATATAGACCAGTATCTGTAAATGTTAAGTCGCAAAAGTTGTTTGAAATATGAATCCGTGTTTTGTGCGTCTCTCTGTGAATGAATGAATGGCAGAGATGTGCGGGTTTGTTTACTACATAGACTGAGGCGCATGACGCTTGCATTAATTAGTGAAAAAGTTAGACAATGCAACAGCTGCATACAATTTCTGTTTTATAGGTTAATAGATAGTGTACAGAATAAGGCTGCACGATGTGTCGTTTAAGCATCGATATCGCGATGTACGAATCCACGATAGTCACATCGCAGGATGTGCGATGTAGGCTGTCGTAGTTGATCTATTATTCATTAACTGTACGGGCCAGCTGCTCCCCGGCCCTTGACGAATGTGATTCGCGGATTAATTGCACAGCTTAACCATCATAGAGTGAAAGTTTATCATTGACAGGACTGAAAACCACATGCAAGTTTAACAGGGCACAGAGAGAGGGAGCGCGAGAGAGACAGAAAGAGAGAGGGAAGAGTGGGGGAAGTCCCCCTCCCTCCCCCACACCAACACCTACACATCCAAAGTCCAGCAGCACATCTCCGGCACCCACCAAACCATCACAGCCCAGCAACAGCCAAAGGGAAGGAGGAACACCTGCAGCCTCCAAAAACCCAGAGAACCCTCAGAAAAACATGACAGCTACAACCCCAGCTGTGAAACAGCCAGTGAAAAAAGAAGGCTGACATTGCCATCCTCATGGACTCCAATGGGAAGTTCCTACGAGGAGAAAGACTTTTTCCAGGCATTAAAACAACAAAATTCTGGTGCCCAAAAATAGGGGATGCCCTCAGAATACTTTCTGACTCCACCTTTGGCACACCCTCACATATCATCATACACACAGGCACCAACGACTTGAGAAGGGAACAGGAGAGAGTTGGGCAGCTGATCTGCAGAGTAGCAGAGAAGGCTACAGAGATCTAACCCAACACAAAGATCACCATCTCTACCCTCCTACCCCGCAGAGACATCCACCCAGACACCATCCAGAGAGTCAACGCTGACATCTCCAAAGGATGTGCTCGCCTGCCCAATGTGCACCTGGCTCATCACCCCTCCATCACAATCAGGGACCTGTATGACCATGTACACATAAAGAAGGACAAAGTCAATGTGTTTGCAAAAACACTGAAAGACACAGCGTGGGGCAGACAAAAAACCTTCACACCCCTGAAAACAACACAGCTGCCAACCTACAGAACACAAAACCAGACACCCAGCATAAACCTTCAAACTTATCACAGAGAATGACCACCACTGGTTGCACAATACCAGAGACCCCCACAACATGCTAAAATCCACATCAGAACCCCATGCACCAGCACTACACCACCACAGATCTACACCAGCCCATCAGCAGAAACCCCAGTTTGCACCAGATCACCACCCAAGACACCCACGACCACAAAAACATCACTCCAGGCAGAGAAGCAACATGACGAACAGCCCAACAGCAGCAGCAACCAGTCTTCCACCCGCTCATGCAGCCTCAGCTGACAACACACCGAACCCAGCACCACTCCCACACTCCAGGAGCTACGCTCAGGCCCTGAAAGGACAAGCAAATACAATGGAGATGAGTGAGATCCGACAGCTGCTAAACTACATCAGTGCCCAGCTGACAGCATGAGAGTCCACACAGCATGCAAACACCTGCCTAACAATGAAAAAAAAAAAACTTTACTTTTTCAAAACACTATATTATATTAGAAAAGGATTACCTCTATTTGTGAAAACAAGAACTCCATACCGTGAACTCTTAAAATGACTCTGTCAATATCAATGTGGAATATTCAAGGATTGAATTCAGCAGCCTTTGGGCTAAAGAGCTCAAACACTGAATTCCAGAAGAGCATCAAAGATATGGATATTATAATTCTACAGGAGACATGGAGCAGGGCAGACACCGTCACCCACTGCCCACCCAACTACAGAGAAATCATCCTACCATCACAAAAACTCAACACAGTCCGACAGGGAAGAGACTCAGGAGGACAAATAATCTTGTACAAATCAAAACTACACAACCACATCAACACAGTGAAGCAATGTAAATACTACACCTGGCTTAAAATCCACAAGGAACTGCTCCCATCGAGAAAGATATATACCTGTGTGCCATATACATCCCACCATCGGAGTCCCCCTACTACAGAGAAGGCATGTTCTCCATGTTAGAGGAAGAGACAAGCCACTTCCAGGCACAGGGAAATGTGCTCATCTGTGGAGACCTGAACGCAAGAAGAGGACTACAGCCGGACTTCACCGACACACAAGGGAGCAAATACATCAACAACAAACTGACTGTTATTTATAACACATTCTCCCATATCCACAGAAATAACCATGATCATATAGTAAATAAGAATGGGAGAGACCTCCTGCAGCTCTGTCGAAGCCTGGGTCTGTATATCATCAACGGTAGGTTACGAGGAGACACTTTAGGGAGATTCACATTTTGCTCACCTCTTGGGAATAGCACAGTTGACTATATGATAACAGACATAGATCCTTCATCTCTCAGATCATTCACTGTTAGAGAACTAACCCCTCTGTCTGATCAAAGTCAAATCACTGTGTACCTCAAAAAGACTGAAAATAACATTAACACAAAGCCCAGTAAACTGTACAACATCAGAAAACCATACAGATGGGCTGAAAACAGCGCTGAAGAATATCAGAAAGCACTTAGCAGCCAAAAAATACAAGCGCTGATAGATAACTTTCTAAATACCAAATATGCTCACACCAATGAAGGTGTCAACCTTGCGGTCAAAGATTTAAATTACATATTTGAAAAATCAGCAAAACAATCCAAATTGTAAACAAAATCTGGAAAAAATCTAATACCCAAAAATGACAAAAATTGGTTTGATCAGTACTGCCAAACTACTCGCAAAAAACTGAGAACACTGAGAACGCAGAGATCCAAATAATACAGAGATCCGCCTTCTTAACTGTGCAACACTAAAACAATACAAACACTCAGAACCAAAAAATCACAATACACCCAAAACCAACTCACAATAATTGAGAAGTTAGTGAACACAAACCAATTTTGGAATAACTTGAACAAACTGAAAAAAAACTGATCATGAAGAATTGGCAATCCAAAATGGAGAAATATGGGGAAGTCATTTCCAAACACTGTTTAATAAAGTACAAACAGACAAAAACTGTAAACAAAACCAAACAATCAACCAATTGGGAAAACTAGAATTAGCAATCAAAGATAACCAAAACCCATTAGATTTCCCAATAACTGATAAAGAACTTCCAACTCAGAAAAGCATCTGGACCTGATGGGATATTAAATGAAATGATAAAACACACATGCAGTAAATTACAGTTGGCCATTCTAAAACTATTCAATGTGATTCTAAGTGTAGGTCACTTCCCTGACATCTGGAATCAAGGCTTGATCACACCAATCTTTAAAAACGGAGATAAATTTGATCCTAACAACTACAGAGGCATCTGTGTGAGCAGCAACCTGAGAAAGTTATTCCGTAGCATAATAAATGCTTGAATATTAGACTTCATCACTACATACAAGGTACTGAGTAGAAGTCAAATTGGATTTTTACCAAATTACCGTACATCTGACCACATTAGGGATGTCAACGATTAATCGATGGTCGATTAATTGTCGATAAGAGATGCAATCGATTAAGGCTATCGATGGTCGGTTAACCGATTCAATGTTGGGCTGCGTGCGGCTCATGCGCACTCAACACGTGCGAGCGGCTGTGAGTGACTGTGACGATATATAAAAGCATCATCATTCATTCACAATGTACAAATTAAGCTTTTAATGTGATTTAAACTTTAAAGTACATTAAAATAGAAACAACATAAAAGTTCTTCAACATTAAATGCAATAGAAATGTAGTTACTAATCATTTCATCAGATAACTGTTTTATATCGTGCCCTTTGCAGGGCTGCGGGACACAGTGACAGGACAGGTAGTCTATTCATTCCTACAACTTGTTAATTCATTCCTACGAATTATTAATGTGGCAAGTGTCCATGTTTCATTAATTTTGTTCCCTAAATAACCCATGATTTAAGTGAAATAAGGGAACAAATTAATAAATCGAACGAATTCTTAATTCATGAAATCTTTAATTTCCCTTCCCATGTTTACCACAGTAAGAGATGCGAAAACAGTTATTAAAAGCGAAAGATAATAAAATAAACCTGGGAAATTAGAGGGTTAGACTATGAAGATTTAGGAAAAGAAACGATGCCTAAATATACTGAATTTGTGGAAATTCGTGACCAACCGGCAAACCAGAACAAATCCGCGTAAATGAAGACTATGGGGTCCAAAAACATGGTCGCGATCTAACATTTTCCAGTTAACCTATTATTCCTCTAATAAACAAAGCTTTTATACCACACTTGTCATAATCAGATCTTATAATTTCTAAATAAATAATTGCTGGATTCAAAACAGCGATTAATAGGCGCTGTGACCGACACATTCCTGGAGCATTCACTGCTGTCACTAAACGGTGACGCCGAGCATCGTTCACAAGTTTCTGCATGGACCTGACTAGGGCACAGGCTCTAAGCCCTGGGACAAAATAGCCGCATTTCCACTGTCGGGCCAGTGCGAGCCAGGGCTTAAAACGGGCCGGGCGGGGCTCATAGCCTCGGGCCAGTAGCACCGAGGCCAGAGTAGCGCAGGGTTTCCACAGGGGAGCTTGAAGCTCCGCTGCTCGTCACTTAAACACGCCCTTTACACGCCTCTCAGAACAACGTCATGCAACCTCATTATTTCACTAACAAAGAGAAGTTATCAGAAAACTAAGAAATAAGTCACTGGAACATGCGCGATCACAAAACGAACATGATAAAAGCGGCCGTTTGTTTGCATACTTTGTTATATATTCAAATTCAAAAGCATGGATGTTTTAACTATAGAATAAGTGATACATTGATCATAATTATTTAATTTATCAAGACTCAAAATTAATCGCACATAAATACACTTTATATTTTTGGATTTATTTATTTTTAACGCTTATGAAAATAGCCTGCTTATTCAGTAGAGTCTGTTTCTGTTTATTTGTAGTCACAGTGGCCTATACGTCACATTAAGAATGAATGATATCTTTATTTTTATAAAGGATCCCGAACAAAAACATTATTATATTTTTATAATAGGCAACATGAGCTAAACTCTCGAGACGAGGCTTGTGATAGATAATATAAGTTAGTAAATACACGATTGTGATAGAGAATAAGAAGCTGATGTCTGATTTCTTCAAGCGGTCATATTTTCCATGTTTAATGTTAATGCCCAGCGCGCATAGTCTTTTACATCGCTTATAAAAATTTCTGCCCTGTATGGTGATTATAATCCACATTGGATCAAGTTATTTCAAACACTCGCTGCTGACTGAAAGTGAGTTTTGAGCTCAACTTATTTAAATAAAGCGTTTAATGCTGGCGTTATAGCGGCTATCTTTCTGAAATAATCCACAGCGCAGACTCTCTATTTTTATAAAAGCTCCCGAACAAAAATCATTATTATATTTTGATGATATGCAACGTGGAGCTAAACTCACGAAACAAGACGACAGATAAAATGTTACTTAATAAATACACAATTGTGATAGAAAATAAGATGCTGAGGTCTGATTTCTCCAAGCGGTCATATTTACCATGGTAATGTTAATGTTTATCGTGTCTTTTACATCGCTTATAAATATTTCTGCCTTGTTTAGTGATTGTAATCCACATCGGATCAAGTTATTTCAAACACTCGCTGCTGACTAAGAGTGAGTTTTGAGCTCAACTTATTTTAAAAAGTCTTTAATGCTGGTGTTAAAGCAGTTATCTTTTTGAAATGATCCGCGCTGACGCTCTCCAGACACGGAGAAACTCCGCCTTTGTTCGTAACCCCTCCTCTAGCCCCAGCTGGCCCGCTTTGGCCCAAGGATTTCGTCGGGCCGAAAAAACCTGGCCGTTGGCCCCAAGGAAGCCCCGGCGAGGCACGATCAAGCCCCGGAAGTGACAGTGGAAACGCGACTGGCCCTGGCACGCACTAGCACGCCCGGTCCTAGCTCGATAGTGGAAACACGGCTAATGGGATGCTTTAAGGAAAATTTATAGCCTACTAAGTAATAGGCCCAACATAAAAATAACAATTTGTTTTCATGTTTTTTTTTTTTGTTTGTTTTTTTTAAATAGGCTATGCGAAATATATTCGACTTAAATAGGCTAATTAAGATTAACGGATTTAAAACAGAAGTGTGGGCGCTCCATAAGTTCACAAAAAAAAAAAAAAGGATGACAACGCATTCTGTTTGTTTGCTTTATTTTACAAGAGCACAAATCTTCTGTTTTTATTGTGAGTGTGCACAAATGAAAGTAAACACTTTTGCGGAAAATATATATTTTTTTTAATGTCTCAGCTGTTTCGATCGCCCCGGAGCCTGCTGCATACGTATATTCTAGCGATTCAAACTTACATCGCAGTCTGTTCATTATCAAAATAAAATGTCAACTAAATATTAAAAGGTTACACTGGTCAGTTTAAATAGACCGTAGTATACCGGTCCACTCTGCTGTTATGCCAAGGACGTTTTTGCTCATATGAAGAGGATCATCTTTTCCGTCTATATGCGAAAGTGTGTCTTAAGTACAAGCCTAGTTTACATTATAAATAATAGTTTAACATTCAAATACATTGCGAATATGGAAACATTTCGATTTGTGCCGAATGAGACATGAGCAATAACCTCCAAATAAATCTAGCCAAAGCCGCGCTCGCTCATCCTCGTCTGCACGCATGCACTGTCACGATCTAATGCGCTGTATGCCGGATTTTTAAAAATCTGACATTTTCTAGGACAGAATCCAGCAGGATCAAATTAATGTGAGCAACTGTGTTTTGGTGCAGCAGCGCCGATGTAGTTCACTTAATGTGCAGCGCAGTCACACGCGCTCCACATTTCGGATAATTTTATACAATAATGTCAGTTGAAAACATTGCAATTGTGCTTTAAAATACAACAACGAGCACCACAAAACCATTTAAAGAGGCGCGTTCAGCGTTCTCCGTGCGGGATTGGAAACTGTCAACAAAGTAAAATGACCTCAAAAGTATGGCGCGCTCTCTTCATTTTATCAAATGATCATAATCGCATCTATTCATTTTATAATCCTGCTACTAGCATTTTATTCAGACTAAAACCTCTTTAATTCAAGTGAGAAAGCGTTTTGTGTGTGTGTGTGGCTTTTGCACATCCTGTCATACCGCTGACTGCGTGCCTGCAATAGACGCATTTTGCAGTATTATGGTTAACGATTAATCGATTAATTGATCGTTAATTTAGACGACGATCGATCATGGAAATAATCGAAATTTGACATCCCTAGACCACATCTATACATTACAAACTCTAATTGAAAAACATGTCAACCAAGAAAAAGGTCAAATATATGCATGCTTAATTGACTTTAAAAAAGCTTTTGACTCAATTTGGCACCAAGGACTGTTTTAAAAAATTATTGAAAGCGGCATAGGAGATAAAACCTATGACCTTATCAAATCAATGTACACTGAAAGTAAATGTGGCATAAAAATCGGCACCCAACGTACAAGGTATCTTTCCCAAAAGCGTGGTGTGAGACAGGGCTGCTGCTTAAGCCCAACATTATTTAACATTTACATCAATGAACTAGCAAGCAGTCTGGAGCGATCCGCAGCCCCTGGCCTCACACAACACAACTCACAGATCAAATGCCTGCTGTATGCAGAAGATCTGGTTCTGCTGTCTCCCACTCAACATGGTCTACAGCAGAACCTGGACCTGCTAGAACAATACTGCCAGACCTGGGCCCTGACAGTCAACCTGAAGAAAACCAAAATCATGATCTTCCAGAAAAGATCCAGATCCCACGGAACACAACACACATTTACATTAGGCACTAACCTGATAACACACACATCACACTACAACTACCTGGGTTTGAAAATCACATCCACAGGAAACTTTAATCATGCTGTGAATGAACTGAGAGATACAGCACGCAGGGCCTTCTATGCCATAAAACGGCAATTTCCTATGGAAATCGAATTAGAATTTGGCTGAAAATATTAGAATCAGTAATTGAGCCCATTGCACTCTATGGCAGTGAGGTGTGGAGTCCACTGACCAATCCAAATCAAGATTTCACCAAATGGGAAAAACATCCTATTGAGACCCTGCATGCAGAACTGTGTAAAAATATATAAAGATACAAAAAAGGGCAATTAAATTCTGGAAACATCTGAAACTCAGTGACCCCCAATCATATCATTATAAAGCCCTTCAGTACCAAGAGATTAACAAAGAAAGCAGTCCCCTCCCTCAGCTGATCCAGAGCTTTAGTCCTGATGCTTCACTAGCATCTACTGATGTTCTGAATCACATCAGAATCAATCAGATTACTGCACTAATCAAACAGAATTACATCACTCAAAATGTGATACTATTTGACTCTAAAGAGAGAGTACAGTATGGCAGAGTATCTGTACACAGTGTCAGATCAGAAACTGAGAAACACACTGACCAGATACAGACTCAGCGGACACAAGCTGATGATAGAGACGGGCAGACACAGAAAAACATGGCTGCCAGCGGAGCAGAGACTGTGTTCACACTGTGATCTGAATCAGATGGAAACAGAACTGCACTTCCTAACACAATGCCCCAAATACACGGACATACGGACAGTGTTCAATGATAAAATACAGCAGATCCATCAGGCATTTAAAACTCTTCCGAAGCAGGAGAAACTGCCGTATCTGTTAGTAGAACACAAGAACTGCTGTGTGTTTGCTGCGTGCGAGAGAGAGAGACAGAGAGAGAGAGCGAGCCGTCTTCAAACAACACGAGCGCTGTCTTTCTCTCTCTCCCTCGCGCATATTAATCAATTGACACAATGGTGTCGATGTTTAAATAATTTAAAATAGAATGTAAGTGTGCTCACCGCATTTTTGTTTGTAACAAAAAATATTGCAATATATGCTACAGAAAAATAAAATATCCAGTTCCTAGCAATCCTGAAAAACAATTCTATTCTCCTTTTCTTTGAGCGTTGCGATGTCATATAAAAATCCAAATACGTGTCCATTGTCTCCAAGCAGTGAAAAGCCCTGTGTGACCAGATAATTTTATTTGTTTTGACATTTTTGAATATACATTAAAGTATTTTGCACGCATATAGACCTATTAATAAGTTTTTTTTAATTATTTATTTATACTAGAAAAAAATCTGTTGATATAGCGATAATTGTAACCTAATGTGAAACAAACAAATAAATGAATAATTCTCTCTCTCTCTTTTATTGGCTGGCGCTGATCTAGTACGGTCCCTGTTTTGATTTCAGCAAATCAGTTTGACCGAAGCAGACAACGATTAATATTCATGAACCCAGCAGCTCATCAATTCATAGTGCATTGTATATACATTAGTATGATAGTAGAATTAGTAGTAGTATTATCTTTTAATAATAATATGATCTATTACTATTTTTTTACAGAAACCCTCAAAGACCAAAAATATCTTAAGCATCACCACCAGTCTTAAGTTCAGTTAAAATGACAAATATGCATTCATTAGGCATTGTGCTAGAAATATTACTATTGTTTTGTAAAATGTATGTGATACTGCTACTACTGTTGAAACTTTATTTTTTAAAGAAATAAATCACAATATTTCTTCCACGTTTTAATTTTAATAGCAAACCCCCTTTATTTACCAAAAATAAAATGTGTTTAAATTTCATAAATTAAAAGACAAATTAAATTTGGGTGAAACTTGTTTACTGTTTTTCATAATTATATAACTTGTAGAAAAACTTTATTCACAATTGTAAATAAGTATAAAGAATGGCATTGGTTTTATTTTTTAGTGCTAAAAAGTTTTATTTTTTTTATTAGCATATTTTTGTGTTTTACTTTGGTACCGAGAACCGTGGATTTTCACTGGTATCGGTACCGAATACTGAAATTTTGGTATCGTGACAACACTAGTGAGAAGTGAACACACACCCGGAGCAGTGAGCAGCTATAGATCCAGCGCCCAGGGAGCAACTGGGGGTTCAGTGCCTTGCTCAAGGGCACTTCAGTCATGAGTATTGAGGGTGAAAGAGAGCACTGTTCATACACTCTCCCCCACCTACAACTCCTGCCAGCACCGAGACTCAAACCTGCGACTTTAATGTTACAGGTCCAACTCTCTAAACATTAGGCCATAGCTGTGAACTGTATTTGCACATTTGTGTGTTTTGATATGAATTGACACATTTGTACATCTTGAAAATGTCAGTTGTATTTTTACACATTCGTGTACATTTAAATAAAATATTTTAAAATATATTTGTAAATGTGTTATATGCATATTAAAATTAAATCTGTAATTTACAAGTTGTTTCAAAATATGGTTGTATTAAGTAAATTTTAATAAAAATACTGATGTTAATATAAATAATTAACTCAACTGTTGGGTATCTTTTAACCCAACAGGATTTTAACCCAATGGGTTGGGTTGAAATAACCCACAGATGCCAATGTTGGGTTAGTTTTAACTAGTTTTAACTAGTTTTTAGTGTATGTATATATATATATATATATATATATATATATATATATATATATATATGTATATATATAAATATATATATATGTATATATATATATATATGTATATATATATATATGTATATGTATATATATATATATATATATATATGTATATATATATATGTATATATATATATGTATATATGTATATGTATATATGTATATATATATATATGTATATATATATATATATATATATATATATATATATAGACACACTCACAAACACGGCAGGGCCCCAAAACACCAGTTAAGTAAAACTTTGTAAGCCTAAATGTAACATTAGCACAAACAGCCATTAAAGATAAATGAAGAATTAACACCAACCTCTTTCTGGTTCCTCTTGTTTTATTCTCCAGGTTTCTGGTTCCTCTTGTTTTATTTTCCAGGTTTCTGGTTCATCATGTTTTATTCTCCAGGTTTCTGGTTCCTCGTGTTTTATTCTCACGGTTTCTGGTTCCTCTTGTTCTATTCTCCAGGTTTCTGGTTCCTCGTGTTGTATTTCGCATTTTTCTGGTTCCTCATATTTTATTCCCCAGGTTTCTTGTTCCTCGTGTTTTATTCTCCTGGTTCCTGGTTCCTCGTGTTTTATTCCCCAGGTGTCTGGTTCCTCTGGTTTTATTCCCCATGTTTCTGGTTCCTCGTGTTTTATTCTCCAGGTTTCTGGTTCACTCGTATCCTCTTCTCTCTCCTCTTTAACAAACATCATATTCACAGCACCAGACCTCAGTTCAGCTGATACTCCTCCTGATATTCCTGCTTGATTCAAAACTTAGACGACTGTGAAGATGAAAATATTACAGGTACGCCTATTTACTGAACTGATTAAGAAACTGTATTTTTCTCTTAAAAGAAACGTTTCTAACTGTTTGTATTAAGGCAGCATGCCGACAAAAACAACAACAGAGAGCGCGGCGAAACTAATTCTTCTTCCTCTGAGGTTTACTGGTGTTTGTAAAACAAACGAATCTGTGTAGCGCCTCCCGCTGGACTGGAGAGTGCGAGACGCAGAACTAAAACACCCCAGACAGCACACATACGTTGTGCCGATGTCGGCACGGTATCGCTCAGGGAGCGTTTGATAGGAAAGATTTCGCCGCAAGGTCGGCCTCTGATCGGAAATGCTCTCCGATGCATCCCGGCCGCTCTGCGTGGACGCGGTTCACCGGCGTTTTGATCATCGTTATGGACCATAATTATATATAAAACACCACTCTCAAGAACAGATGCAACTTTATTAATATTTTCATTTATTTCATATTACATGTACAAATACATTAACATTTACCAGATGCTTTGATCAAAAGTGGATAATTCGGGATTACTTGTAGTCTTTTGAAATTTAACCATGATTTTACTACAGCTCTTGCGGTAAAACCATAGTAAAAACAAAATCAACCATAGTTTTACTACAATCACCATGGTTTAACTATGACTGTTGCAGTAAAACCTTAGTAACTAATAACCACTACTACAGTACTTGCATGGTTATATGTTGTATGTATAGCACTTTTTTAAAATACTTATTTCAAAGTAAGTTTACAGAAAATGCATGTTTCAAGGTTGCAGTTTAAAAAGCCAGAGGTGACAGCCTCATTGGGAAAGACCATCTACTAGTTCATAATAAAAAGTCATGTGTTCAGTGCTGTCAGCATCGCAGGCTAACTTTATGCCAAAAACTTTTTAAAAAGAGTTACATGAACACAGAATAAAACCAGGCAAACAATAATTAAAGCAATTAAAATATATACATTTTTTTTACACACACACACACACACACACACACACACACACATATATATATATATATATATATATATATATATATATATATATATATATATATAATAAGCAATTACAATGTTTTAAATTGCATGCTAAAAATTCTAAAATATTTTCTGATAAAATCTTACTAAAAACAAGTCTCTAGTTTTGTGTTCAGTTCACATTAACATTATCTTTCAACATTTTTAAAGGGTAAGTAAAAACATGTTCAATCCATTTTGTATATTGTTGGTAACATTTGTGAAAGAACCATGTTTATTTTTTCTCCAAGATACCGTTTATTTGCCAGCAAAACAGTGTGGGGATCTACATAGGCAGGCACACAACCTAGTTGCATCACGTTCACACCCAGGATCACATGATGTTTTGAAAAGTCACATGACCAATTAGGAAGTGATAAGTGTCTGCTGGTTGCAAGGCAGATTCTCTTTGTGTTGGTGCTGGACACTGTTGTGCGTGTTGGGCTTCCTTTTCAGTGTAGGTACTGTTGGTCATGGTAGAGCATGATTAATCACTGCCATTTGAATTTTAATATTTATTTTGTTTTATCAGGGTAATTTCTAGAAGTGTGTGTCTACTCTTCATGGAGGACACAGGCTTCTGCATGGAGTTTTAAAATGTGTTGTGATCACCTCATTGTGACCTGAGCTGCTGGGCTGCATCAGTAAATGCCTTAATATGCCATTGAGTGTTTTATATCTGCATTGGAACATGTTTTAAAATACTTTTTCTGTCTGTAGCAACGGAATGTTCACCTTTGTCTTCATATGTCAATGAGCTGTGGGACAGTTGAGCATACTGAAAAGTAGGCCTATATTTTTTAGCCATGTTTGAGTTGACTATGATATGCTGTTTAATGAGGCTGGCAACTAACATGATTGTTTATTTCCCAAAAGGGACCAGGCCAGCCACTGTTTTCTTGTGATTAATGTGCATTTTTTTTATTGTTTTGTTGGTTGGTTTGTGTGATGTGATTTTGCTTCTGAGCCTACCACCCATGTGCCCTACTTGTAGTAGCATTGTTCCTTAAACTGGTGTTATCCGTGCTGGTGGGTCTCCTCCCTAACTATGTCTTCTGCTTAGGCTATCCCTGTACAAGGCCGGATCCACACTGATGCTTTGCCCCTTCTTGCCAAGGGACCACATTGTTAGAGACATTGGTTTGGGGTGTCTTTATAACCATAACACGGTGTGAGATTTTTTTGTCGTGGTATCTGAAGATCTTGAATGAGTGGTGCTTGCGGTGTTGCATGCTTCTTCTGGTGCTGGGTTGCTGTCTCCTGTTTCTTTTTTTGTCTCACCAGGGTCCACCTGAGCAGGGGTTTCGCATTGGCTGATCCGACCTTCCTAGATTGAGGAGAATCCACCAATTGTATAGCAGTATTTAAGAGCCATTTTAATAACTTTTCCACACTTTTTGTACTAAATTGTAATAAATTTGAAATACATTTATATACCTGCCTCTTATAAACTGTCCCTTTGCGGGGAAATATAGAGTTAGCTACACTTCATTAAGGGAAGACTTGTGGGTCCTCCTGCCCATCATCAGGGGGTGGCGTAGTCAAACCATAAAGATTTACTCCTTGACGGGTACCACATTTATGGCGTAGTCGGCAGGGTCTAAATGAGGCATTGATATTTTGTTTTGTCTACATGGTTTTGTTGCATCTTTTTTTATTTGTTAAAATAGAAACAGTGGCTGGTTCTGGACAACAGAAGACTACAAGTGGATGGCCAAAACACAAAAATAAAATCGATGGGAATCGACAGCCAGTGTCTACTACATCTCAACTGAAGTGTTTTTTTTTTTATTTCCATGTCTTTGACATTGTTCCATATTCTCTTCTGTGGTAGTGAGGTTGTTAAACTGGTAAGATGATTGAGGTGGAGGAACATGTACCTGAGGAACTCTTGACTCTTCGGGAAGAAGTGCAGAGATTACGAGTGGCTAATGAACAACTTCAGAGAGGAAGAGGTGCCAGCGCAGGTACCTCTGGTAATGGCACTACTGCTGGTGGGATAGCCCCCAGTGGCGATTTGGGCTCACAAAATTTTTCTGGTCCACAACCTAGACCAGAACGTTTTGTTTATATTCAAAGAGAGAGAAAGTGCCCCCACTTCTCCGGCTCGAAATCTAAATCTGATATATTGATTTATGATTGGATAGAAAATATTGAGTCATGCATGAGGGATAGGAATATGAGCGCTAGGGAGAAGGCCCTCTTCCTTTATGATCATTTGGAAGGAGAAGCAAAAGCTGAAATCAGATTCCGCTCTTTAGCTGAGCGGGAAAATCCGGATACAATCTTAAACATTTTAAAAGAAGTTTATGGTTCCTCCTCCTCCTTTGTCAGCCTGCAAAGAAAATTCTTTGACAGAAAACAGAAAAATGGGGAGTCTTTAAAAGAATTTTCTCACTGTTTGTGGGCTCTAATTGAAGAAATCAAACGTGCTTACCCTAATAGGTTGACAGACCCAGATATGTTAGTCAGAGATCAGTTCATGGAGCATGTGCGTGATGTTTCCTTAAGACGAGAGCTAAAGAGCATTGTGCGTCAAAATCCGGCTGTTGCTTTTATAGCACTACGGCATGAAGCAATTAGATGGATGGAAGGTGAGCGCCCACTTGAACAAACTCGAGCTGAGCTTCACCACTGTGGGGTGGATCTAAATGTTGAAGGGGCTTGTCATGCAGTGGGGGTGGGAAAAGGGTTTGAAGTTTCTGTCTTGCAGGAACAGCTTAACCAACAGCAGTCACAGATTAATAAAATACTACTGAGTCTGTCTAAGATAGAATCTGTGTTAAACCAGCCTACTTCTCGTCCTCATAACCCCAATTACCAGTTTACCCCAGAAGGCCAACCCATCTGTCTCCGATGTCGTAAGCCTGGGCATGTCCTCCGTCAGTGTCGACAGGGACCGAGGCAGCGAACAGCCAGTTTACCCAATGTCCAGCCCGAGGAAAATCCTGCAGTTACAGGACAGTCAGGTATGCATCATATTGATCCAAGCACTGTGACAAACAATCCTAGTCCCCCTAATCAGGTCTTGCTCTCTTCAGATGAGTCAATCTCACTTGTAGGTAAATGCCCTGTAGTGGAGGTAAAGATGGGGGGTGTTAAAGTAAAGTGTCTACTGGACACTGGTTCTATGGTGACAACAATCATAGAGTCCCTTTTTAAGGAAGTATTTCAACATTGGGGAGCACCTAGGCTCAAGTCATGTGGGTGGTTGGCATTAAAAGCTGCAAATGGTTTAAATATCCCCTATGTTGGATATTTAGAGATGGATATCCAGGTACTGGGTAGAACCTTTCCAGGGCGGGGGGTTTTGGTGGTGAAGGATGCCCCTGGCACACTACAACATTCCATTCCTGGGCTGTTAGGAATGAATGTCATTTCTCAGTGTTATAGGGAGTTGTTTGCACAACAGGGTGAGGAATTATTTGCTTCTCTAGGTGCTGTTAAGGCAGAGGCCTGTTGGGAGTCTGTGCTCCGCTACTGTCGCCATCAAGATGTGTGCCATTTAACTCATGAGGGTTAGGTGCGGGTCCTAGAAAGGGGTGGGGAATTCATCCCTGCTGGGTCACTTAAGTTTATTAAAGTCACCTGCCCAAAAGTCCCACATACGCCACCTGCCACAATGCTGTTGGAACCTGGAGGCTCCGATCTTGCCCCAGGTTTGCTGTTGTCCCCGTCGCTACTCAGTGTTACCAATGGTGTGACATATGTTCCTGTAGTAAATGTAGGAGCCACTGGTGCTACTGTCCACTCAAAGCAGGTGCTGGGGATGTTGCACTCAGTGGTTGACATTCAGGCAGAGGAGCTGAAGTTTGAAGGGGAGAATGGTGATGTTGCCCTAGTTAATATATATACTGCTGGGAGGCCACCTGCCTCCATCTCAGAAGTTCTTGCAGCTTTACACTGGTCAGAGCTTTCACCTGAAGAGGAGGGCCAAGCGAAACAGCTGTTAGAGAAGTATAGTGATGTCTTTGCTAGATATGATGGAGATCTGGGTTGCACTGATGAGATTGTACATGAGATACCTCTTTTAGATGATGCCCCAGTCCGACAAAGATATAGGCGAATACCCCCTACACAGTGGCAGGCTGTAAAGGACCACATAAAACAGCTTCTGGACAGCAGAGTGATCAGGGAGAGTAGCAGCCCTTACACATCACCCATTGTCCTGGTGCAAAAGAAAACTGGAGAGCTGCGGATGTGTGTCGATTACCGTCAGCTTAACGCCAAGACAAGAAAGGATGCCTACCCATTACCTCGTATTGAAGAGTCGTTGGATGCCTTGTCAGGGGCCCAGTGGTTCTCAACTCTAGATTTGGCTAGTGGCTATAATCAAGTTGCTGTCGCTGAGAGGGATAAGCCAAAAACTGCATTCTGTACCCCCTTTGGCCTGTTTGAATTTGAAAGGATGCCATTTGGGCTATGTAATGCTCCCGGCACGTTTCAGAGGCTCATGGAGCGAATATTTGGTGATCAGAGCTTTCACTCAGTTCTTTTATATCTGGATGATGTCATAATCTTTTCTTTTTCTGTGGCCCAGCACTTGCAGAGACTGGAGATGGTCCTTAGCCGACTCCAACAGAAAGGGCTTAAGGCAAAGCTGAGTAAGTGCCATTTTTTCAGGAAGGAAGTGCAGTACTTGGGACATCGCGTGTCCAAAGAAGGTGTGGCCACTGATCCAGAGAAGGTGTCTGCTGTGAGTAACTGGAGGAGGCCTTTTGATGTGACCGAAGTCCGATCATTTATTGGATTTTGCAGCTATTATCGCCGCTTCATTAAAGGGTTTGCTCAGTTAGCGGCCCCACTTCACCAACTAGTGGCAGATGTAATTAAAACTGCAAAGGTGTGTAGGACCAGGCCAGCTGCCATCCTTCCCAGTATGTGGACTGAAAAATGTGAGAGAAGTTTCACTGAGTTGAAGAGCATGTTTGTAAGTGCTCCCATCTTGGCATTTGCTGATTTCACAAAGCCCTTTGTCTTGGAGATAGATGCTAGTCATCAAGGGCTAGGTGCAGTCCTTTCTCAGGAGAAGGAGGGAAAATTGAGACCGGTGGCATATGCTAGTTGCTCATTGCGTGGTTCGGAGCGCAACATGGAGAATTATAGCTCCATGAAGCTGGAGTTCTTAGCATTAAAATGGGCAGTGTCAGAAATATTCAGAGAGTACTTGCTTGGCAGCAAATGTAAGGTTTACACTGATAATAACCCTTTAAGTCATTTTCAGACCCTGAAGTTGGGGGCTACTGAACAAAGATGGGTTGCCCAGTTGGCAGCTTTCGACTTCACTGTACACTACCGACCAGGAAAAAATAATGCTAATGCTGACTCTCTCTCTCGCCAGTACAGTATGCAGGCAGAGACCACAGATCTGGAGACTGACCAGCTGAGAGTTGAACCTTACCAACCCCTCATCCCTGATAGGGCTGAGGGAGCTATATCTCACCAAATCCGAGTCCTTCCAAGTCGATCCAATGCCGAACTGGCAATGTTGCAGGGGGTGGATCCTGTTTTGAAAGACTTTCTGTCTCTTTGGAGACTAGGAAGGCCTCCCAGCAAGGAACAGCAGACCAAACTCACCAAGGATGTACAACATCTCCTCCGGCAGTGGGATCGTATCTTGGAGAAGGATGGCCTGCTGTACCGGAAGACAACTGCCCCTCATGGAGAGCCATATACCCAACTACTCCTGCAGCAGTGTCTTCGCCAGGAAATTCTCCGGGGTCTCCATGACCAACATGGACATCAAGGAGTACGGCTAACCAATGACCTGGTGAGGCAACTGTGTTACTGGCCAGGGATGGGAGCAGAAATTGAGAAGTACTGTCAGAATTGCCAACGCTGTGTGCTGTCTAAAGCTGTCCAGCCCAAAGTCAAGACTTACCAGGGGGTTCTGCTGGCAGGTCAGCCATTAGAAGTACTTGCCATAGACTTTACCCTGCTTGAGTCTGCAACAGATGGCAGGGAAAATGTGTTGGTCATGACCGATGTTTTCTCAAAATACACCCAGGCGATCCCAACCAAAGACCAAAGTGCCAGAACAGTGGCGAAGATTCTAGTTGACTGCTGGTTCAACAGCTTCGGGGTGCCTAAACGAATACATTCCGACCAAGGGAGAAACTTTGAGAGTGTACTCATCGCACAGTTGTGTCAGCTATATGGGATTGAAAAGTCTAGAACAACAGCATACCATCCCCAAGGGAATGGCCAATGTGAGCGATTTAACAGGACCCTCCATGACCTCCTCCGATCGCTCACTGTGGAAAAGAAACGGGTGTGGCCAAAGTACATCTCTCAGTTGGTGTGGGCATACAACACTTCTACCCACCGCTCCACTGGTCATTACCCTTACTCGATGTTTGGCGTGCTACCTCGACTCCCTATTGATTTCCTCTTGGGGGCTAACGACATCGAAGAAACAAGCTCTTTGGATGAATGGGTCATACGGCATCAGGAACGGCTTCAGGTAACTCGTGAACTAGCCCGCAAGAACATGGAGGAGGCAGCAGATTACCGGCAGCGAAACCACAACCAACAGGTGTGTGATAAGGGTTTTACCGATGGCCAACTGGTCTATTTAAAAGATCACCGCTGCCAAGGTCGTCGCAAGATCCAAGATGTCTGGTCACCAGCACTGTACAAAGTCGTCAGGACACCAACTGGCCCTGGTGGGCCCTACACTGTCACATTGGCTGATGGAACTGGTAATGTCCGGCAAGTCCACAGAACAGAGATTAGAGCATCACAGTTGGATATTATACCATCAGTACCCAAGGTCCCTCAGCCATCCACAAAAACTACTTACCCAGAAGGTTATTCAACTTGCAGTGACGAAGATGTCCTTACCTGGATAGAAGCAGCAACACCTATTCCAGTAGCTGCTGTCACTCCAGATCCGCCACCAACGGCCCCCAATGAAGTTGCAGAAGTACTTGTGGAGGAGGATGAGGGTTGGGACAAGGATGACGATGATGATGATGACAGCGATGAAGGGCATCCCCTACTTCAAAACAGGTCACCAGGTCTTA
Organism: Carassius auratus; assembly: GCF_003368295.1. Lineage (NCBI taxonomy): Eukaryota > Metazoa > Chordata > Actinopteri > Cypriniformes > Cyprinidae > Carassius > Carassius auratus. The sequence continues at coordinate 4,301,875 of NC_039270.1, forward strand.
GACGCACCAGGCGAGTAACAGCTGGAAGACACAAGAATCCTCACAATCTGCCAAGGTCCACAGTATCCAGTGCCAATGTGGGGGTGGTAAGGGCTGCAGCATTCCTTGGGGCTGAGGTTTGATCGTCGGGGGCGACGACACCTTTTGGGAGGAGTGAGTGTGGGGATCTACATAGGCAGGCACACAACCTAGTTGCATCACGTTCACACCCAGGATCACATGATGTTTTGAAAAGTCACATGACCAATTAGGAAGTGATAAGTGTCTGCTGGTTGCAAGGCAGATTCTCTTTGTGTTGGTGCTGGACACTGTTGTGCGTGTTGGGCTTCCTTTTCAGTGTAGGTACTGTTGGTCATGGTAGAGCATGATTAATCACTGCCATTTATTTATTTACACATATTTATTTTGTTTTATCAGGGTAATTTCTAGAAGTGTGTGTCTACTCTTCATGGAGGACACAGGCTTCTGCATGGAGTTTTAAAATGTGTTGTGATCACCTCATTGTGACCTGAGCTGCTGGGCTGCATCGGTAAATGCCTTAATATGCCATTGAGTGTTTTATATCTGCATTGGAACATGTTTTAAAATACTTTTTCTGTCTGTAGCAACGGAATGTTCACCTTTGTCTTCATATGTCAATGAGCTGTGGGACAGTTGAGCATACTGAAAAGTAGGCCTATATTTTTTAGCCATGTTTGAGTTGACTATGATATGCTGTTTAATGAGGCTGGCAACTAACATGATTGTTTATTTCCCAAAAGGGACCAGGCCAGCCACTGTTTTCTTGTGATTAATGTGCATTTTTTTATTGTTTTGTTGGTTTGTTTGTGTGATGTGATTTTGCTTCTGGGCCTACCACCCATGTGCCCTACTTGTAGTAGCATTGTTCCTTAAACTGGTGTTATCCGTGCTGGTGGGTCTCCTCCCTAACTATGTCTTCTGCTTAGGCTATCCCTGTACAAGGCCGGATCCACACTGATGCTTTGCCCCTTCTTGCCAAGGGACCACATTGTTAGAGACATTGGTTTGGGGTGTCTTTATAACCATAACACGGTGTGAGATTTTTTTGTCGTGGTATCTGAAGATCTTGAATGAGTGGTGCTTGCTGTGTTGCATGCTTCTTCTGGTGCTGGGTTGCTGTCTCCTGTTTCTTTTTTTGTCTCACCAGGGTCCACCTGAGCAGGGGTTTCGCATTGGCTGATCCGACCTTCCTAGACTGAGGAGAATCCACCAATTGTATAGCAGTATTTAAGAGCCATTTTAATAACTTTTCCACACTTTTTGTACTAAATTGTAATAAATTTGAAATACATTTATATACCTGCCTCTTGTAAACTGTCCCTTTGCGGGGAAAATATAGAGTTAGCTACACTACATTAAGGGAAGACTTGTGGGTCCTCCTGCCCATCATCAGGGGGTGGCGTAGTCAAACCATAAAGATTTACTCCTTGACGGGTACCACAAGCATGTTTTCATTTAGATGCTGCATTGTGTCATTTTGTTAAAACTCCTCATCCTGTAGAGTGCTGCTTACAAATAAAATTGGACATGTAGGTTCACATAACTCAGAGAGAGTAAATACTGTTCATTTACAGATATTAGAGATGTTGCAATAAAGCAGGTTGAAAATCATAAAATTTACTCTTATAGGCAAAATAAGGATAATATCTGTTTTGTTTGTTCAATATGTTGTGTGTTCATGTACAGTTGTTGCCATCTGAAGTCTTCACAAGTGAGTTTGGATTCAGTGTGTAGCTGCTGTAATCTCTAGAAACCTTGGGATTGTTACGGATCACTCAGAGACAGAGGAGTAACAGATGAGAATGATGTGTTATTTAAGACACAAGCAGAGGAGCGGGAAGTGAGGAGAGAATGAGGGGTTTGGATCCGTGCTGGGTTGGAGGTGGAGGCACACACACGCGCACCGTGGGTTTCTTGAAGGAGTCTTCGGGAACAATCCTTAGAGAGGAGAAGGAGGAGTAGAACTTGGAGAATATCCTTGGAGAGAAGGTAAAGAGGAGTTAGTCCTTATAGTAAGCGCAGATGAGTAATCTTGTCGCGAGCATGACCGGACAATGACTGTGTGCGTGTGTGTGGCTTTTATGGTTCTGTGGTGGATGGCAGGTGATGAGGGTCAGGTGGTGATGGTTTAGAACTCAGGTGAGGGTGTGCGCTGTGATTGTGTGGAGGTGGAACCTGGCGTGTTTGTAACAGGGATGGCCATCCTGAGATAGAGACAGGAAATAAAAAGAATAAAGTTTAGCATAACTGTTGCTGTTAATATTATTTCAGACAAAAGATTATTTATTTCATCACATATAACTGGAGTGCATGGTTATTAGATGTATTGTGTGAATACTAAACTATGTATTTTAATCTAATTTAAACAAAACGTCCGAGCCCCAAATATTATTAGGAAGGCTATTTCAAAGTAAAATACCAAAACGTTCTACTTTCTTTAGTGGACTCTGATAAAATCTTGGTATTAGAATTTAGTATATATATATATATATATATATATAAGCTGAAGCTACTTACGAGATAAATACAGCGAGGGTGACCCTTTAGCCGTGATGAACGAGTCTTCGTGTCTCGTATACTCCTCATTACGTGTTTACACTCTCAGTGTTTGCATTTACAAAATGCTTTTTTATTCTGACTGGATAAAGGCAAAGGAAGTAAAAAATACTGCAGTTCTGACCTCTGACCCCAAGCTACAGCACATACAGACCATCGCTCACTAGCTACTGCCTGCTGTTGACGCATTAAACAGCCCAAAAGAATCAAAAGATGCATGATGCTGTGAATCGGATAAAAGTTGCATGTAACTGGTAAAGCATGTAACACTTGTAGCACAGTGATTGGTTGACAGGTGAGTAGGCGGTCCTTCACTGCTGCGTAAACACATGAAAATGGGTGTTTTGTATGGAAGATTGTTTCCACCAAGGGATAACTCTTTGCAAATAATAACTGGCCCTTCACAAAGACCAAGCCTCAGCTTAGTTACTTGTTGCTAGCCTATGTCCGACAAGCCACAGCGCTCTCTCTCCACACATCATGTTCTTACACAGTGAAAAACACATCACGAAACTGACAACACAGACAGTGTTACTTTTACTATAAAACAAAGTCTCAACTTTCAAACATTGTTATTTTGTAAGAAATTCTGACAATAAATAAAGTTTCAGTGTTATGATTGGTCAGATCTCCTGTGAATCAAACTCCTGGCGAAGGGTCAATCACATGATTAAAAGTGATAACAATATGATTTAATCACAAGTAGGTTTAATTAATGCACATCCAAAAACTTTAGGCAGGTGCTCAATCACATGATACGCTTCACCAAATCAATAAACAAAAATCGACACACTGCCACTAATGCTCTCAAAAATCAATTTATTGATGAAGTGTTTCATTTGATCCCTTAGTAAATGTAATATTTGTGGAACAGGCATCTCTTTAGAATGGAATACACATGCCACAGTACCATTTCAGTAGCTGAAACATCATATTTGTAATTTATACTACCGTTAAAAGTTTGGGATCAGTAAGATTTTTTACGTCTTTGAGAGAAGTCTCTTCTGCTCACCAAGGCTGCCTTTATTTGAACGAAAGGAAGTAAAAAACTGTAATATTGTGAAATATTATTACAATTTAATACAACAAATTTCCACGTGAATATATTGTGAAATAGAATTTATTTCTGTGATCTAAGCTAATTTTTTTTACTCCAGTCTTCAGTGTCACATGATTCTTCAGAAGTCATTCTGATTTGCTGCTCATTAAACATTTTTAATTATTATCAATGTCTTATCAATTATCAAAAAGTTAAAACAAACATTTCTGTTTCAAATAAACACTGTACTGTTTTAAAACTTTATTAATCAAAGAATCCTGAAAAAATGAAGGAACACAGCTGTTTTCAACACTGATAATAATCAAAAATGTTTCTTCAGAAGCAAATCAGAATATAAGAATGATTTCAGGTGACACTGAAGACTGGAGTAACAATGCTGAAAATCCAGGAAGTATTGGTAAAATCCACTATCTGTCGATCTCTAGTTGATAATACTGTGGCGCTGTGTGGATGTCCAGGAAAAAAAAAAACAAGACCAAATCAATACTCCTGGTGATACATTGAGGTTAAATGAGGTGAAATGATCGGTCTGTACAAGAAAATGAACACTACCTACAACAGTATTACCTTTAATCCAAAGCCTGGGCAACCAGCTGTCAGCGCGTTCATAACTGTCTATAAAACGAGACTTCTCTGTCGCATGACAACAGATGCACGGACGCAATACTGGAGCTGATGACGGTGTTTGCTGACGCAACATCGTGATGTCTAACCAGGATGACATAATTAAATAATTGTACACAATTTTGAATAAAGTTTTAATATTTTATTAGCTAAACAAATGCACAGCTTCCACCAAGAAAATAATAGTTCAAGCAAGAGTACAGCGCCGACTGCTGTTATCCAGATTGTATATTGTTGTACATTTAACTCAAAATATTAAAGAACCGTTTGCCAAAAAATTTTATGAAAGGAGACAAAGGTCTCGAAAGATTGCATAGTACTGTACTTCAATTTTTTCTAGAAAATAATGTTCCTGAGCTGCTTAATTGGAAAAATACAAAACATACATCAACAAGAAAAAAAGTTAGAAAAAAAATGGGGAAGTTACTATTAAATATATAGTTCAAAAACACAAACAGTTAAAGTAATTCAATTTACATTTATGTGTATAGCAGTGTGACGAGTGGGGTGGGGCCGAGGGATGTGGGAACGAGCGAGGCCGGTGGAGTGATTGGGAAATGAGCGATACCTGTGACCCACCACGTAACTCGGTCTCGAGTCCCACAGAGGAGATGGAAGGATATAAAACTGGAGTGACGACAGTAAAGGACGAGAGAGGACCAGGCCTGGGCTTTAGTTTATGTTTTGGTTTTTATTTGTTCGCATCAGTCGTCCATGAGGGGCTGATGCGCTGTTTTGTGTTTATTTTTGTAATTAAAGTTTCTGTTTGATTGTCCGCCGGTTCCCGCCTCCTTCTTCCCGATGATTAGGAAGTTTTATATTATTACAAGCAGTTTCAAAATATATAGTTCTAATCAGCTTAGCAGAAAATGCATGTCTACAAAATAAAATTGACAGTGATCTGCTAACAGAGGAGACTGTGTCCAAGTAATGTTCAATTGGGAGAAATACAAATAAAACATAGCATGCAGTTAACATACATACACATTTATTTATATTTGTATACAAGTTAACATAACATTCGTAAGTTTCATGTTTTGAATCAGAGTTGGTGTCATCTAAAGTTCTCACAGGGGCTGTTGTAATCTCTTCACAGTTGTTGGATCATTTTAAATTTTCCTATCAGGCTACATCCAAAGTGGAGATGGTGTAGTTTGTTGTTACCTTGGGATGGGCACACAACAAAAGTCAAGCATGGAAAATAAGTAGTGCAGTGGCTTTTAAAAACATTTAAAGCAAAAGATAGCCAAGTGAATTTGAGCTTCTATAACTGTATACAAGTTTATGAGATGCACTGAGAGAATGCTTGGCTTAAGAAACCAGTGTTTAATGTACATTTGTACATTAAGAGACTAATGTACAACTAAGAGATAGTCTGTCCCATACAATATAAGAAGGGCTATTCAGGAGTTTGGAGCAAGAAATATTTAAACACTCTCCCTACATCAGTGTACTAAGATACCCTAGGTAATACTAAAAAATTAAGAGTTAAGCGACCTTTCACAGCATGATGGATTGGAAGGCATTCTCAAATTGGTAATATATACTGGTGCCAAAAAGTTTAAGTCTTCATAGGTCAGTATCAATCGGTTGTAATCAAAATGATTGTACAAGTATATTATGTATGAGCAATCTAATGTTTATAAAGCCCAATCTGCAGAACATAAAATAATTTTAAAAAAAAATACTGTTTTATGCACTCATTCTGTGATTTTCTGGTGTAATACCGATCCAAATTCTTGACCTAATGATTAAGGGATCAGGCATAGTCTCTATTGGCTTGATAAGTCTGATGTTATGTAGCACAGCTTCCATGTTCAAACGCTCTATTTCAGATACCATGAGAAAACAAAAGTGCTAATATAAACTCACAGTGTGATATAATACAGGCGAAAAAGTTATAATCCTAACCAACTCTATACCATAAGTCCATAAGTCCCAGATAGCCAGACAATGAAAATTTTATATATATATATATATATATATATATATATATATATATATATATATATTGTGACGAGTCAGCTGTCTCTTCCCTGATTCTCACAGGCACCCCGTCGTAAATCGCTGCCCTTCACCAGGCTCCCGACTGGAGTGGGTGTGTGAGAGGAGGGGCGCTGGATGAGTCAGGGCTGGCGGCGTGTGATGGAGCACACCTGAAGTAAATGGAGCCTCATCACCGCCGCTGTTTAAAAAGCCCAAGGCGCCTCTCCTTGGGAGACCGGCTTCTTCCCCATGCATCCACACTGGTGTCCTCGTGGGTCCAGGAAGGGTGTGTTGAGGGACTCCCGCGCCACAAGAGACGTGAGCTGCCGGACCCACGATCCAGAGGAGAACCGCACCATTTACACGGCCGACGGGCCAGGATGCCGGGCCGTCCACCCCATTCCAGCGCCGCGGCCAACGAGAGTGATGCCCCTTACCTGGACCCTTCCTCCATGAACACTGCCCGACCCACACAAACCCTGCAGCACGACGAGGACACCAGATTCCCTGTTATTTTGGACACTTCCCCTTTGGCCACCTTTTATCCTGTTTTGTTTGATTTCTGTTCATAAAAAGTCTCTCCGAGGCATGACGCCACGCCCACTGTGTCTGTCTTGTGCTCCTCCCGTCACAATATATATTATTTGTGTTTGGGACACTGTGAGCACAGGGATTCTAGTTTACACCGTAAGTTTGAAAATGTTTAGATTAAATGATTAATATGAATAAACAGTGCTTATAAACGACTTGGTTGTAGTATTCTCAAGTGAAGCGAGTTGAGGCTTGGACCTGGAAACAGCGCTTCTTACGTCATCACTTAACAACCGAATAGGATGGACTACACACACACAAACACACACACGCACAAACACATCAAAAAAGTAAAAAGGTTTAAGATGATGATTTGAGATTAGACTTACTAGCATATTATCTTGGAAATGTTGTCCATCAGAACATCTGGTCCAAATCAGCTTTGGGTGTAGGCCATCAGCATAGAACAGCCTAATGCCGCGTTTCCACCGAAATTACCTGGAACATTTGTACCAGGAACTTTTTTCCTCACAGACCTGTTGCTTTCTGCGTTTCCACCGTGGTGTAAAGTACCAGGAAGATTAGGCATAGAGTCTGGTGACTTAGGTCCGAGCGCATTTATCAATACAAAGTACGCTGATTTTGGACATTCGGGAAAGTGTTGTCTGCAAACAGCAGCGTACTTGATAACATCAGTCAGCTCGCCTTGACTACTGCAATTTTCCTCACTGTATATTTACCATAAAACGAAATAGGATATCAAATACCACTGCCTCCTTTTCGTTTTCATTTAAACATTTTAACAGCTGCAGGAATGTACTTAGTTCAGGGATATGTGTATATAAAAAGCCATTACAATGAAACAAAATATTATATAAATTTGCATTTTTTCAATTTCATTTTAAACACAAAGATAAATTGAATACAGACCAAAGATAACCTGTTATTTACCCAAAACGAATTATATCTTATGTTTAACCACTAACGCCCATTTCACACATACTCCGTCTGCGGTGCGTATGCGTTGCGTAATTTTTTACGCACCCATGTTAACGGATTCCAGTGTAGCTGGTCCCGGCTAGGTCTCAGCTGGCAGATATATAGATAATCCTCTGATAGGAGTGCTCTGGAAATATTAGAAATATTACAGAGAAATCAGTGACGCAGGACAACAGTTGCTCGTTCTCCATTCACTTGGATTATATTTATTTTCAACTTCATTTTAACTTTGTATCTGCAATCATGAATTATTTTCTGTTATTTTTGTCTGCTTTGCATTAAAGCACAGGTTATATCCACATTTGGATTACATGAAGTAATATAATCTTCAACTGTCTGTTTTCACATAAATGTATCCTCACATATTTTTCCAAACATGAACTTAACAAAGTTTGTATGAAACCAAAAACAAACGCTTTCCCTTTAAACCCCATGTTTGGTGTCTAAACTTCTTAATTTAAACACCTGGCATCTTTGTCCTCTTATCAAAAGAGTATTTGTGTAAATAACTACATTTTTATAAGTGTTCACTTTATACAACAGAATAATTCTCCTTTGCAGTTAACCTGTATTACATTTACACTATAAGAACACAGACTTCAATGATAAACATATCTGCTAAATATAAATCTGATAAAATATCTGATAAATAATCAATCAGCGGATGTCTGCCGCCATTTTTTCACCTGCGTACTATCAAACTTAACGGTTTACACTTTTGACATACTTTTAGTTTACAGAGCACACATCACTGGGAATTCCTATTAGCTTATAAACATTTGTAGTCACATACAAGGTGTGTAACTAACCTGGAAATATTAGAAATATTACAGAGAAATCAGTGACGCAGGACAACAGTTGCTCGTTCTCCATTCACTTGGATTATGAGCTCATCTTGCTCTGCGTATCGCTAAATGACCCAGTGTGACGCTACTCATGGCTACTGCCACCCAGTGTCCGTTTTATGGAATACATGTCATTATGTGCTTTTTCCGTAATCTCTCATTAATATTTAATTATACAAGTCAAAATAAAATAAAATACTATTTCAATAAAAGGAAAGAAAGCAAAAAGTAATAATCTCAACAAAACTCATTTTGTGAGTGTCACATCCACCCCGACAAACAAAAATGGCTCCTGACATTTGTTACAACAAGAAACCCTTTTTTTTCTAATAAACTTGTGTGGTGACTGGCATATAATATGTGTAAGGCATGTACATTTGAGGTGCGTAAGGTGTAGGCAGAATAAACTCTCTGGTTATGTGTGACATGAATGGTAGGGGAGATGAGGTAATCTGTGAGGAAATCGAATCTACATGGGTTTGTATTGAAGGTTGGCCCAATGTTTCATAAGTGAAACTCTCTCTGGCCAACCTCCTAATCGCTCTCTGTGTATCTTCTGCAGGCCAAGTCATCATAGAGGGATAACTCAGTCTTTCCTCCTGAACTTGTTCAGCATGTTCCGTTTGCTCATCCTCTCCAGGCTGAGGTAGGTAAGTGACACCAGGTTGTTCACTCGTCTGTAATTCCTCTCCCACTAATTCCACTTCTCTATCTGTTGAGTCTTGTTTGTTCTCTTTTTCAGGTGTGTTTTGTTCGTGCTCACTTTCAGGTAGGTTTGTCTCACCCATGTGTGTAAAGTCTCTTTCAGGTGTCCCTCGTTCATCTGGTAAGTACTCGTCCTTCTGTTCAGTTTCCCTCGTCTGCAAAGCACCTGGACATTCTTTGTGGGTCATGGTTGGTTTCTTTGGGGTCAGACCTGGCACTGTTGTTGGAGATGACTTTGACACCGTACTCTGTTCTCTCTCTGAGGTCGCTGATCTGTCATGTCCAACTTGATCATTTTCCATCCTGACTACAGGTGTTCTCAGCCAATAACCTCCTGTCCATTCATCCTCGTCATCAGTGTCCGATATTCCATCCTTATCAGCAGAATTTACCCTCTGTTGAGGCTTCTTTTTTCTCTGATGGGGGATTGCAAAAGAGTCAGCTGGCTGTGCTGGGTTTTCAACAGGCAAGTCATTCACTAACAGCAGCAAGTTTCTGTGTATGGTTCTGTTCCTTGCATTTGGGTCTCCCTCAGGATGAATGACATATACCGGATTATCTGAGATTTGCTACTTCACTACATAGATCCTCTTCTCCCAGTATGAGCGTAGCTTACCAGGTCCACCTCGATCACCCATGTTTCGAACCAGTACCCGATCTCCTGGTTTGAGGACCACGCCCCTCACCTTTTGATCATAGTAGGACTTGTTCTTTGCACTTGATGACAGGCTGGATTTGTTTGCAATCTTGTATGCTTCCGTCATCCTTTTTGACCATTTATCCACATATTCTTTGTGTGTCACTGATTCTGTGTTTCCCAATAATCCAAACAAGAGATCCACGGGGAGACGGGGGTGCTGCCCATACAGCAGGTAATGAGGTGTGTATCCGGTGGACTCGTGGCGAGTACAGTTATATGCGTGTATCATTTGTGGCAAATGTTCTTTCCATCTCTCCTTTTCTCTGTCTGCTAGGGTCCGTAACATTTGCAGCAGTGTACGGTTGAACCGCTCAGCGGGATTATATTGTGGGTGGTATGGGGATGTTCGTGAGTGTCCAACCCCTGACAAGCGTCCAAGGGTGCGAAAAAGATTGTTCTCAAACTCGCGTCCTTGATCATGGTGGAGACGATTTGGGTAACCCGGACGAGGTATGTAGTCATTGTATATCCGTTCAGCTGCAGTTTGTCCCGACTTATTTCTGGTTGGGTAAGCCTGAGCAAATCTGGTAAAATGGTCTATTACTACCAGAATATACTCATAGCCTCCTTTGCTTTTCTCCAGATGTAAGTAGTCTATGCAAACCAGATCGAGAGGGGAAGCAGAAGTCAGGCCACCCATTGGCGCACGTACATGCGTGGTGGGTTTTTTTTGTTTTATGCAACTGCATTTTCTTGTGACATACTCCTCTATGCACCTCTTCATCTGTGGCCAATAGAAACGTTCTCTGGCAAGATGGAGAACACGTTCTGTGCCAACGTGTCCCATGTTGTCATGGAGATGTTTTAGGGCAACTGACCGGTACTTGGTGGGTAGGACTAACTGTTTTCTCTCTGGTGTTTGGCGGTACAGGACTCCATTCTCCAAATGTAGTTGATTCCACTCATGAAGGAGCTTGCGAGTGAGCCCACTCACTAAACTTCTGACCTCATCAGTTAGAACGTTATTTGACTCTTTCAATGTCATTATTTCCCCTATTCCAGGGTCCTCTCGTTGGGCTTTTGCCAGCTCTTCATGGCTTATTTCGGGCAAGAGTGAATGAGGCTGTGGTCTCACATCAGCAGAGGAGGTGTACAGTGCAGCTATCCATGCTACATCTTTCTTCTGGGCTGCTCTACTCCCTTCTCAAGTTGCATGCAGCACGTCCTGAGACAGCTCCTCCGTACATTTTGCCACATAGTTGTCAATATCGAGTGGGATGCGTGAGAGTGTGTCCGCGTCTATATTATTTTTTCCAGGTCTGTATTTAATATTGAAGGGGAACTCTGACAATTCTCCAACCCAGCGATGTCCAACTGCGTTGAGTTTCGCAGTGCTCATGACATAAGTCAGAGGATTGTTATCGGTGTAGATGGTGAAGTGTGGAGCGTAGAAATTTCTCACACACTGCCCACTTCAGAGCAAGGAACTCGAGTTTTCCGCTGTGGAGTCGGTAGTTCCTTTCAGCAGGTGTCAGAGTTCGTGATCCATATCCGATGACTCGCATTTTTCCACACTGTCGCTGATAGAGGATTGCGCCGAGCCCTTTCTCTGATGCATCCGTGTGTAGGACGAATGGCTCCTCGAAGTTGGGGTATGCGAGGACTGGGGGATTGGTCAACATACTGACAAGTCTTTCCAAGGTACTTTGGTGATCAGCCTTCCATATGATGGGTGTTTTGGATGGGAGCTGTGGACCCTTGGACTTGCAGTGACGTGGAAGGGGTTGGGCCATGGAGGACTTGACTTGGAGCAGCTCATATAATGGCTTTGCTATTTTAGCAAAATCCTGTATGTAGGAGCGGTAATAACTCAGGAAGCCAAGAACCTGTCGGAGGTCACCAACTGTTTGGGGCGTTTTGCTTTTCAAAGCCATCACTGCCTCTAGGTCCTTGGGGTCAATTCGAACTCCTTCTGTCGACACCAAGCGACCAACATAGCGAACCTCCTTCTGAAACATCTCACACTTTTCTGCCCGTAGCTTTACCCCATGCTGCTGCAGTGCTTGGAGGACCTTGCGAATCACCTCCACGTGATCACTGAAAGATCTGGAGTAGCACAATAGGTCATCTAGGTACGGTATACAGTACTCGTCTCTCAGAGAGCCTAACATCTCCTCCATGCTCCTTTGAAAAGTCGCAGGTGCATTAGAAAGTCCAAACGGAATCCTTACCCATTCGTAAAGCCCCCAGGAAGTGATGAAGGCCGTTAGATGGCGTGACCCTTCTGCCACAAACCCCTGGTGGTAAGCTTTACCTTGGTCCAGTATGCTGAACATTGAGTACCCACACAGTGTGTCTATCAAATCCTTTATTCGTGGCAGTGGATGTCTGTCAGGTATGGTTTTTTTTATTTAGGAGACGATAGTCTATGCAGAGACGAAGTGTGCCATCCTTCTTCCGCACACATACAACTGGGGCGGAGTAGGCAAACTTAGATTTCACTATCCAACCATTTACAAGAAGATCTTGAATGTAATCTTTCACTTCTTTAAACAGTGGTTTGGGAATGGATGTGTACGCTCTCTGCACAGGAACATCGTCGTTGAGGATGATCACCATTTGCAGATTTGGGATACAGCCGAGGTCGTTTCCATCCCTTACAAAGGCACTCTTCCTGAAGCATCTTTCTAACAACCTCTTGCTGTTGTTCCTCCAGATGGTCAAGGTTTACAGGTGGGTCCCACAGAGGTGGATCTGAATTGCTGACCTGAGTGGTGTTTACCTGACTGACAGTTGCTGCAGGCTGTGTTTTGTCCAGGTTATCTGCCTCCACAACATTTTCAACACGCTGCAGGACTCCTAGAGCTGTTTTACGTGGTATTGTAATGTCATGATTGGTGTTATTACCAATTGGAATGGTGACATAGGGCTTTATTGGGTTCCGGATTTCAAACAAACCTGGCCCTGCATCCCACTGTCCAGACGGTAGGCTGTCTTCATCTGTCTCGAACAACACTAATCGGGTAGAGGCATCCATGTTTGTCGGCACCCGACACCTCACCCACAACACTTGACCAGCTGGAAGCACTATGTCCCTGCTGCATAACTGGCTTTGCTATCTGAATAAAGTTGACAAGAGCTTCAGCTGTTTCTTTGGGAACAGATATGGCATTGCTAAGAAGGCTAGCAAATACTGGCACCAGTCTCTCTGGTTTCCCACATATTAGCACTTCCAAAACATTAAAGCCAATCAATGGTTTATCCATGGGGTAGCTGCTGATGAGGAGTGGGACACTAATGGACAGGTTGGGGTCCAAATTCCCTGGCAAGTTCACTGTAATCGCTACCCACCCATCATAGGGAATGAGACTACCATTTGCAGCAATAACCTTCAGTTCCTCCTCTCCTAAGATCTCAGAAACTGAATGAATACTGAGGTCAGGTAGGTACTCTTCTTTCCAAGCACGACTGACTATACTGACTTGGGACCCCGAGTCGAGCAAAGAAGTGACTGCTAAGCCATTAAGATAGCTCCGAACTAGGGCCTTTTCCCAATCAGCCTAGCAACCGCTCTAGCTTTAGCTACACGTGGTGACTGGGGAGGGAGCTGAGCTACTTGGTTACAGTGACTTAACTTGCTTGTCATTATTGGGGTTAAGGGTGTTGAGGGGAGTGTTTTGTCATTGATGACCTCACTTTCTGGTTGGGACTTATTTCCAGACCCGGCCACTAGATGTCCCTCTCCAGTGCCCGGTTGGAGTTTCCCTGTCTCTTTGGTCGCTTTAGACAGCCTGCTGCATGGTGTCCTTCCTCCCCACATGTGAAACAGTGTTTACAGTCTTGTCTGTCTTGTTCCACGCAGCTTGGACAACCATAGGGTTTTCCACGTTTAGCTTGTGTCTTATTTTGACTGTACTGGCGCCCCTTGTGAGTCAGCTCTTGTTGGTTTTGTTTTTGCATGGTCTCAACCAGTCTAGTGAGCTCCTCTACTTTGGTCGTGAGGTCTCTCAGAGGATCTGGTTGTGTTTGTTTTGCCCCAACACTCTCTGACTTTGTGCTAGGTGTCTTTACGATATCAGACTCGAGCTGTGCACTGTGCGCACTTGTTACAGTCTGCCTGCGGGTTGAACCAAGTCTTTTCATTCTCTCGTTTTCTTCACTAGTGATTTTCATCACATGGCGCAGAATCATCTCATCAGTGACCCCAGTGTTTGTCAACAAAGGTTTGAGCTCTCTGCGTATGTCGGTGTGTTTATGTCCAAAGCCTTGGTACACGGTATGTAGGAAAACATCTTGCACTGTAGCTGTAGAATATTTAATGTTAGTGTCAGCCAGTCTTGATGTCAATAGGATGCGTTGTTTTAAGCCAATTAAACAATAGAGAAACTGCTGTGGTGTCTCGTTCTCATCCTGTTTCGTACACATCAACTCTTGAAATAGCTCTGTGCTGTTTTTTTCTCTTAGGTGAGTTTGGAGAAATCCCTTGAGTTCAGCCACTGCCACGTCGTCTTTGTTTATCAACATCTCTTTGAATATGCCTGGTCTCATGATTTTGAGCACACCACGAACAATCTCTGAATCTGAGAATCCTTCTTTGATTCCATCATCAATTTGCCTACAGACATTATTGTAGCTGATATCTGAAGATTAGTCACCTATCTGCCCGCCTTGCACTTTGAACTCTCTCCATGAAAGGTAACTGAGTTCCCTTAAGGACACCATCCCCTCGCGAGCCGAATGAGAGGCATGCTCACCTGGTGGGTTTCTGTCTGGCTGCCTTAACAGGACTGAGGATGCAGGGATATGTGTCTGTGATGGTGACGCATGTGCTGGTAAACACTGTATGAGTTTCTTGCTAAGCTCCTCGTAGCTAGCGAGCGCTTTAAGCAAATCAGCATTCGATGTGTCAGGTACATTTAACATTGTAACCGGGCCGGAATCTGGTTCAGCAATACCACTAGGCAATGTAGTACTGACTAAAGTAGGTGTGTGTCGGCTCTGCAGGTGAGTGTCTGTGTGGATTTCAGGGTGTGTTTGGGTAGTAACAGACCCCTCATAAAAATCAACAAGATCATCAAGCTTATCACCACTCTGTCTATTATGTAATTCAGAATCACCCTTTACATTTAGAAATGACATAACATCACGACACCTTACTATCTAATCAATAGTATCTTTTAACATCAGCAACTGAACCATTCCCTCGTCCTCTGTTTCAAGTAACTGCTTACTGTACATGAACGAGTTGATGTGATCGTAGCATTCCTCCTGATCTCTCTCCACAAGCTCTGACTGGTCCATGTCTGACACTGGATTCACCGCTCTGGCGACCCGAAGAAGCTCTTCAGCTGTCAAGGTGAGTAGGCTCTTCCTAATGTCCCACACTAGGCTCTTCCTCCCACCACTCGACATGATGGCTCTTCGTCTCCCTCACAGCTGGCAACACAGTTTGGTGATGGTGCAGTCGGCTCTGAATGGCAGCCCTCCACTCGTCCACGTTTGCAGTCCTCAAGGCTGGACAGGGTTAGTTGCTTGTCAGCGTTGTCATCACTCGGCTCCCTTTCCAATAGGTGGCACCGCAGGATCCCGGACGAGCCCCCAAAAATCTGTAGCGGGTCCCGGCTAGGTCTCCGCTGGCAGATATATAGATAATCCTCTGATAGGAGTGCTCTGGAAATATTAGAAATATTACAGAGAAATCAGTGACGCAGGACAACAGTTGCTCGTTCTCCATTCATTTGGATTATATTTATTTTCAACTTCATTTTAACTTTGTATCTGCAATCATGAATTATTTTCTGTTATTTTTGTCTGCTTTGCATTAAAGCACAGGTTATATCCACATTTGGATTACATGAAGTAATATAATCTTCAACTGTCTGTTTTCACATAAATGTATCCTCACATATTTTTCCAAACATGAACTTAACAAAGTTTGTATGAAACCAAAAACAAACGCTTTCCCTTTAAATCCCATGTTTGGTCTATCAACAATCATTTCTAAACTTCTTCATTTAAACACCTGGCATCTTTGTCCTCTTATCAAAAGATACTGTACATTTTTATAAGTGTTCACTTTATACATCTTGCTCTGCGTATCGCTAAATGACCCAGTGTGACGCTACTCATGGCTACTGCCACCCAGTGTCCGTTTTATGGAATACATGGAATACAATGCGCACACGCATTATGTGCTTTTTCCGTAATCTCTCATTAATATTTAATTAAGTCAAAAAAAATAAAATACTATTTCAAAAAAAGGAAAGAAAGCAAAAAGTAATAATCTCAACAAAACTCATTTTGTGAGTGTCACACCAGCGGTTGTCACTGCATGCGGTTGCGGTCCGTCAATGTGTTCCAGGAGCAGTGCGTCTGCAGCAGTGCTGCGATCGTTTACGTACCAAGTCTATTTTTGCTGTGCTGCACGCGCTGAATTAAAGTGACAGCGCATTTTTCGCGGTAAAAATGAGCATGGATTGACATGGAAATGCAGTCATTTCACAATAAATGTATATTAATCAAAGCCTACTGTGTTTCACATGCAACACATGGGTTTTGGCTAGATTTAAAACAAGAAAAGGAGCAACTTTAGAGAAACAGGGCAACATTATGCACATTTATAGAGGCAGAAAAACAAAGTTATTTAAGACCCGTTGGATTGCGTGTAATAATGATTTAAATGCAAAAGGCATGAGAGTCGACTGTTTCTGTCAGTGGTGAGTTTTAATTTTGAATGTTTGTGATATCCTAACAAGAAAAGTAGGCTAAAGTTGTGTTTAAATATGTTGCAGCTTGTTTCAGCAACTTATTATAAAAACGTAGCAGTCAAATGCATGAGTAATACGTAGTTTATATTTTAATTTAAATGTGTATATGAAGGATTGTCACTTTGATGAAAGGGTATCATAATGCTGTTTTTTTTTTTACGTGATTTGATATCAAAATAATGGACAAAGCTTGTGTGCGGATCAGTAGCTGACTGCAAACGTGTTCTGTGTGAAAGCACAACATACGTAACACACACGGACTGCATACGTACTGCAGACGGATTATATGTGAAACAGGCGTAAAGAGACATCAGAGCCAGCGGCACACATCAGAAGGTCTAGCCGAGGTGAGGCTGCTCTCGGTGGATACATGATCACTGAGCTCCTGATGATCGCGTGGAGCTCATGTCTCCGAGATCGGCAAAACATATTTTTAAATAGGCGTTGTCTTAATAAACCACAAATTTGAGTTTTGAACAACTACATTCTCGCTTGAAATACTTTTAAAATTACATTTCATGACACCGTAACAGTAATATTTTAAAAATGATCTGAATAAATGGTGGTTGCCCCCGAAAGTTCCGGAACTTTGAAAAAGAACCACCTTGCCAGCAGGGACTTTCTGAGGGGCATTTTTTTTTTACCCTGAACTTTATTTAGTTCTGGGTTCCTGCGGTGGAAACACACCAAGTACCAGGCCAAAGTCCCTAGTTCCTGGATAAAGTTCCTGCGGTGGAAAAACGGCATATGTTGCACACACACACGCACACACACAAAGAAAAAAATATCAGCTTCTGTTTATTCCCTTCATTAAACTTCTGTTCATTCGCAAAAAAGAGCATTTGACAGTTTCTTCAGTTTAAATTTAAACACATTTTTTTCTCATTTAAGAAATGGAGTGGAGTTAAATAAATGCTTTAGAAAGTGGTACGGTAAGTTCAACAGTTACAGGGAATGGTCTGAGTTTTTATTACCTTCCACATCTGAATATCAATCTAAATGTCACTTTGTAAATCCTTTTTTACCACATTCAAGGGGAAGTCATAGCCTAGTGGTTAGAGAGTTTGACTCCTAACCCTAAAGTTGTGGGTTCGAATCTTGGGCTGGCAATTCCATGACTTAGGTGCCCTTGTGCAAGGTGCCCAACTTGCTCCCTGGGCGCCGCAGTATAAATGGCTGCTCTGGGTGTGTATTCACAGTGTGTGTGTGTGTGTGTGTTCACTGCTCTGTGTGTGTGCACTTTGGATGGGTTAAATGCAGAGCACGAATTCTGAGTATGGGTCACCATACTTGGCTGAATGTCATGTCTCTTTCAAGTCTGTTGCACTCTGTGGTGAAATTCAAGACAATGCAAGAAAGGAAATGCGAAAGTGTAAACATTAATACATCTACTTCAAATAAATTTACTACTTTTGTCCAGGTACATGGTGACATGCCAATCAACTCAAATGCCAATTCTTTGGTTCACGAGGCTAAACAATCATGGGGAAGACTACTGATCTGAGAGTTGTCCAGAGGACAATCATTGACACCTTTCATAAGGAGAATAAGCCACAAACATTCATTGCCAAAGAAGTTATTCACAGAGTGCTATATCCAAGCATGGTAACTGAAAGTTGAGTGGAAGGAAAAAGTGTGGAAGAAAAAGATGCATAACCAACTGAGAGAACCACTGCCTTATGAAGATTGTCAAGCAAAATTTATTCAAGAATTTCAGGGAACTTCACGAGGAATGGACTGAGGCTGAGGTCAAGACATCAAGAGCCACCACACACAGACGTGTTAAGGAATTTGCTGGTGTTGTTCTATTGTGTTTTTTGAAAACCAAAATCATTGCACTCATTTACCAATAAATTTTGGAGCACTTCATGCTTCTTTCTGCTGACCAGCTTTTTGAAGATGCTGATTTCATTTTTCCAGCAGGATTTGGCACCTGCCCACACTGCCAAAAGCACCAAAAGTTGGTTAAATGACCATGGTGTTGGTGTGCTTGATTGTCCAGCAAACTCACCCTACCTGAACCCCAGAGAGAATCTATGGGGTATTATCAAGAGGAAAATGAGAAACAAGAGACCAAACAATGCAGAGAAGGCCACTGTCAAAGAAACCTGGGCTTCCATACCACCTCAGCAGTGCCACAAACTGATCTCCTCCATGCCACACTGAATTTAGGCAGTAATTAAAGCAAAAGGAGTCCCTACCCAGTTTTGAGTACATGTACAGTAAATAAACATACTTTCCAGAAGCCCAACAATTCACAATTTTTTTTTTTTTTACATAACATATTCTAATTTGTAGTGAATTGATGGGTTTTTGTTAAATGTGAACCAAAATCATCACAATTAAAAGAACCAAAGATTTAAACTACTTTAGTCTGTGCACTGAATTTATTTAATACACAAGTTTCACAATTTGAGTTAAATTACTGAAATGAACTTTAACAATATTCTAATTTATTATTTATTATTTATTTTAGATGCGGTTGGTCAGCTATTTGCACGAATCTCACATTGTAATTTTTTTTTAAAGCAACCACAGCTTCTAATGCAGTGACGCTATGACTTTGCAAAGCAACACTGAGCTATTTTATTCTTAAGGTGGGACAAATTCAAATTGGGAATTATATTCTCTCCCATCCAAAGTAATAGGAGTCCACTTTCTTTGCATATTTAAAGTCTTTTACCATCCCAATCAGGCTCCTAAAGTTCCTCTTCAGATTCTCCAAATACTGCAGCCGGATGTCATTCACTTCCACATGCAGCACAATCAGCTTAGGCCTGGGGGGTATTCCAGAAAGCAGGTTATGTAACATACCAGGGTATGTTTAACAGTAAGTAAGTGGAGATAACATGAACTTTCGGTTCCAAAAACGGAGGTAACTTTCAGGGTATATTAGTTGTTATAGAAACTCAATCTCTGAACATAACCTGCTCTGGAGCAGGTTATGTTCCAGGGTTAGTTCACTTCAGCGAGCCTTCAGTGGGCATGACAGATAGCACACTACATATATATATATATATATATATACAGTATTGTTCAAAATAATAGCAGTACAATGTGACTAACCAGAATAATCAAGGTTTTTAGTATATTTTTTATTGCTACGTGGCAAACAAGTTACCAGTAGGTTCAGTAGATTCTCAGAAAACAAACAAGACCCAGCATTCATGATATGCACGCTCTTAAGGCTGTGCAATTGGGCAATTAGTTGAAAGGGGTGTGTTCAAAAAAATAGCAGTGTCTACCTTTGACTGTACAAACTCAAAACTATTTTGTACAAACATTTTTTTTTTTTTCTGGGATTTAGCAATCCTGTGAATCACTAAACTAATATTTAGTTGTATGACCACAGTTTTTTAAAACTGCTTGACATCTGTGTGGCATGGAGTCAACCAACTTGTGGCACCTCTCAGCTGTTATTCCACTCCATGATTCTTTAACAACATTCCACAATTCATTCACATTTCTTGGTTTTGCTTCAGAAACAGCATTTTTGATATCACCCCACAAGTTCTCAATTGGATTAAGGTCTGGAGATTGGGCTGGCCACTCCATAACATTAATTTTGTTGGTTTGGAACCAAGACTTTGCCCGTTTACTAGTGTGTTTTGGGTCATTGTCTTGTTGAAACAACCATTTCAAGGGCATGTCCTCTTCAGCATAGGGCAACATGACCTCTTCAAGTATTTTAACATATGCAAACTGATCCATGATCCCTGGTATGCGATAAATAGGCCCAACACCACAGTAGGAGAAACATGCCCATATCATGATGCTTGCACCTCCATGCTTCACTGTCTTCACTGTGTACTGTGGCTTGAATTCAGAGTTTGGGGGTCGTCTCACAAACTGCCTGTGGCCCTTGGACCCAAAAAGAACAATTTTACTCTCCTCAGTCCACAAAATGTTCCTCCATTTCTCTTTAGGCCAGTTGATGTGTTCTTTGGCAAATTGTAACCTCTTCTGCACATGCCTTTTTTTTAACAGAGGGACTTTGCGGGGGATTCTTGAAAATAGATTAGCTTCACACAGACGTCTTCTAACTGTCACAGTACTTACAGGTAACTCCAGACTGTCTTTGATCATCCTGGAGGTGATCATTGGCTGAGCCTTTGCCATTCTGGTTATTCTTCTATCCATTTTGATGGTTGTCTTCCGTTTTCTTCCACGTCTCTCTGGTTTTGCTCTCCATTTTAAGGCATTGGAGATAATTTTAGCTGAACAGCCTATCATTTTTTGCACCTCTTTATAGGTTTTCCCCTCTCTAATCAACTTTTTAATCAAAGTACGCTGTTCTTCTGAACAATGTCTTGAACGACCCATTTTCCTCAGCTTTCAAATGCATGTTCAACAAGTGTTGGCTTCATCCTTAAATAGGGGCCACCTGATTCACACCTATTTCTTCACAAAATTGATGACCTCAGTGATTGAATGCCACACTGCTATTTTTTTGAACACACCCCTTTCAACTAATTCAACTATTTGCCCAATTGCACAGCCTTAAGAGTGTGCATATCATGAATGCTGGGTCTCATTTGTTTTCTGAGAATCTACTGAACCTACTGGTAACTTGTTTGCCACGTAGCAATAAAAAAATATACGAAAAACCTTGATTATTCTGATTAGTCACATTGTACTGCTATTATTTTGAACAATACTGTATATATATATATATATATATATATATATATATATATATATATATATATATATATATATATTTGATATGTTAATGAGGAAGTGCTAATATAAGTAATAAATAAGGCAATATATTATTCTAATATGATTATTTATTTTATTGGCATATATAAGAGTTATCTGTATAAATACAATTTAGGTAATGTTTAACTTAATATATATTTATATATTAAATATATAATATATATTTGAAGAGTTCAGATGCAAAAGCCTCTAAATGCCATCTGAAATTTTCATCTAAAATTAGGATTTTTATCAGGCTCCTATATTTATGTTCAGTTATTTCACTTTAATAGTCTGACAAAGGACCTGCACATTGCCATTAAAGTAAAATGACTCAACCTAAGCATAGGAGCTTGATAAAAATCCTAATTTTAGATGCAAATTTCAGATGGCATTTAGAGGCGTTTGCATCTGAACTCTTCATTTATTTAATTTATTACATTTTATATTATTTCACCCATGGATAGGCTTTTTCTATAATGTCAACTGCTACTATAATTGTGCAATTTTAATGAAATCTAAAAAGTTTAGTTCAGTGTATTCATTCGTCATCTACAAAAAAACTAAAATCATTCAGACAGTGGTCCCAACAGTATAATTTCTATATATCATCATGGTTTAAATTCCATTTTCTTAAAACAACAATCATGCAGCCAGTTTATTACAAGTTGTCTTAAGTATGAAAATGTCTCATGTCTCATTTTAGTTTGCAGCCAGGTTATACGTAGATAGCTACCTATATGAATAAGATCACCACACATGGAGTCCATGGCAAGTCACGCAACACGACCCATGGAAAAGAGGGGACAGGTGAGCAGTAGCTCTTTATCATTTAAAGCAGGGGTGACAAACTCCTGTCCTGGAGAGCCACAGTCCTGCAGAGTTCAGCTCCAACCCCAATAAAAACTCAACTGCCTGTAGTTTCCTAGTAACCCTTCAGACCTTGATTAGCCTGTTCAGGTGTGTTTGATTATGGTTGCAAAACTCTGCAGGGCTACGCTCTCCAGGAATGACATTCACCACCCTGATTTAAAGAGACACTTGAACCAAGTCGCCATGAACAGAGCTTATTTTGATAAGAGGATGCTGTTACATGACCAGAGAGGAATTTAACTATTTTGCAGACATTTAATAAAAACCCTAAAAATTGTACCAACCTATTGAAAAATGGGGCATCTGCTGTCCCCTTTAAATTGAAAACCATTTAAAAAAGTTATAGTTATAGTTTTCATTCTTGGTGTGAACGGAACTTTATGCTCTTGTCATCCTTGCCGACTGCAGATACATGAAGTGGAAGTGACACCAAGAACACGAGTTATAGGAAAGCATTGAATAAAAAAACTTTC